>NC_141876.1:227087142-227399330 GCF_056163025.1 Triticum urartu | reverse complement strand
GATAGAATTGTCTGTCTATCAGCTCCACACATATGTCCGGATCCTCTTCGAGTCCAGGATCGAGGGCCCGGTCAGGGTCCTCCAGTTGTGGAGGTGGGTTGTTGACCTCCCGTACAGCTTTTCGCAGTTCCTGCCGTGAAATGGCAGGGTGAGTACCTACGATGAAGAATGCGGGAAGGTTGGGAGTAAAGAGGTACAACTTACCCAGCTTGGAGGGTTGTACATGGAGAATCCATCCCGTGGCTTAATACAGATGAACTCCTCTTCCTCTCACTTGAACAACTCGGACAGAATTTTTGCTAAAGTAGCAGTGGAGTCCGGTCCCTTGCGCCCGCAACGGGTGGCATCATCTTCCCCGTTAAAACACCACAGGGGGTGCCCTCGATATTGAAGTGGCTGCACCCCCCGCATTATGCATATTGACATAACCTCGATTATTGTCAATCCGGATTGAGCCAGCGCTTTAATCCGGTTCATCTGGGGGCTCCGTGGGTGCTAGTTTCGGAGTTTCTTCAGAGGAGCATTGTTGAACTCAGGAAGACCCCTCCGAACAGGGTCTGGAAGGGGGACGTCCTCCATGTAAAACCACTCCGAAGGCCAGTCTTCGGACGTCTTCTTCGGAGTACCGGACAGGTATCCAGTCTCGGCGATGCGCCATATTTCGGCTCCGCCCACTTGATAAAGTGACCCCTTCTATGTGCGAGGCACAAGGCAGAATAGCCTTTTCCACAGTTCGAAATGAGCCTCGCAGCCCAGAAACAGCCACAATGGGCAACATAATCGGCGATGTGTAATATGGAAGCAGGGGTGAAATTATGCAGCTGGAGGCTGTAAAACTCCATGAGCCCGCGGAGGAACGGATGAATTGGAAATCCGAGTCCACTTAGTAAGTAAGGGACACGGCATACCCGCTCCCCCTTAGAGGGACTGGGGAAGCGCTCCACTTGCTCCCCGCCATTATAGGAGGCGAGCCCGGCTCGGACAGGGACCATATACGCTGGAGGGAGAAATCCCTGGGTCTGCAACTCAAATAATCGGCTGTGTGGGACGGAACACTTCTCCCAGTCACCGGGCTTAGGGCTACGGGAGCGAGAGGAGGAGCTGCGGTGGCCGGCCATGATGGAATGGATTTTTCCGAGCGTGCTCTGATGGATTCTCGCCGTGGGAGGATGGTGTGGATTGGATCTAAGAATCCCCATCCCTTTAATAGACGATTTATTTACCTGGCTAGGGGGGCGAATGTAAAAACGCCCTGGCTTCTTGCATTCGCTCGACGCGTGGAAGATAGCCCTTATTGGGCGTAGAAGCCAAGAAGTCTAACATTTATGGGAGCAAGACACTACTTAGCAGATATTCAGGATTTGGAGAAGAACCCGCCTTGCACTGCCGAAGACAATACTGCGCGCCGGACTCATCGTCATTGAAGCCTGGTTCAGGGGCAACTGAGGGAGTCCTGGATTTGGGGGTCTCCGGACAACCGGACTATATCCTTTGGCCAGACTGTTGGACTATGAAGATACAAGATTGAAGACTTCGTCCTGTGTCCGGATGGGACTCTCCTTGGCGTGGAAGGCAAGCTAGGCAATACGGATATGTAGATCTCCTCCTTTGTAACCGACTCTTTGTAACCCTAGCCCCCTCCGGTGTCTATATAAACCGGAGGGTTTAGTCCGTAGGACAACATACAATCATACCATAGGCTAGCTTCTAGGGTTTAGCCTCTATGATATCGTGGTAGATCAACTCTTGTAATACTCATATCATCAAGAACAATCAAGCAAGACGTAGGGTATTACCTCCTTCAAGAGGGCCCGGACCTAGCTAAACACCGTGTCCCCGGCCTCCTGTTACCATCCGCCTTAGATGCACAGTTTGGGACCCCCTACCCGAGATCCGCCAGTTTTGACACCGACAATAGGTACATACACTGAGGAACTACAGAAGCACCAAGTTAAGAATGATGAACCACAATTGTACTAAAGACTGTAGAGAGAGAGGCGAAAGATATTCTGGTTGCTGGAGAAGGTGAAGCGGAATGCCCATATTGTGCCCTCCTCCATGCGTAATGCACGCACGACTCTAGGCCAACCCCTTCTGATGGCTGCCCGTCCATCCTTCACTGTCTTCATTACGACTTCTCCATGCTCATTGTAGTCTTCATGAAATACTTTAACCTTCACTGCGTGTCCACCAATCATGTACTTTGCGAGGTAATCTTGAGTGGACTGCTTCAGGAACCACTGGGAACGAAAAAGATTCAGACATTGTTGTCTAACAACTCACTATATGTAGTAAAAACAGAAGGCTGAAAAAAATTTGTAGTTACCATCCTACAGCTCACTGTTGTGTGGGATAGAGCATAAAAAACAATTTTCTTGCCACCATGCATATTTTTTTCCTAATAATCCTTATCAGTTTCCTCACTTGATGCTTATTCATGAATATCCCATTGCCGCATACGCAAAAATGGTCAATGTCTGGATCCTTGCCAAGGCCATATGTACCTACAAGCAACAAGTCAATATTAGAAGCTAACAAGTGTCCAGGCCTGGATCTATATGCACTACATTATGGAACGACGGGGGGAGTACAAGCCGAGGGATGAAGCTAACTTCGGCAGAAAATGGTGGTCACTCCTGTTGTTGTCCTGCATAAGTAGTGGAAAGGCATAATAAGTACAACAACCTTAACATAAAAAAAATATAGAAAAGGTAAACAACATCATCTCCAAATGATATCTTGAATGTGTTGGTTTCAGCATGTTCTTGAAGCAGATATAAAATGGAAGGCAATGTTACCGACAGTAGGCTTAACTGCCATCAAATATTGCAATTCAAATGGTATGTTTGAAAATGAATAGAACGTAGGTAATGCTTGAACATCACACTGGATAAATGTGTAAAACTGAAATAAAGGGCATGTGTTAACAACACCAGGAATAACTGGAACCAAATATAGCCGTTCAAACTGGTATTGATGTAGTCGAGCGCCACAGTCCTGACTTGCACATAATGAACAACACATTGTGAATGACTGAAATAAACAAGGCATAAATGACCAATATAACAACCAAATATAGCCATTGAAAACTGGGCAGAGTCTCACTGCAACCAACTTAACAAGCAAATACAGATAAACAGGGCATATGCTTGAAAACTGGACAAATCCTCACTTCAACCAACCTAACAAGCAGATAAAAATAAACAAGGCATCTGCTTGATAACTGGAAAAATGCTAAAAAAAAAGCAAACTAACAACCAAATACAGATAAACAAGGCATCTGCTTGATAACTGGACAAATGCTAAAAAAGCAACCTAACAACCAAATACAGATAAACAAGGCATTTACCTGATAACTTGACAAATGCTCACTACAACCAAACTAAGAACCAAATACAAATAAACAAGGCATCTGCTCGTTAACTGGAAAAATGCTCACTCCAACCAACCTAACAACCAAATACTGATAAACAAGGCATCTACTCACTATAAATAACCAAATATAGCCATTCATGAAACTGAAGTGGACAATTCATACTTAAAAATCACATGGACCATTGAACAATACATTTTTGCATAACTGAAATAATTAAACATGGCGCAGTTAAAACACCGCACGGCAAGTGCTACTACAACAAAGGGTACGGGTGGGCAAGCTAGAAAAGGTAAGATTTGCTGATAGAATGTTGCCTCACATTTCATGGATAGGACCCTTCCAGTTGGAAGAGCACAGACCCATGGTGCGCTCTCTAATGTCACAGATGGGTTGTTTAACCTTGGAAGAACCTTCGTGGGTGCCCTCCTCGTGGTTGAGGTCATGGTCGATGAGATCCGACTTGGCAATTGAGGATCCCCAGCCGTCGTCGTAGAACATGTCCTTCAGAAATGACAAAATGGGCTCGATGGTGTAAAGCTCGCAAATCCTTTACCACTTGGCGGAGGAGATCAGTGGCAGGGCCGTCTAAGAGATCAACGGTGGATGAACTAGAGGGGTTGGGGATGGACCACATAACCTATGAGATGGACCATGTGAAGCCGTCGTTGTGGATGAGCTTGATGTCGTAATATGCTTGCCCGCTAACATGAAGCCTTCGGCATGGCAACATAGTCAACATCTTCGCTGGCTTCCATGGTGACGTGTTGCTCCGGGATCGACAGGTCAGGGCGAACATCGGCCACCTCGCCAACGTCCGCCAGAGAGGCCATGATAAACCTCTTCTTGGGCGAACGCTCATCGGGCTCCCCGGGATATATGGTCGAGCTTAGCCTGCGACATTCTGGAGTAGGGATGTGGATCTGGCGGGGAGGGACACCGCAGGCCCCATCTAAAAAAATCAGGGGAGTGGGGAGACAGTATGGGAATCGCCGGGTAACCTCAACTTTATTATTTAAGCTAGGAGGAATGGGTAGACCAGCAGGGGTTGGCGGCAGCGCCCACAGCGGCCATGAGCTAGGGTTTGGGGGGAGGGGGTGGGGGACTGTGGAGCGGGGTGGTGTTTGAGGATGCGCCGCGGCTACTGAAAATTTTAGTAATGGTGGGTGGAGATGGTAGTGGGCGAGGGAGGGCGATGGTTCAAATGCCTCAGCTACTGCAATTTTACTATAAGGTCGGTGCTGGAGGAGTATGGGCGACGGTTGAAGTACGGCAGCTACTAAAATTTGGGTAAAGAAATTGACGCAGGGCAGGAGTGCCAAGATCACGCGCGGTCCTATAACAATATGCGTGTATGATAATAAGGAAAAGTGGTGTGGAACCGCCGATTTTTGCAACGCTCAAGGCGAGTAGTTTGTTTTTATATTTCTAACTAGCTGGTCTATCGCACACCGTTCGTCCTAATTTCCAAATAAACTTACCCGCCTTTAGCTTGCACATGTGGTGGTTTTACAGCGCACTTGCATCGCACACGGTTAAGCCAATACCTCCAGCCTTTACTCACGCTTGCGCGGTCGTGGTGATTTTACAGCGCACTTGCATCGCACATGGTTGAGCCAGTACCTCCACCTTTGCTCGTTCTTGCGCAGGAGTGGTGATTCATAGCGCACTTGTATCGCACATGGTTAAGATATTATACCCGTGTCCATTGAGCGTCATCAGAGTCTTTGCAACAAAAAATAACGTTAGAGAGGGTCAGAAGACAGCCACACCAGCATGTGGCCGAATTATATATGAGTGAAAAGGGTGGTCTGTGATGTTCAAAATTCCAATGAACAACTTTGACTGTGGGGCCCACTTTTGGGCGCGTCATCGAAGATCAATGAGAGGGGCCAGATGTCTAGAACCACCTGGAAGTGGCCAAATATATGTAGGAATATTGGGGATGTTTACAACAATAAATACACAATGCATAACTTTGGTGGCACCTGCCTCGCAAACCCGAAAGCACCCTTGGATATATATATATATATATATATATATATAGACACACACACACACACATAAACACTATTCTGATCATGGGATCAGAATAATATTCTGAGCACAACCTGACCTGCCCCGCTAGTAGTATGTTGAACTTCCCTGTGAACTAGGTTGAACTTCCGCCAACATTGCCCAAATGGGGCTTGCGATATATCGTTGGAAAGCTACGGACACCAATATCATGACCCAACTTAAATTTTTGGCAAAATATAAGCGGTTTAAGAGCAGTTTTGAAAACCGTTTTTTCTTCGCACAAAAAACGTGAATCGTATTTTCAATCACATTTCTAAACCGTTTATCGAAATGAGGCATATAATATGGCATTGGAAAGCTGCTGCAAAACCGCTCCTTCCACATGTTTAAAGTTTTCTATAATTCCCTATGGTTAAAGAGTAATTTGAAAAAACGTAAAATTTCGTAAACCGAACAGCTGAGTTTGTTTTTTCAATGTCATTTCTAAACGGCTAATCCAATGGAGGCATATGATACGGCGTTGGAAAGCTTATGAAAATGCGCTACTTTTTCATCTTGTAAGTTTTTTTCTAATTTTGAATGGTTTAAGAGTAATTTAGAAAATGGTCCAAGTCCTACCGAGTTCGTATTTTCGAGCTAATTTTTTAACCGTGCGTCCGAATGCAGCAAATAATATGGCATTGGAAAGCTTGAAAAAATGCGAAACTTTTTGGTATGTATTGTTTCTCCCAATTCTTTACGGTTTTAAGTCAGTTTCGAAAATGGCGAAAAACATATTTTCGCCGTAATTTCTACAAACTTTATCAGAATGGGGCAAATAATATACCGCTAAAAAGCTACGGAAAATGCGAAACTTTTTCATGTCGAAGGTTTTCTCTGAATCCTGGTCGTTTTCAAGTAATTTCGAAAATAGCGAGATCATTCGTTCTGCCTTTATCGCAAAACAGATTCTTCGAAAATGCACCGCGTGAAGAACCTGAACTTCTCGGCATGTGTACCTGAACTTCACTTTGTTTTCCACGTGATTTTTTTGCTCTTAGCTCTCCATCCACTGCTCGTAGCTCTCCATCCACTCACCGGAATTGAGCAAATGATATACCAGTGGAAAGCTACTGTAAACACACAACTTTCCCGTGTTGATCATTTTTTTCATACTCGCGACGATTTTAAAAGTTTTTCATCTGAAATTCATTCACTATAGTAGTCGAACTTCCTGTTGTTTTCACGTTGAACTTCTGTGACATAATTTCTTTTGTAATTTTCCCATTCAGTTGGTCCATGTTACACAAATGATATTCCTTTTGTACAAATCTCTCTCACAATAATTTTTTCAACTTTATCCGATGGAGGACTAGAACTTATAACAACAAAACGTTTAGACTTTGCTTTTTATTCTTTTTTAATACAAAATACACACCGTGTAGTATGTGAACTTCTCGCAGTTATCAATCTGAACTTCTCTTGGTTACGTGAAAATATCCGAGTTTTTTTATGAATTTTTAATCTGATTTTCTTAATCGTTTTTATGCATTTTGAAGCGCTCTATTTTTAAAAGTTGACCTTCTTGTTATTTTGTTTAAACTTCTTGTTTCCACTCTTTAATAACGAGGAAATTTTGTGTTTTCTATAATCATCGAACTTCTCCATCTTTTTAATATGGACTTCCAGGCTTTATTTTCTTAATCTTTATAATTTGAATTTTTTATTTTCTCTTTGAAATCAAATTGCTCCCAAATAATAAGTAAACTTCTTTGTGGATTGAGAGAATTATTTTAAATTGCAAAAAACATTTTTTTTGTTTTCGAACATGGAAATACAAGGTGAACATATCTCACAAGAATTTTTGAACTTCCTCGGACAGAGAACGTGAACTTCTTGAAACAAACCTTTTAAGCTTTTAGTTTTCTATTCTTATATTGTTATCTGGAATGCTTTTCCTGTACTAGTTGAATTTCCATTGTTTTCACCTTGATATTCTGTCACGTATTTTTGTTCAACCTCTGTCACAAGAATTGTTGAACTTTATTGGGCCGAGCACTTGAACTTCTAACAACAAAACTTTTATCCTTTACTTTTTCATTAAAAAAATTCATACTAAATGCACACCGTGTAGTACGTGAACTTCTGGCAGTTAGCAACCTGAATTTCTATCGTTTCCATGAAAATATCTGAGTTTTTTATGAATATTAATCTGAATTTCTTAATCCTTTTTTATGAATTCTGAAGCGATCTATTTTAAAAAGTTGAACTTCTTGTTATTTTATTTTTGAACTTCTTGTTTCCATTCTTTAATAATGACGAAAATCTGAGTTTTCTATAATCATCGAACTTCTTCATCTTTTTAATATAGACTTCCTAGTTTTATTGTTTTTTTCTTGTTTTTCGCTCATAATAAAATTTATTGGATTATATACAGAACACAAATTTATGAGAAAATTTGGTGGATGGGAAGAATGGAATCAGAGTGTGCACTTCAAAAAGAACTTGCACTCTACATGAACTTGTGTTCTTGTTCTATCCGAACTTCTGATTTTTTTCGCTTTTGAACTTGTGTTGGTGTTCCTAACCAAACCTTGTAGTATTTTCACTATACTGTTTTCCTTTTTTCTTGACGGGGTTATCTTTTACTTTCTCATAAACATGAAAAGCCACAATAGCAGATCGAGAAGCTAAGATTAAGTTTTGTTCAGTGAAACCAACTAATGAGGATAGGGTTCAAAGGGTGAGTATGATAGCAAAACCAATGTACACTCCAGTAGAATTTTACAACAACAACGTTCAGAGGGGAGAGTGATAGGAAATACTTCAACACTCCCTGTGTTTCATGGAACACAATAAATTCACGAAAATGCAGGCTGAGATATATTGGTCTCAGAGCTAGTATAAAGTAAATAACAAGTGTTTACTAGTGTTCATTCAGAATTTCAGCCACAAAGAGTCACATTTTTTTGCAGGGAACACAAACAGTCACCTTGGAACCAGTCAGAAAGCAGCAACAACATTTTCGTTTTGAGGTATCGCTCTGTCTGTGCTAACCATTCATAGCCTGATGCGTCACTACTACTACCCTAAAGAACTTTGTTTTAGTTGTTGCCTAAAAGAACCTGTGACTAGCGGTAGCCATCGAAAACTAAAATTACAACTAGGAAGGTGCTTTGCTTCATCTGAATTTCCGTCTAAAGCAATCATCTTGGACCCCCGATCAAAAGTGACAACATTATTCAGAAACTTAATTCAGTACTCAGAAGCTGCAAGCATGGAATGGAACCTTATGCTAACTTGTGTTCACTCTGAATTCTACCGACACAAAATCACCAATGTTCAGAGGCATAGCGATATGATGCAACAGCGATTCGACGAAGAAACTAAATACAGGTGCCCTGTATGCTTCAGGGGGACACCAAATGTACTTTGGCCCACTATGTAGCTGTCCTTTGCTGAATCATTCAGACCGCTGGCTCATGGGGCTATGGCCGCCTGGTCGCAGTCGATCTGGAGGAGATGGTCAGACGCTGCCATTCTCGTTGCTGCATCGAGGAGGAAGAGGAGTAGGACAGCGGCAGGTGAGTTTTCTGAACGACACTAGACAGTGTAGTTGAACGGCCAGCTGGTGCTCGAGGTAGAAACCGGCCGCCTAGTCCCTGGTCCCAGGCAATAGTGGGGAGGCGGTGACTCGTGCTGGATCGGGGTGCATCTCGCGTTGCGCATGCTGCTGGAGGAGGAACGCGGTGGTGGCAACTTGTTCTGCTGGGGAGGATGGTTGGGCTGCGGCGTGTGCTATTGGAGGAGGGAGGTGGGGACAGCGGCGCGTTCGCCGGGGTGGGAAGTGGGGATGGTGGCGCGGTCGCCGGCGTGGGAGGTGGGACGGTGGCGCGGTCGCTGGGATGGGAGGTGGGGATGGCGATGCAGTCACCGGGGTGGGAGGTGGGGACAACAGCACATCTGCTGGGGAGGGAGGTCGGGGGCGACGCCGCTTGCTGCCGGGGGAGGAAGTTGGGAGCGGCGGAGCTTCTGCCTGGGAGGAAGGTGGGGGTCGAAGGAGGTTCCACCGGCGAAGAGAGGTGGGGGCGGCGGTGCTTGCTGCCGGAGGAGTGAGGTGGCGGCGACGGCCTGGGGAGGGAGGCGGAGTGGCGCTGACGGGGGAGGTTCGAGGAGGGCGTGGGGATAAGGTCGGGATGTGATAGTGGCCGGTGAGGTTGGTCTGATTTTTGTTTTCACGCATCCAGAAATGTCACAAAGGGGCTTATATAGACGCCATGATCCAAATAGTTATTCTAATCCCAGGATTAGAATAGTGTTGTCCTATATATATATATATATGTGTGTGTGTGTGTGTGTGTGTGTGTGTGTACACACATAAACACTATTCTGATCAAGGGATCATGATAATATTCTTATCACAACCTGAACTTTCCGAGTAACGCGCCTGAACTTCCCTCTGTATGAACCCGACCTTCAGGCTATCTTCGCAACCGTGGCTTCCCCCGCGAATTATTCCAGTCGGTAGTATTGTTTGGGATGTGACTGTAATCCAGATACCCATACCTGTATGTAAATGCTCGTTTTGATTCATAATTTTGCATTTTGGCAGATTGACTCTCTGGGTGGATGAACTTGTGTCTGTTTACAAGTTTAATGCAATCATTGTATGTTCTAGAACCTCTAACATGATGGGAATTTGGTGTAGGTACGAGTTTTGTGGACAATTTGTCGTTAGTTTCAACGGATTTGATTTCGGGTTCTGTTTTCTTCGTCCGCGGGAGTGGTTTCCACGGCTTCTATGGATTTGTTAGTTTTCTGTGAACATAGACGGCGGATTTGATTGCAGTAGTGAGATTGGATCATTCATGCGTTCTTAATTTGATTGGGCAAGTGAATTGTCACGACCCCGATCCTAAGTCACACCGATCTAGCATGTAACACATCATATCACTTTGCGGCCTCATGCACGGTAGTCCCACGGGTGCCACCTTACCTGGCCCGGGACCGTTTGCGCCTCTTGGCTCACGCATATGATAGTGTCGCTAGCATCCATATGACAAAGAACCCGAGCAGACATGACTAGTCATAAACCCAAAGTGGAACTAACTTACAGGGACAGGCATACATGACCGAGCAACGAACGTGTCGGTCATCAGCGAGTGAATCCAGGCTGTAGCAGCTGGGCTAACAGGACTCCGGAGAATCCGAGCTATAGCAGGCTAACAGGACTCCGGAGACACCCCGTGACATTTCCACGAAGGGACAGACACAGGAACAAAGAAGCACACATGTCGGCCATCCTAAGTGTTCCGGAGCAGTAGCAAGCTACCATGGCTCACTGGAAGCACTACGAGACATTTCCCAGTAAGAGAGGCTACCAAGGATAAACAACTAGGTTGTCGGATCCCACACATACCAAGCATTTCAAATCATACACACAATATGCTCGATATGTGCAAATACAACATGGCATCACAACATAACTCTATGACTCAAAGTATTTATTCAATAGGCTCCGAGGAGCGAGATATTACAAACATGGGTCTCATGACCGAACATTCAGAGCATACAAGTCAAAGCACATGCGGAAGCTTAACATGTCTGAGTACAGACATCTACAAATGAAAAAGGCTGATTAGCCTGACTATCTACCAGATCCTGCCGAGGGCACAAGATCGTAGCTGAGGTATCAAGCTAAACGTTGAAGTACACACGGAACTACTAGCGAGACTAAAGTATCTCTGCAAAAACATAAATTCAGCAAACGTGAGTACAAATGTACCCAGGAAGACTTACTTCAGAACTAACTACATATGCATCATTATCAACAAAGGGATGGTGGGGTTTAACTGCAGCAAGCCAACTTTGACTCAGTGGCTAACATGAACTACTACTGCAAGTAACTATTTTGAGGTGGCGCACACGGGTTCACATATTAACCATTTCAATACGCCACTATGGATCCGCTCCCATCTCCCTGCGAGAACGCCGTCCGTAGCACTCACACTTATCTTGCGCATTTTAGGGTAGCCACTTTCACTTGTCTATGAACTGTACAAGCAACCTAGAGGTCCTTTATCGCGGATGCTGCTATTTGAATAGATCAGTTATAACCCTGCAGTGGTGTACTTCTTCACACATGCTCTCACCACTTACCACCATGTACACGTCGTGTATCTCGGCAACCTTCAAGCGGAAGCCTGGCGAGGGAGTTAGCCACGACCTGACTAACCACACAAGTCTCTAGTCTAGGTTTATTGCCTATTCGGGTTCCATCCATGAGGAGATCTGGCCGTGGTTTCGCTCATAGCCCCAAACAATGTGTACAGGGTTCTGCAACACCAAACGGGCGCCCGGCATACCCGGCCATGGTGTATCTACCGCATCATGGCCCACCCCTAGGGTCAGCGCTACGCACGGCCTCCAACACATATCCTATAAACAACAGAAAGTAGTTGCAACTCCTGGACAGAGGGCAAGGGAAGTTAATAAGATGAGAGGGTCCATTGGTTTCGGGCCCTATTCGTGGTAGTAGCTGTTCATGGATCACAAACATAGAACTCAGTTCCTAAGGACGGCTTCAATGAAACAACCCACCATGTACTCCTACATGGCCTCTCATTGATACCTTTACCAAATCGTGTTCACACACTTAGCTCTCAACAGTAGGACATGTTCACACACCTCCAATTCATCCCTGATAAATCAGACCTAAATCAACTCTAAGCAGTAGCAAGCATGACAAACAAGCATGAATGAGTAGGCACATCAGGGCTCAAACAACTCCTACTCGTGCTAGTGGGTTTCATCTATTTACTTTGGCAATGATAGGTCATGCAGAGGAAAAGGGGTTCAACTACCACAACATGTAACAGTTGAATCGTTGTTGTCCTAAGCAGAAGAGAGAGAGTGGCATTGTATCGGAATGAACAAGGGGGTTTTGCTTGCCTGGCACTTATGAAGATAGTATATCTCTTAGATCGGTGTCATCAGACTCATCCCCGGAACAACATCTACTGAAGGGGGACAATTACCTACAACAGAGAGGAAACACAATCAATGCAATGCAACAATATGATGCATGAATGTGACATGGCAATATGCTGTTGATTGAGCTAATTCAACTAGCAACCATATTAAATGAAGTTGGTTTGAACCCTAGGTTCAAATTCAAACTCCACATAAGGCATTTCAAATGCCATTAATTCAAATTGTCATATATAGTAGCTTTGGGTTTCTCCAACATGCATTAAAAAGCCATAAATAGATTCTTTTGATTTTTCTGATAAATTTTCATATATAATTTGTTTCATTTGGAGTTATAGATTATTTTCTATGATTTTTTGAAGTTTATAACATTTTTTGGAATTTCCTAGTTATTTAAAATAATCTAAATCCAGAAAATGCTTTATTGCATCAGCGTTACATCACTGTGATGTCCGCGAGTCACCAGGGGCGGTCCAGGTCAAACCTGACCAGTGGGACCCGCCTGTCGGTCGCTAACCCAACTAACATAGTTAATTAGCATTAAACTAATCTTAATCTAAATTAGTTAAGGCCTGGGCCCACATGTCAGTGTCTGGTCTTGTTAACATTGTTAATTAACGCTAATTAAAATCTAACCAGGGTTACTAAGGGGCTGGCCCCACCTATCATTGACTCAGTGGAGGTCAAACCCCTGGTCAGCGGGGTCAAAGCATCGACTTTTAAACGCCGGCGACAACCAGACGCGACAGGGCAGCGCAGGATTCGCGCTCCGGTGACCAAATGGACGGCGGAGGCCATCTGCGTGAAGCTAGGGACGAACCGCGTCCGTGGGTGACCGTGGTTCGAGCGGGGGTGGACGGGGTCAACGGCAGCGACCAAAATGGCAGCGATCGGAGCATGGTGGATTCTGGGTTTGGGGTTGCGGTGCACGAGAGGGGGAGATGTTGGTGGCCGCAGTCTCGTGGGGTCATTCAGAGCACGGTGGCATACTCAGGTGGGAGCTCCAGTGGCTATAGCCACAGCGGCAACATGGCGGGGCGGCGGCGAGCTTCAGCTCCAGTGAGAACGAGGGCTACAAGGCGCAATTGGGGCAGGGAAGAGAGGGGGTCGAAGCGGTAGCTCACAGTGGTCACGTAGAGAAGCTCGGTAGGTTCGGAGAAGGGTTGGTGACGGCATGCATGTCGGCGTTCTGTGAACGGGGTTCCCCAGACTTGCCTGCCTGCGGCCTGCGGCGTGGCTCAAAGGGGGGCCCAGCACGGCCCATCTTCACCAACACAAACCCAAGACCCTCGCGAGGGGCCAAGCCTCGCGGGGCGGACGATGCGAAGCCTCCTCAGGCACGGCCTCGTCAGGCTGGCTCACGAGGAGGCGGAGAGATCAAGGCGGGGTAACTCACGAGGAGCCCATGACGCAAGCCATGATGACTCAGGGCGCCAGGCGGGTGCCAGCCCGCGCAGCGTCCTCCTTTCCTCTTTGGTGCAAAGGGGGCAAGCGCAACCGCGGAGTACCGAGGCATCAGGCAAAGGTTGCCATTTCGGTGCAACGAGACCAAGACCAGGAGGACTACGAGATGGAGGTCACCGTGGAGCCCAAGACGGCGTCATCACTAGAGCTTTGCGCAGGCGAATACTACTTTTGTCAGGATAGCTGATACTTGTTGTCCCCCTTCAAATTAGCCCGCCATTGTTGGCTCCCTTCCCGCTCAATATTTGGGAAGAGGACCAGGGCCTCTATAAATAGGACCAGCCACCCACATGGAGGGGAGGATGAAAAAGAGGTAGGAAGGAAGAGGCTCGTTAGAAGGGTCGGTCGGTCGGTGAGAGCAGAGCAGAGAGAGAGAGAGAGAAAGGTGGCCGAACTCCTCCCAGCAGTTCATCGCCCCAGCCAAGAACAGACCCTCGCGAGGCTATTCTTCCTTGTATTGTTCATCATCATCAGCCCAAGAGGCAATCCACACACCACACACTGGAGTAGGGTATGACACCACAACGGTGGCCCGAACCAATATAAACCCTGTGTCTCTTGTGTTGTTCTTTCCTTAGTTTAGATCCTAGCATGGCGGAGGGGAGCAGGTAGGTAGGAGGCGAAATCTCCGCGCGCACCCCATTGTTCGAACCTCAAGGGTCTGCCGGAACCCAAAATCCAACATTTGGCGCGCCAGGTAGGGGTGCGCCGGAATTCGTCTTCCACCGCCCCGTTCTCCTCTGACCGTCATGCCCATGTCTAACGCTCGTCGGGCCCGCGCCGAGCGCCGGGACGCACTCGCTTCCCGCGTCGCCTAGACCGCCCCGTCACCTGCCGTCAACGCCGCCACCGGCCCCGCGGGGGACGAGCGGCAAGCATCGTCCCAGCATCCGTCCGTGCGGCAATACGGCCGCACCGCAACTCCCTCGCTCGCCCTAGCTGGATCTTCGTCCCGCGCGCTCCACAGGCCCATGGAGGCTCGGGCTGCACTCATCGCGGCAAACGAGCTCCTGCGCTACCGTCCCGTCGACAACGTCTATGAAGAATGGCTTGACCGCGTCGCCGAGCTCGTCCGCGCTGCAAGGGGCTCTTCCGTGCCGTCCGTTCCACTGCACCACACCCCGCCCCGCGCGGGCGAAGAGGCTCCGGCGGCTCCTCGGCCGCCTCCTCCTCAAGAAGACGCCATGGCTCCAAGGCGCATGGCCCCTGGGCGGAACCTGCTCCATTAGGTGCCAGCACAGCAAGAAAAGAGCTGCCAAGAAGTCCCTCGCCCGCCAGAAGCTGCCCGGGCGCTCCCTGCTCCAGCACGACGCGACCATCCCCCTGCTCCAGCGCGTGGGGGCATGCAAGACCAGGCTCTCCATCACCTAAGGCCTCCCGTGGCCACAGCAGGCTGCCGCGCCTACACCACCTAACTACGCAGCGTCGCGTGGCCCGGCAAGTTCAAACCAGACCTGCCTCCTCGCTACGACGGCACGGCCGACCCTGCGGAGTTCCTCCAGCTCTACGACCTGGGCATCGAAGCTGCCAACGGAGACGAGAAGGTCATGGCGAACTGGTTTCCCATGGCACTCAAGAATGGGGCCCGCACCTGGCTCCTGAACCTGGCTCCAGGCACAATCTCCTCCTGGGAAGAGATGCGCACCCGCTTCATTGCCAACTTCCAAGGTACTCGCGACCGGCCACCCACCGTGAGCGACATGCGCCGCATCAAGCAACAACCCGGGGAGACCCTGCAGAAGTACATCCAGCGCTTCAACAACGCATGCCTCAAGATCCCCAAGGTGACTGAGGAGGCCATCATCTCAGCTTTCTCCGATGGAGTGTGCGACGTCAAGATGAAGGAGGAGCTGGCGATGCATGAAGACCTGTGCACTTCCTTGGAGCTGTTCAACTTGGCAAACAAGTGCGCCAGGGCTGAGGAGGGGCGTCTCACCCTCCTCGAGCTGCCTGCCGCAGACCCAGAAGAGAAGAAGCTCAAGGCCAAGGATGTGAAGCGCAAGGGGGCTGCAATGCTCGCGGCAGAACCAGACACCAAGCGGGGCAGAGATCAGCCCGAACCTCCCAAGGGCAGCCGGGACTGCGTGTACCACAACCTCCACACCCACAACACCAACGAATTCCAAGAACTCCAAGCCGTGCGTGAAGGAGGGGTCGGCCGTCGCCCCGACCGCGGTGACCGGGGCTACGGTCGAGGAGGAGGAAGAAACACAGGACGCTCGGAAGACCGTGGGCCGCGCCAAGGGTGGCGCGACCAACCTCGCGAGGATCACTGGCAAGACCCGCCTCGCGAGAGAGGATGGAGGGATCAGCCTCGCAAGGGAGACTGGAGGGATCTGCCTCGCGAGGATCACCCGCTAGGCAACGCAGGCCTCCCACCGCTACCGCCACAGCCAAGGAGAAACGAGGACCGCCATCAGGACGAGGAGGCTGGGGGCTTCCAGGAGCCGCGCGCGATCGCCTGCATCTTGGGCGGAGCACGAGCCCCAGCCTCTCAGCGCATCTTCAAGCAGTTCGCCCGCGAAGTGAACGCAGCACTCCCCAGACTCGAAGCCACATGCCCTCTCAGGTGGTCGGCGTCCGCCATCACGTTCAGCTCAGCAGATCAACTCCAGTGTGCGGCAACAGCCGGAGTCCTCCCGATGCTTTGTTCCCCAATCATCAGCAACGTGGTGGTCACCAAGACCCTCATCGATGGCGGGGCAGGGCTCAACGTCCTGTCCGTGGAGACGTTCAACAACCTTCATGTGCCCTACAGCCAGCTTCAGCCAACCAAGCCCTTCTCCGACATCATTGACCGCTCCACGGTCCCGATTGGGCAGGTCCGTCTCCCTGTCACCTTCGGGGCACGCGACAACTACCGCACCGAGCTCATCGACTTCGACGTCGCTCACATTCGCCTGCCGTACAATGCCATCCTTGGGTACCCAGCGCTGGCCAAGTTCATGGCCGTAACTCACCACGGCTACAACGTCCTCAAGATGCCTGGAAGTGGCGGAGTCATCATGGTGCCCTGTGAAGAGAAGGACGCGGTGTGTTCCCTGGAACGAGCCTTTCAGGCCGCATCACTGGAACACCCGGATCACGGAAGCAGGAGGCTTCCCGAGACCACCCCCAAGAAGAAGAAGACATCGTCCGGCTCGACCACTCAGGAGGCAGGCCCCTCTGGGCCCGCGCCTGCCCAGGGGGAGCCTTCCTCCATCGCATAGGAAAGCGCACCCGGCGCCCTCCTCAGGCAGGGCTCGGGGGCTCTCCCCTGGGGGGCCACCGACCTAGCTGGGGTCACGTGGGAGGCGCTTGGGCACCACATGGAGGCATGTTTTGAAGCACGTTTCCCTCAAGAAGGAGCAAGGCAAGGAGATCCAGACCCATAGGAGTTCGTCAGCCAGGCCATTCAGGAGCTACAGGAGTCAAGAGTCATGAGAGGCGCCCGCCGCCTACTAGCAGTGGCCCCCCATCCAGACGAGGATGGTGGGATGCGCGTCTGCATCGACATACCAGGGCTCAACCGAGTCGCCTCTCTGGAGCGCTTCTGGCCCTCGCAAGTGGGGCGCTGCGGAGGTCCACCCCAGAGCTACGTTCGCATGCCTTACGGCTTGCCGAACGTGGCTGACGCGTACCAGCGCCTCATGAGGGGCATCACGGAGGCGCGAGAGGCTAGGCGTTCCGCAGCCCTGGCAGAGATGGAGATGGCTCGCGAGGAGCCGCCAGCGCCTCCGGAGCCTCCCGAGGCCCCTGGGCCTGGGGGCTCGTGAGGATCGGCTCCCGCAGCCCCCCGAGCCTGCTACACCAACACCCCTTCGTCCTCAGCATCATCAGGTGACATCTTTCAAGTTTTACTTCCAGCTGGGAGCGCCCCCAGGGCTGCATTATTCCCAGGCCGCGTGGGTCCGTCCCTGCGGCGTGTATCCCTTTATTCCATGTTGTTAGCTTACCTTGTTGGGGGCGCCCCTCAGGCTGCATCACCCCCAAGTCGCTCTGGCCTGACCCACTGATCTCCGCATTCCCAGCATCTATTTGAGCGAATCCACTCCTTCGCGGCTAACGTGTTTACCTAGTTGCATACTCAGCTGACGCCAACTAAGGAAGCTGCTCCCGAACGGCACGACGCTTGCGCATGGGTCCGTCCCTGCAACACCGACAAACCTGGATGGCTGAGCTCTGGCCGCGGCAGCCCCGCATAGCGTCACCTCGTCAAGCCTTCAGTGCCTCACCACCCCTCAGAAGCAACCAACGGCTGACCGTCAATTGTATAGCAACCCCTTGCTTTTTCTATGATGGACCTGCAGGACCTCCCGAAGGAGCTGCGTCAGGCGAGGCTCTTGATGTGCCTCCTTCGCTCTCGTCCGTGCGAACCGCTTGCACGTTAAAGGGGGGGTGCCTGAGCATCGTGACTCAGGGCATCGCGACCTGGCATACCAGCCCTCACCAGCCCTCACCCTCTGGCTGAGATTCGCTCGAGGGACGGGACCCGAGGACGTAGAGCAGAAAGGGGAGCTGAGGCGAGAGGGAGGAGACACACGAGGACCTCGCCAAGCAACCCCGCTCCTGCCGACGCATGGACCCGGCCACACACCAGAGAGCAGCCCCTGATCCTCGAGATAAGTTATCGCCCGGAAGCGCCAGCTACCGTGGCACCATCCCTGCACCTAATGCTATCCCTTGTTAGTGATGCTGCTCCCCTTTCTCACCAAACGACGGCTGCTTGGGCACCAAAGGGGACCTCCTGAGCATCGCGACTCAGGGCCTCTTACCGGACTCCGGGTCACTCACCTCCTGGCCTTGACCACGGCATCGCGACCTGGCATACCAGTGACGGCTGAAGCTGCCTTGGGACTGGGACCTGTCGGCGCAGAGCACCAAGCCCTCGTGAGGTTCGAAAGGGAGGACTGAGCTAAGATGGAATGAGCAACTCGCGCAATTCTACGACAAGTGTTACATATACAAGACAGGATCACGGTCACCTTACAAGCCCCTATTGGACGCGTTTTTGATTCCTCGCAGGGAACAGATCCTAAAGGGACACAAACCACGCGCGTCCCTGCAAAAGATGCCATCATCAACAGTGGGCCGTCAAGCACCGACGCCAACCCCATCCAGATCAGAGTCGGCGGCGGCCTGACGAGCCCGCCCTGCTCCAGGAGCGGCGCCGGCGCGGGGGCTCGTAGCTGTCGTCGCTCGTCTCCGGAGTCGCGAAGAGCTCGCCGGAGTCGCTGGAATCTCCGACGCCTCCACCACCCGAGGAGCCTCCAAGGGAGTGGGTGGCGTGCCCAGTCCTCGTCACAGCAGGGCCCTAGCCACCTTCCCCAGGGCAGCACTCCAGCTGGCACCCGCTCGCATCGAAGACCTTGAAGAGCATCACCGAAGCACCGTCGTAGTCCAAGTGGATCGCGAAGACTCCCCTTGTCCTGCAAACCCGGGCGATCTCCCTCCATCCCCGGGTCATGTAGACCTCGCCCGGGGCGACGACCGCGACCTCTGCCTCGGTTGCGAGGGTGCTGCAGCCGGCGTGCTGCAGCCAGAGCTCCAGGGGCTCCCCCTGCCGGACGATAGAGGCAAAGAAGGGAGGTAGGAGAATCCAAGACTGAAGAGGAATGGCGACGTGGAGCACGAACTCTTGGGAGGAGCCCTCGGTGTGGACCCCATGGGGGACGACCCACACCTTCGTGACCCGTCGGCGCCGATGACGGTGCCGCCCATGGCGGTCAGCATCAGCTCCTTCGGGGCCCTCGACGTGGGCGTACAATGGAAGCAGGAACCCCGGCGGCGCCCGCTCGCCCCAAGGCCTCAGCACCACCTGAAGGGCCCCTTCGTTCGGGCAACGGGGGATGAGCCGTTTCTTCAGTGGGAGAGGGTCTGGCCCCTCTCGGGGAGCCTTTCCCTTCTCTGCCGTCGAGAACCGGCGGACCGGAGCCATCGCGGCAAGACGGAGCAAGGATCGGGAAGAAGGAGAAGCAAGGAGGGGTGGACTGGAAGGGCGCGCGCCGTTCCATACTTACAGCCGGCGAAGGCCAACCGCTGGCCTCCATGATCGTAGGTAATCATGACCCGTTTTTGCATGTAGGGACTTGTCCCATCCATGCAGTTGCCGAGACGTCGTGGGGAAGTGGAGGCGCCCATGTCCAGTCAACCGCCACGCGACGCCTAAGGCCGCAAGCTGTTAGGGCTCGTGGCGCTTCGCTCTTGCCCTTCCGCCTCCCTGCACGGCCAAGTCCAGGCGCGCCTTGGGCCCGGGGGCTACTGTCGGCGTTCTGGGAATGGGGGTCCCCAGACTTGCCTGCCTGCGGCGTGGCTCAAATGGGGGCCCAGCACGGCCCATCTTCACCAACACAAACCCAAGACCCTCGCGAGGGGCCAAGCCTCGCGGGGCGGACGATGCGAAGCCTCCTCAGGCACGGCCTCGTCAGGCTGGCTCACGAGGAGGCGGAGAGATCAAGGCGGGATACCTCGCAAGGAGCCCATGACGCAAGCCATGACGACTCAGGGCGCCAGGCGGGTGCCAGCCCGCGAAGCGTCCTCCTTTCCACTTTGGTGCAAAGGGGGCAAGCACAGCCACGGAGTACCGAGGCATCAGGCAAAGGTTGCCATTTTGGTGCAACGAGACCAAGACCAAGAGGACTACGAGACAGAGGTCACCGTGGAGCCCAAGACGGCGTCATCACCAGAGCTTTGCGCAGGGGAAGACTACTTTTGTCAGGATAGCTGATACTTGTTGTCCCCCTTCAAATTAGCCCACCATTGTTGGCTCCCTTCCCGCTCAATATTTGGGAAGAGGACCAGGGCCTCTATAAATAGGACCAGCCACCCACATGGAGGGGAGGACGAAAAAGAGGTAGGAAGGAAGAGGCTCGTTAGAAGGGTCGGTCGGTCGGTGAGAGCAGAGCAGAGAGAGAGAGAGAGAAAGGTGGCTGAACTCCTCCCAGCAGTTCATTGCCCCAGCCAAGAACAGACCCTCGCGAGGTTGTTCTTCCTTGTATTGTTCATCATCATAAGCCCAAGAGGCAATCCACACACTGGAGTAGGGTATTACACCACAACAGTGGCCCGAACCAGTATAAACCCTGTGTCTCTTGTGTTGTTCTTTCCTTACTTTAGATCCTAGCATGGCGGAGGGGTGCAGGTAGGTAGGAGGCGAAATCTCCGCACGCACCCCAGTGTTCGAACCTCAAGGGTCTGCCGGAACCCGAAATCCGACAGTGCGTTCGCCGGCGATCTCGGTGGCCGAGGGAGGAAGAAGAGCTCGGGCTCGTCATCACGGAGCTCCTGGCGGCCCCTGGCTTGGTGTAGAGGATGAGGGGTCGAGGCGCAGCTCATTGGGCAAGGCAGAGGGCGTGGGGGTGGCTGTGGGCACGGGATTACGGCGGCGTGTCCATGGAGGCTTTGGCCATGGCGGGGAAACGGGCGAGAGGGAGAGCGAGGGAGCGAGAGATCGATCTGAACGGGTCTGGGTGGTGGCGTGGCACTACGGAAGGCTCAAGGCGCCCCGGGGAAGCAGGAGGTGGCTCGGCGCGTGCGTGCGCGCGTCAGGCACATGCCCTGCCTACTGGCCTAAGGAGGAAGACGATAGGAGCTGCGGTGGTGGGCTAGGCCACCAACTGGCCGCCAGGGAAGTGGGCCTCCAGGTGGGTTCTCTTCTCTCTCTTTTATTTTCTGTTTTTCTATTTTTCTGCAACTTTAGAGCTTTATTAAAAATAGTAAACTAGCTCAAAAATCATGAAACTTCTCATGCCCACTGTTTGGAATATTTCCTATAGTAAACATTTTAGTTTATGACTATTTGGACATTTAAAATATTTTATATATATTTAAATGTCCAAGTGCAAATAGAGTATGATTTAATCCAGTGACCTTATGGTGTCCTAGAAAATTGTGCACCATTTTTTTCAAAGTTGGTTTAAGTGGTGCTGGGGGTTTCTGTCATCCCCATTTCAACTTTTTGGGAGATGTAAACATGATGCAACACTAGATGCTAGCACTAGGCAGACCAGAACTAGGGATGTGACACGAATACACCCCTGAAATCGGGCGATTGGATCTTGTGTCCGCCCGTGTTGGTTCCGGTTCTTCGATGAGACAACTTGGCCTCTTTATCGTTTTGATGTTAGGGCGTAGTAGGATATCGTTTGAGGTCGCGGACTGAGAAGGTGTAGTCACCCAAGTGATTGAATCTAAAAAACAAATTTGTCAACGTGTATGTTTCCAATGATTCTACTGTATGTCTTACGAGTTCGACTTCTGCACCTTATGCACGTTTTTAGGTGATGTTGCAATACGATCTGTTTGGCCGGTGTTGTTATTAAAATTTTGCGTATGTTTTTTTGTTTTTCAGAGAACTCATACATGTAAATCTCGAGCTGGTCCATAGACACACGGATCATCTTTTTTATATTTATTCTGTCTTCGGCATTAGTTTTTTGGATCATCCACTTTCTATGGTAGTAGTTGGACTTCTATGGTACCAGTGATTGAACTTCTTGGTTTCCACATAGCAAGGCGGTGCAACATCGCACTCTATATTTTCTTTTTTCTTTTTGTTTTTTGTGTAATTTTCAATTTTCTAATTTGGGTTTGAGTTTGTTCCGTGGGAAACTATGGGATTATTCCGAAATATGCATGCATACCTTACTTTATTTTTTTGTAACATGTTTGCATACTTCGAACAGTGGTAGAACTTCAGTATGTGTTTAACCTGAACTTACAAGATTTTTGCTTCTGTGTAATTTGTTTTTCTACATGTTCATTTGATGTTTTTTTCAAAACACTGAACTTCTGTGTTTTTACAACTTGAACTTCTCCACTTACTTGAACTTCTTTTCATCCGTATCTCCCTTTTACAACTTGAACTTCTCCAGTAATTGTTGATAATTTTTTTTGGATTTAAATTTTTTATATCATTGATAACCGCATTGCATCCTGTCACAACCTAGCGCACAGCAATGCGGTAGCGTGAGGCCGAGCAGGGTGGAGGGGGGGTCGTGACCCCCCTCCGCTCCCACTGCGAGGCGGAGACAGGAACGAGCCGGAGTAGGCGATGACGCAGCATGCCACATCGTAGCATCCGGAGGCGAGTCCGTCACATCCGTGACCCCACTATCTATCTTAGGGGTTTAGGGTGCATGCGGTGGGGGTGGAAACAGAATAACCGTATTGTGTCCTGTCAGAACCTAGCGCGCAACAATGCGGTAGTGCGAGGCCGAGCGGGGGGAGGGGGTCGTGATACCCCTCCCCTCCCCCTATGAGGCCGAGATAGGAACGAGCCGGAGCAGGCAACGACGCAGCATGCCGTGTCGTCTCATGCGGAGGCGAGTCCATCACATCCGTGACCCCGCTATCTATCTTAGGGGTTTAGGATTTAGTGTGCGTGCGGTGGGGGTGGAAACAGAATAACCGCATTGCCTCCTATCAGAACCTAGCACGCAGCAATGCGGTAGCATGAGGCCGAGCAGGGGGGAGGGGGTCGTGACCTCCCCTCTCCCTGCGAGGCCGAGACAGGAACGAGCCGGAGTAGGTGAAGATGCGGCATGCCGCGTCATCGCACGCAGAGGCGAGTCTGTCACATATGTGACCCCACTATCTATCTTAGGGGTTTAGGGTTTAGGGTGCGTGAGGTGGGGTTGGAAATAGAATAACCGCATTGCGTCCTGTCAGAATCTAGCGCGCAACAATGTAGTAGCGCGAGACTGAGCCACATGTGTATTTTGTGTGTATTTGCATTTTGAACTTCTATATTGTTTTTAAGTTGTGTATTTTAGTTAGATATGGACTTCATCTGTTTTTGTACTTGAACTTCTTCTTTTTGTTTCTTATAGGTTATTTATTCACATGCCTTTACTTCTCTGATTAGTGTACTTGAACTTCTATTCTTTATTTTTTGAACTTCTTTCTCTTGTTTGTAGGTGCTTATTTGTGTATGTATTTTTCTTCCCTTGGTAGAGTACTTGAACTTTGTGCTTGCAACCAATTTTTGGTTTTTAATGATACCAGCAGATTTGCTATGTGATCTTAACTATTAAAAATAGATGCATTCAAACAGTGCATTCATTTATCAATAGATGCATTTATTTTTTTAGTTCTTCGTAAAACTGCAACGCCCCACTACAGAGATCCATTAATTGTCTCTCTCCCTCGCCACCACCTATCAGAAAACCCAGTCCCCTCTCACACGCTCTCTTCTCCCTGTCTGTCGCTCCGCTGCCTCCAACTCCCCCCGATTTCTCCGCCGATGTCCCCTGCGGTAGTGCATGCAGTAACCGGAGCCCGTGACATTCCTATTTCTCCCCCATGCCCCGTTCTCCCTCGTGCTGCCCGCTCTACCTCGCGCCGCCCGCTCTCCCTTGCGCAACCTGCTCTATTCTTCTCTAAAGCGAGGGCGGCAACTGCCTACGCGGTTGCAAGCTACGCGTGGCTTCGTGGGGGTGGAAGAACCACCCCGGATTTGTGCGTGCGGGGGCAGTTTGGAGAGGTACAAATGCTCCCTCCACCCAATCCTTGCTCTTAGTGTTCGCCAGATCTGACAAGTGCTCTCTGTTTCTTCTATGCTCTCGCATCCGCCTCCTCCCCTTTGTTCTAATGGTTGGGTTGGAGATTAGGTAGGTTTCTTGTTCTTCTGGTGGGTGGATTCCATTTCCCCGTGGTCAGACTTTATCTGTGAGATGCTTGTGTGCTATTTCTTCCTTCATACTTGTGTGTATTTCGTTTTCCCCTTTGGTGATTTCACTAGTTAGATGCATGTAAGAAGGGTGTGGTGCTACGGTTGATACTGGATCTGATGCATCTAAATGCGTTAGTGCTATTGATTTCATAGTTTAGATTGTGCCTGTCACATGCTTTCATTAGTTTATGTGTACTTTTTTGTTGTGCTTGACTAGATGTGTTTCCGTTCATCTATCATAATTGTTGATGTGTTTTAGTTGTTTCAACCTAGGGTTTGATTTAGTTGGTTTTTTGTATTGTTGTATGATTTTGTACTTGCTAACTGTATGTAATTTCTCCTCTGTTTTTGGTAGATTGATCTAGGGTTTGGAGTACAATCAACAAGTGGGTTGTGTTGTCATGGCTTCAAAACCTTCTCCAGGTATTTTAATGTAGTTGCATCTTGTATTTTAAGTTGAACTTTTGTTATATATGTCAGCCCATATCTTCACTTGGTTGTCTTGTTGGAGTGCCCGTTCTTAAAAGTGTGGACTTCTAGCAGAGGTGATGTGTATGCATTTTACCCTTAGTTTAAGTTAGTAGATTGTTGCTTGATTTTTATTTGTTGAATTGCTGGTGAACTATGTCGCCAAGTGTTGTTGGACTTCCCAAATGTTTTCATATTTATAGTGTATATCTTTTTATTTTTTGTGTGTGATCATTTTCATGGTACTGGTATTTAGTTTGCCTGCAAAAAAGTATTTCTGCTCATGTTACATCTTTTTTATGTGCTACTTGGTTGGTTCACATAGTTGAACTGCTGGTTTTAAATATTGCTTGTTTGTAATGAAATTTGGTTGAGCTTCTGTTCTGTGCATTTGTTTTACTACTTTGTTATATATTGTTGAACTTCTATACATTCATCTTATATGTAGTAACCCCTCTAGTGTAGATGGTTCTATATTTAGTATGTAAATTGTTGATTGTTCATTGTGTTTACTGCTTTGTTAGGTATTGTTCATGTTCTCGGTATTGTACATTGATGTAAAATTAGGACTCCCTTTGGTGTAGGATTGTGGATTAGAACTCAACTGTCTTTTTACTTGCATTTTTTGTAGTTGGTCATGAATTGAATAGTTCTGGAAAAAATGCATGCGATCAAGATGGAGCTTCAGAAGTTAATACTGATGCTCCAATACCTGATGCGGCTAAATGACCCATTATTCCTTTGACTGTGATTGTTGAGGTTGCTTCGAACCTTGAGAATATTTCAAGCCTCGAGGATCTTGCTTCTGCAGCTCTTCCTTCACCCAGTATGTGCAACTCCTTTACTTTTCATTTTAAATTATCGAGCCATGTTTTTTAACCTGTTCCCATTGGGTGTTTTTGGCTTTGTTCCTGATTTTTCTATTTTTTGCTTTGCTTTATTGTGTTCTTGCAGATGTGTCCACTGAGGACGAAGCTTTGAACACCATCAACGATGTTCTCTCTAAGTTGGATTTATCAGGAAACACTGCTGCTGAGCAGGGTGCTCCGTCAGTCGCAGGTTGTGATTCCGTTTCGGATCCTTTGGGCTCTCTTCAGGTGTCAGAGACGCAGTCGCAGTCTGTTGATGGCACTGAACTTGTCATGCAAGCTGAGGATTTGCCTCTTCAGCTTGTTCTGGAGGACCAACGCAAGAGGAAGAAGCAAGAAGAGTTTGAGAAGAAGAGGGCGGCCCGCCTTCAGAAAGGTTCTGATGTTCTTGAATCTGTTGATGTTGCTGAGCTCATGGTTGGGCATTGCTCTGTTGCTGAGGAAGACGTGTCATGTGGCCCTGTTGGCACGGTTGTCCCTGTTAAGAAGAAAATCAAGAAGACCACTGCGAGGAAGCTTTTAGTTGGTGAAGTTAGTCCTCAGAGGAGATCACGTGTTTCAAGGCTTGCAGACCTTGCTGAAGTTGAAGGGCTAGGCCTCGATGGTACGCCGGGTCGTAGTCCTTGTGTGCTCGCCACTGCCGCGCCTACACCTTCTCCGCTTGGTGTTGGTGCATCTGGTAAGGGGAAGAAATGCGGCTTCAAGCACAAGGTTGCACCTGCAAAGGTCAACAAGGGTGAGAACAAGCATTCTCGTGTTAATCCAGAGGACAATGATGATGCTGATTTCAATGCTGATCATGAGGACGGCGATGATGATGATGCTGCCGCTAATCAGGTATGAATGTCTCATGTTTACTGCGTTTTAGAGCAATTGTCGCTATTGTTGTATTTTTTGTGTTTTTAGCACTGCCTTGGCGTACATAGCTGACCTTCTGCTCCATATAGACGAATAAATTAGCCGATCTGCTTTGCTTTATGGTATTACTACCTTTGTGTACATAGTTGGACTTCTAGATATATACATCAAGAAATTAGCTTAACTTGTTGGTATACATGTTTTATTACTGCCTTGGTGTACATGGTTGAACTTCTGCTTTGTAAATTTCCAAAATTTTGAAAGCATGTTAACTTGTGGTCATGCATGGTTGTACTGCCTATGTAGACATAGTTGGACTTCTAAGATGTACTGCGTATGTAGGCATTAGTGGAATTTTGGTGAAGGTTTTCTATCTCATTGTTCTGCTTTTTTCCTTGTCATTGCATTTTTTAGTATCAGCTTGTGGAGCGGCCTGAGAGGAGGACGAGAGGAGGAAAAGCGCCCAAAGAAGGTGGCCAAGGAGGAGGTGAGGCGAAACGTTTTAACAAGACGGTTCGCTGCTCATTAGGAGAGGTCAAGACGTGTACGAAAATGCTACAAATTAGGCACAAGACGAGGGTTATCAAGGCTGGTTTTGGTTGTGTGTTTGACTTCAAGGTTGATTCCAACATTTCTTGTCCTTTGATGGGCAACATCTACACGAGGATTGACCCTACAACCATGATTCTGGACATGGGTGAGGCGAACTAGGTTCTGCGTATTACAAGTGATGCTATTCACCATTTGTTTGGATTCCCTCAAGGTAATCGTACCCCTCCTAGGCCCTCGAATGATGGGTTTGATGATACTGTTATGAGGTTGAAGGGCAAGCCTGGGTACACTAGGAGTGACGACATCAAGACAAAGGATCTGCGGAATATCCTCGCGAAACTTGTGAAGGATGAGACGAAGGATGATCTTGCTCTGCAGGTGTTTTACGTGATTGTTTTCATGAAGGTGGTTATCCTTGGAACGTCTACACGAGTGTCCAGGGAAGCAACAATGGCTAAGAATCTTGTGTTTGAGGATATGGCAGATATGGACTACTGCTAGTTGGTTGTTGATGATATTTGAAGTGCTGTTGTTAGGTATCAGCAAGGTACTAGCAGAGGAAAAGTTGTCATAGGATGTGCCATCGCACCGCTTCTTATGTATCTGGAATGCCTGATCATTGGCAAGACGCCTAATATTGACTTGAGGACCCCTCACATCAATTTCATGGATCAGGTCAAGCTTCTTGAGCTTGCTGGGACTGACTTGGTCAAGAAGGGTGATGATGACCCAACCAACTTGGTGTTTGGGAGACTGCCTGTGAGTGTTTATATGCATCATTCTTTCCTGTGTTGTTTAACTTGAACTTCTGGTATTGTCTTCTATATTTTTGTTCCTATGTTCCTTCATTTGTTTTCTGACGCGTTGACTTTTGTTTTTGTATGTAGTGGAACTTCTCCGAGATTTGAATTCTCCCGAGATGTTAATAGTTGTGTCGCCCCTATAGATCCAGGAGGTTCTTCTGCCCCGTGTGAGTGCTGCAGGTGGCGTGTCTTCCGAGAGTTTGTTTGAAGCTGCCAATGTTTCCCTGGTTAGGATTGACGGTCCTCTTGAAACTGGTTGTGGGGAGTTGGCCCGTGTTCCTTCAACTGTTGAGCGCCTTAGTCACGTTGATGGGATTCTTCCTCCCGGACACGGATTTAATGCTGAGTCTTCGAAGGAGGTAATGTCAATTGAAGCTAAATTTCTTGAAGAGCTTCATCAGAGCACTTCCCACTTGCGGGCTAGCTTTGTGTTGTTCAAGGAAATGCAGGATGCTCGCTGCAAGCCTTTTAAAGATGAGGCAAGTGTTGTTGTGAGACAGATTCAGAGACAGGATTCTGTTTGTTTCGGTCGTGCAGGAGGCCATGCGGAGCATACCGAAAAGGTTTGTTTATGTTGGCTTTTGATATTTCTTTGCACTAATGTCCATTGTTATCTTTCAATTATTACTGTTTGTAGTCATAGGCGACCCTTATTGATTTCATGTGTCATGAACTTTTTCTTTTTAGTACTAGTGTTTCCTAGGTGACCTTCTCTGTTTATAGAACCTAAACTTCACGTGCTACAACACCTGAACTTCTATGACTTAGATGACTGACCCTTTTGGTATTTGGAGTAGTTTGATATCTGACCTACTATGTTTACTGTACTTGGACTTCCATTATGTGTCAGTTGTCATAGCTGACCTTCTCTGATTATGTAATGTGAACTTTTGCTGATTAGGTATTTGTTATCTACATGATTTTTTGTAGGCTATTGATGATGGTGCTAGGGTTGAGGAGGATGTTTTGCCTGTGCATGAAGCTGCTCCTGTGCATGAAGCTGCCCCTATGCATGAACCTGCTCTCGCTAGTGATGTATTAGTTGATGAGGTTCACGGTAGTGAAAATAAGGTACCATTTTGCTTGTCCATTTGCCTCATTTTTCTATTTTACTTGTTTGTGCATTTTATCACTACGTGGCCCTTTGTAATGACTTTATGTTCTTGTCGTAGAATGATGATGCTAGTGTTCCTCCAGAGAAGGTTGCAGACAAGTTCGTGTCAGGCACCGGCTGCTCCGACGGGGTGCACCCGACTGAACCTCAGTCGTCCATTGGCGCTGAGGTTTCTGATGCTGAGCAGGGCAAGACAGCTGAGGTTAATGATGCTGAGCATGGCAAGACAGCTGGAGTTATTAGTTTGGAGAAAGATACCATTGAGGCTGCTGTTGAGACTAGTGGTAGTGCTGCTGCAGGCCCGGAGAAGTCTCCTGCAGCTGAGCCATCAGTTGATGTTGATGCTGGTTCTCCAGCTCTTCCTAGTGCAGGAGAGCCAATGGTTTTTGTTGTTTCAGATTCTCCAGCTGCTCCAGCTGCTGCTACTGTCCTTCCCGACGATGTTGCAATGTCTACTGGAGATGATGATGAAGAGACTGAAAGCGGTAGCTATGGAGAGGAGGTTAATCATTCCAGTCCTGCCACTGGTCTAGGAAAGAATCCATAAAGAGAGGAGCATGCTTCTCTCTTCTTTCCCCATCCCCGTCCCTTTTGTTGTCTATTTTTGTCCATGATATCCCTATGAACTGCCTATGTGGTGCAATTTGAACTTCTGGTTTAATGCTTTGTCTTGTGGGTTGTAAATGAAGTTAAGTTAACATGTTTTCTATGTGGGGGAAGGTTTGTAATGCATGTGTTGTGATGTTTTCTGGTGTAGCAGCTGAGATGTGCTTGTGTTTGAATGTTGTGCTTGAATGTTGCTATTGATTGAACTATCGTGAATCTATGTGCTTGAATGTTGCTCTTAATTTCTATTTCTTTTGCTGAGAAGATAATGACCTTGATGTCGTCTGAAAAAAGGTTAATGACTTTTATTTCAGCGTAACTAGGCTTAAGAATGATCGTTCCAAGAGGTGAGTGCACGTGGTCAATATTTTACATCCATCTACCCCCTGTGAACTGCATGTGGTTTCATACCTGAACTTCTTTACTCTATGTTGTTGAACTTCTAATTTTTACTTCTCTAGTGTTGAACTTTTGGCCTTTTGAACCGCCTGATGTGATGTAGCTGAACTTCCTGAGTTCCTGATGCTGAACTTCTTTTACTTTCTATTGCTTTGTTTTAGACCAATGATTATGTTCCAAAAAAAGGAGTGTGAAGCTTCTGTTGAGGATGTCGCAATATCTTTTGCTCTTCGTGGAATGCTTCGACCTAATGTGGCTGAGGTTGCACTCTACTGTCTACATGCGAAGTACCAGGTATCGGATAAACTCATCCTGCCATATTGGGTTTGTGTAAGTCAACCATATAGTGCTTTCTTTTCTGTATTGTTCCTTATCATTTTAGTTAAAACTTGTTTGTCTCATTTTTTATTTTCATATGTTGGTTTTGTCTGCATTATTTTAGGACATGATTTTCAGAGGTCAATTGGATTCCCGTGCGAGAAAGTACTTCTTGGTGACTGGTCCAGATAGCATGGATGCACATGATTGTGTACGCAATATCTTTGTTCTTTGCCTCTATATTAGCTTTGCACTGCGATCCACTATGTTAATATTCTTTTATTTTTCTTTGTACCATTTGATATTAATTCTCACGTTTTAATGATTCGTGTGTTTATGTTGCTAAAGCTTGTTTTCCCCACTTTTGAACCACCTGAAATGCCTGCTTGCATGGGTGGTGTTGGTCATTGGGTTTCGATATTTCTTGACCTAAAGAATTCAAGGTTCAAGCATCTCGACTCCTACTGTGGACCAGACAATGACTATGCGGTACGACTGTTTCGGTGAATGACTGATAACATGAAGAAGCTTTGGAACGATGCCAGCAACGATAGGGAGACACCCTTCAGTCCTATTTCTATCGATAATTTCCCTTTGGATTGGATTGATGTCCCCCAGCAGACTAACAACTATGAGTTCCACTTTTCTCTTTATAACATCCGTTTAACTATAGTTGTACTTAAGTTGCGACATCTTTTATTCGTTGGCTTTCTTTTTGGTTGTAACACTATTATTTTTTTGTGTTTGATGGCAGTATCGACTGCGGATTATTCATGCTTACGAATTTTAATTCATATCATGATGGGGTTCTCTCAAATTATTCCCACGAAAATATCACGGATATCAGGAAGACGTGGCTATACTCAATCGCTTCTTCCAACCTGTTTGAGACAGACTACCAAGCTTTGTTTGGCTACTACACATGTAAGTCTTTGAACTTGGACTGCTTACCTCTACTGTATCTTTATTCTACATGAACTTCATTCTTTCTTGAACTTGAACTTCTGCTTGAGATCTGGCTGGGCTGCTGGTTTCAGATGGAGAGGAGCATTTCTTGTACATGAACTTCATTTTTATCTTTTTTATTTTTCTTGTGTGTTTTGTTTCAGTATTTTTTTCCTTTCATTGCTTACTTGGACACGAGCATTTCTTCTACTAGAACTTCAGAGATGATGCCTTTCTATGCTTTTGTTAGCTGTAGTTGAATGTTTTCCAGTTCATCAGTTTTATCTTGAACTGTGCCTTTGGTTGTGCCTAAACTTCATTTAGTTTTTAAATGCAACAAAAAATTTTAGATCAACTTGAGTAGTAACCATGTCATCTATATTAGTTGGGCTGCACATTGTGTTGTGCCTGAACTTCAGTTATATTTAATCATCTTTTTTCTCTTGCTTTTCTTTTGTAGTGGAGCCGTTGGACTTGACCAATTACCACTACTGATTCCTCGGGTCACAGGAATACCAGCCTAGGGAGGAATCGATGAGTACAACTCCGAGAGAAGATGATAGACCTCGAACCCTTATTCCTTCAAAGTTGGGGAAGCAGGCTGTTGGTATTTGCGGTGGTCCAACAACCCCTTGCTTCAGGAAGGTTGATACAGTCGAAGCAGCCGAAGCAGAAGTGATTTTGTCTGATGATGATTTTGAGAAGATTGCTTACCCGAAGAATGGTAAATCTGCTGCTGGTATTGTTGCTGGGAGAGGTGGGAAGAATGCTGTCATCACCTGGAGGAAACCGGCGGTTGAGTCTAGCAACATAACTTCCTCCAAAAGAGCATCAAGATTGCCTTTGAAGTGGCGTTCTACTATCGCTCCCTAAAGAAATACAGTTACCCTTATATATTCGAGGCCCGGAAGTTGAGACAGTATGTGCTTAGTGAAGAAGGTCTGGAGAAGTATTCTGAGTGAGTTTTCTTCTTCTTAACTTTGTTGCTGCCAGAGAGGCTACTTTGTGTGTGTACTTTCTGTTGTTGTAGTATGTGGACTTCTGTTCATTTCACCTTTGCCTTTTAGTTATAATGTCTGAACTTCTGTTGTTATAGTATCTGAACTTCTATTCATTTCTCCTTTGCCTTTGAGTTATACTATCTGAACTTCTGTTTGTTATTGTATCTAAACTTATAATATTTTTCCCATACTTTTAAATCTGCAGCACAAGCTACTGCATGTTTACCATCCCTGGGAATGTGATTGACCTCATAGGACGCGTCCTTTACACTCTTTTTGGTGAAGGGCAGCAGATGGAAGGAGACATAACGGATTATCTCATAAATTTGTGGAAGGATAAGCCGGAGACCTCTGAGATATTCACTAGTGTGACAGGTTTGTACTTAGTCCCTACTTCATATAGCTTTTAGTTCTTTGCACCCCTATCTCCCTTTTTTTGCTCTAGTTTTGTTGTAGTGGCATTTGGGAGATGTTTTAATTGTGTTTATGTGAATGGACAGTATTGCCTGGAGTATGATTTCTTCGCTGCAACAGTTCCAAAGTTTGATGCAAAAAAATATGCTGGTCTCCTCCAAATGTTTATCCGGAAGGAAGAAGACCTTTTTAACGCAAAGTTGGTTAGTTTATCATAACTCTTGCTTTTTAAAATTTTATTTTACATCCTTTTGCTGAGTTTTTTGAGAAGTTTGTGTTCATCCCGGCTGTTCAATAGCTATGCTTTATAGTTTGTGTTCACTGTTTCTTTCACTCTTGGCAGGTTTTTGGGATCCTATTCAAGCCAATTGACACAATGGCGCACTACAGTGTGTACATGCTGAATAGATATCGTGGGAGCATTGACATCCTTGTTTCACTTCCTTACAATAAGGGAATGTCACGAACGAGTTTCCACAGGGACTGCCAAAATATCGTGAGTGTTTCTTAGCCTGAACCTCCTTTTCATATTCTCTTGTTTGACACGAAGTCTATTATGCCTTCTGTTGAATAAATATGTTTCTGTCTCTGTTGTGGTAATACTGCTTGAACTGACTATCATTTGACAGTTGAACTTCTGCTATTTGTTTAGCTGGATCTTATGCAAGTGTCGCTTTTTATGTACATGAACATAACTATTTTGGTTAACATGTTTTAGACTTCATCTTATTTTGGCATTTCCTGTAGATCAAGAGAATTGTTGGGTTGCTCGAGGAGGTGTACGACAAGGTTGTGTACAAAGTGAGCAAGCAGCCTAACTGGGTGACTATTGCAAAGAGGCCTACTTTTATCGATGTTCCAAATCAAGTGAATAATGATTGTTGTTCTTTGCGGTGAAGTTCTGGTCTACATATGATGGCGATGAGCTTTTTGATGATTTTGGTGATGTGGAGGTATGTTTTGTCCTTGTTCTTGTCTGATCATCCTTTCATTTTTATTGTCTATTTTTCCTGAGACGCTCCTGTTCTGGTTTTAGTTATCCTTTACTAAACCATCATTTCATTTCCTGTTGGCAGGCTGCTGCAAATGACTGGAAGGCCGAGTTCATGCACACTCTAATCTTTAGTGAGAAGAATGAAGTCGTGCGTGCAGAGCTTCCTAAAGAGATCCAGTCCTTGGGCCCATGAATTCGAAGCATTAGTTTCGGTGTAGATTTGATCTCGTAAAGATTTATGTTTGATAATGATTGGAACGATTTTGTAAAGATTTGGTTGTAAGAATTGTTTAGTAATTTGTGTATCTATAGTTGGAGCACTATTACTTATGATATTTGATGAAAATGTATTTGGTGTGAAGAACGATTTGGCTTGTGAATTTCAATATACTGCATCGGTTTCAGTATCCATGTGTTTTATGTTTTTCCCCAACAGATCCACTTGAACTTCTCCCTAGGCTATGGTTGAACTGCTCGTTTTTTTGTGTTGTTTAATTTTGGGCGCCAACATATGATCTTTGATTTGAACTTCTTCTTGAGATCTGGATGGGCTGCTGGTTTCAGATGGATAGGATTTTCTGTGTTGTGTAATGTATTGTTATTTTTCATCCCAACCAATAGGTAGCCTTTTGCATAGAATCTATATTTGTTTTTTGTGATTTTTCAACTGCGAACGGATTTCAACTATAACTTTGTGCAAAAATATTATCATACACTCCTTATCTTTTCTTTATGTTTTTGTCGGCATTGTACATGAACTTCTGCACCTATCCAAACAAAGGTTCATATCTGAGCGTGTTGTCTTAGGCTTGCTAACCTTAGTTCATACGGCAAAACTTTGTCTTAGGCTTGCTAACCTTAGTTCATACGGCAAAACTTTATTTTTTAAAGCATATTTTTTCCTACATCGATTTTATATACCGAAACTTCTTCCGTAAGCTGACTGAAGTTCAGATTGTATAATTATTTACTGGTTGCTCTTTTATGGAGTAGAACACCAGCACATCCCGCCATAATGTACCAGGACTTCTGCAGTAATATTACTTGAACTTCAAAATGTATATTTTTCATTTTTATTACTACTTGCTATTTCATGCAATACATCTCCAGCACATCACTTCCTGCGATAATATAGTAGGACTTATATAGTAATATTACTTGAACTTCAAAGTGTATATTTTTCATTTTATTACTGCTTGCTCTTTTTTGCAATACATCACCAGCACCTCCTCTTATACTATACTAGTACTTCTGCAGTAAGCTTACTTGAACTTCTACTGTATACTTTCTTTTTTGACTTTAACAATAAAAGTTCAAGTAAGCTTCTCCGAAAATACTGTTTTCAAAAGTGGAATAATATTCTGCACATTGACATGACATAAGTTTGCTTTGTTTAATTGACCTAGTCTAACTGTTCACCAGCCTTGCGCTCCTCCTAGGCTTTGGTTGTGGTGGTTTTTTCTTGACATGTACCTCTTCCTCTTCATCTTCCTCTTTCTCTTCCTATTCATCGTCTTCTACCTCTTCATCATCCTCTTCCTCTTCCTCCTCGCATTCCTCTTCCTCTCCGTCTTCCTGTTCTTCGATGGTGTCTTCATGTTCGTCTTCCTCTTCATCTTCCACCACTTTCTTTTTGCTGGCTCTAGGTTTTGCTTTCTGTTTCTTCTCTGGATTTTTGCTTGTCTTTTCAGCATCTGCGCACTTTGGGCATGTTCTTGCATTATGTGGTTCATACTCCTTGCATATGCTACAAAGTCTGCTGCTTGCTTTCTATGGATGTGGTCCCTTCTTTTGTTCTATAACTTTGGGCTGCTGTTTTTGAACTTTGGGTTGCTTGACCTCCTCGGCATCATTTCTTTCCAAGAGTGTTGGACAGGTGAGCTTGTTGTGTCCTGCAACATTTTTGCACACACTACATTGCCTGTGTCCAAGTGGCACTCTGTTCTCATCGAGCACGACGATTCTTCCTGCAGGTGGTGCCTTTTTTGAGCTCTCTTGTCACTTTTCTTTGCTACAGAATTTTTCTTCCTACCCTTTGTTTCAGAGTACAGTGGTAGTTTCATCGTCTCTTGCTGTCGCTGCTCCATTGATTGGTCAACACCCTGCTTTCATTAGTCGGCTTGAGCAGCGGCGTTTAGCATTTCAGCTTCATAATAATGAAGGTCATCTTCAATTTCAGCATCCTATTCAGGCATCATTTCATCAGCATCCGCTTGATTTGCTGAACGTATTGCATCAAGCTCTTCCACGAGCCTTGTGACGCCCCGAGACCGTTGCGCCAGGTGTCTTCCAGTTATACGCTATAGTTGTCTGGTCTTTCGCTTGCGTGTTGCATCTTGCCATGTCATCATGTGCATTGCATCATCATGTTTTCAAAACTTACATCCGTCCGGGTTCCCCCAGCTCTTTCCGTTATCCGTTCTGAGCTGAAACACACTTGCACGCGCCCGCGGTATGTCCGAAATATTATTTTATAAGTGGTCGCAAAATGTTCTCGGAATGGGATGAAAGTTGGCGTGCGGTGTTGTTATGTTGTCAGTAGACCGCTTGCCAAGTTTGATCGCATTCAGAGTTCGTTTGACGCCCCAACGGATAACTATAGCGGCAGTATAGCCGATCACACGTCGGACGTTTTCGGTCTCCGTAAACCGTGCCGGGCTACACTTCTCTTCTCTCCTCTCAGCCCAAGGCCTTCTAAACAGTCCACCTAGGCCCAGCCTACCCCTCTTTGCGCAGTGCATAGACCCCTCTCGCGCGTCCGAAACTGTCCCGGACCAGACCCGGGCAGTCGTCACCGTTGGGTCTGGATCATCCCCAAACATCTACAAAACATCTTCGTTTTCTTAATTGGACTCTCTTAGCTATTTATTCATGATCGTCCGATTCTGATCAGAGGGGCCGAGTAGCCCCTAACCTAACCAACCTACCTATATAAACAGCCTAACCCTAGATTTTAGGCGGCTTGTCCCATCATTCCCTTTCGGCCGCCGCCACTCTCCCTTGTTTTCAGCACCACCCCAATCGGCAGCCTCCACCTTGCCCCGATCCAAATCCTCCCTTGTAGTCAGCACCAGGCCAACCAGCACCGCTCGTGGATCTCCTTGTGCCCGAGGCCTCATACCCGCCGACAGCCAAGCCCAGCAGGAGCTCCTCGCGCGCCCCTGCTCCTCACCAACCTCTGCTCGCAGCCGCCTCCCCTCCCGGCTCCCGTGCGTGTCCAACACCAAAGGAGAGCAGCTCCTCGAGCCCTCGATCCAGTGGGCAGGTGCCTGAGTGCCAACTCACCTCGTCGCCTTGTCGGAGATGAGTCCCTGGGAGACCTTTTCGCTGCCTGCCTTTCTCCTTCCTTCTCTAATCTCTCTCGCTTCCTCGTTTATTTTCTTCTCTGCCAGGAAACGAAGGGAGCTCGCCCTGATGCCATTGCCGCCGGCGACCGAAGCCGTTGTCGTCCTGTTCGACTTCCGCCGTCAAGAACCGGCTCCCCTTGTCAAATCACGTGGATCCTCGCCGCTGTTCGCTGCATGTAGACTTCACCTCACTGCACCACACTCCGTTCCTTGCGCCCACATCGCCGAAGCCCATCGCGCCCAGCCGCCGGTGTTTGAACCTTGCTGCTGCCTCTGCTCTTTCAGTTACGAGCAGCATCTCGCTCGCCTCAGCCCAGACCACCATCACCCGTCGACGGCTTCGCTGGAGCAGCGCTGCTGCAATCATGCCAGGGCCCTCGCCGCCTCCCCTTATTTCTCCTTCCTCCCTCTGTTTTCTTCCCCTCACGTGTTTCTCTCCCTCTCTCTGAACCTTTGCAAGACAGGAGCCATGGCGTGCCGACAAGAGCAGCGCCCGCTCGTCCCATCTGCGTTGACCCACCTACGTCCGCTCCATCCCTGCTGTCCCAACAGAGTCCCTTGCCTCGCCGGACCCTGCTGCTACCTTCCCGTCCTGCGCCGCTGCTGATCTGCTTCTGACGAGCAGATGACGGCGCCCGCTTCAGTACCTCCCCGTTGTCCAGATCGAGCAAGAGGAGCTCGCTCGGTCCAGCCGCGTGCGTTGACCGTGTCCAACTGCTCGATCTGCCAGCGCCTCGCCTCGATCTGGAGTGGCCCAGCATCACGCCCGTCGACCTCCAGATCCGTCGAACTGGGCCACACCGCTGCAGGCCCAGCGCCTGGCCAGCCTCTCGACCAAACTGGGCTGGCCCATGGGTGAGGCCACACCCCAGCACCCCTTTTGTTTTCCTCCTGGTGGGCCAGATCTCAGATGCGGCCCGATTCATGTTTTTTTCCGTGGAACGAATTTAGATATTATCGTGAGAATTCATGCATATCATATCTCACAAACCATGCATCGGAATTAAATAAACTATATATGAAAAATGACTAGAATTTTGTCTAGTTTCATATTTTGCAACTTTCATCCATGTTAAAAATGATTAAACTGTTGTTTGCATTTATTTTCTTAATTGCCATATTAAAATGATTTAATCCATAACTAATTAACCGTAGCTCCAAACTTAACAAACTTTATATGTAAATGGGGTGAAAAATGCCTAGTTTAACTTGGTGTACTTACTTTGCATGTTTAACAACTATAAAATATGTTTTAGGACAGAACAATACCAAATCCATAATTTGCATATGAGGTTTTTCCGGACATGTTGTTTGTTGTTCCGGTATCATTTAAACATGCCTAGGTAAGTACTTTTATCATGCTTCACCCTTTGCCGTGCTAACCAACATTTAATTTTGTTGATTACTTAAACAAGAGATAACTAAATAATTGTTGTGGTGTTTCATCAATATGCAACTCGTTGCATATTGAGCTCCATTTAATTTGTAGGATTGTTTGTGCATTTTGCCATGCCATGCCTCATTAACCGGACATGCATCATCCTTGGTTGTGCATCATGCCATGTTTATGTGATGGTTGTTTACTATGTTGCTTGTTTCTTTCCGGGTTGCTTCTCTCGTAAGCTTCAGTTCCGTTTCGGAGTTGTGAGGATTCGTTCAACTACGTCAGTTTTCCTTCTTCATGGACTCGTTCTTCTTCCTTGCGGGATCTCAGGCAAGATGACCATACCCTCGAAATCACTTCTATCTTTGCTTGCTAGTTGTTCGCTCTTTTGCTATGCTGTGATACCTACCACTTGCTATATCATGCCTCCCATATTGCCATGTCAAACCTCTAACCCACCTTTCCTAGCAAGCCGTTGTTTGGTTTTGTTACCACTTTGCTTAGCCCCTCTTATAGCGTTGCTAGTTGCAGGTGAAGATGAAGTTTGTTCCATGTTTGGAACATGGAAATTGTTAGGATATCATTATTATATCTTATTTACTTTAATGCACCTATATACTTGGTAAAGGGTGGAAGGCTCGGCCTTATGCCTGATGTTTTGTTCCACTCTTGCCGCCCTAGTTTCCGTCATACCGGTGTTATGTTCATTGATTTTGCGTCCCTTACGCGGTTGGGTGTTATGGGAACCCCTTGACAGTTTGCTTTGAATAAAACTCCTCCAGTAAGGCCCAACCTTGGTTTTACATTTGCCTAACAACCTATCACCTTCCCTTGGGTTCTGCAGACTCAAGGGTCATCTTTATTTTAACCCCCCCGGGCCAGTGCTTCTCTAAGTGTTGGTCTGAACTATCAGGATGTCGCCCTGAGAACGAGATATGTGCAGCTCCTATCAGGATGTCGGCACATCGGGCGGCGTTGCTGGTCTTGTTTTACCATTGTCGAAATGTCTTGTAACTGAGATTCTGAGTCTGATCAGGTCTTCCCAGGAGAAGGAATATCCTTTGTTGACCGTGAGAGCTTGTGATGGGCTAAGTTGGGACACCCCTGCAGGGTTTTGAACTTTCGGAAGCCGTGCCCGCGGTTATGGGCAGATGGGAATTTGTTAATATTCGGTTGTAGAGAACTTGACACTTAACTTAATTAAAATGATCAACCGCGTGTGTAGCCGTGATGGTCTCTTCTCGGCGGAGTCTGGGAAGTGAACACGGTTCTTGTGTTATGCTTGAACGTAAGTAGTTTCAGGATCACTTCTTGATCACTTTTAGCTTCTCGACCATGTGTTGCTTCTCTTCTCGCTCTCTTTTGCGTATGTTAGCCACCATATATGCTAGTGCTTGCTGCAGCTCCACCTCACTACGCTTTCCTACCCATAAGCTTAAATAGTCTTGATCTCGCAGGTGAGAGATTGTTGAGACCTCGTGACTCACAGACACTTCCAAACAGTTGCAGGTGCCGATGATACCAGTGCAGATGACGCAACCGAGCTCAAGTGGGAGCTCGATGAAGATCTTGGTCGTTGTTTTGTTTCGTTTCCTTTTGATCAGTAGTGGAGCCCAGTTGGGACGATCACGGATCTAGCATTTGGGGTGGTCTTTCTTTATTTTGGTTTCGTAGTCGGACCTTGATTGTATTCTGGATGATGTATGATATATTTATGTATTGTGTGAAGTGGCGATTGTAAGACGACCCTTTATCCCTTTCATATTCAGTACATGGGATGTGTAAAGATTACCCCTCTTGTGACAGGCCTACCATGCGGCTATGCCTTGATACGTCCATTTTGCATCATGCTTTTATATCGATATTTATTGCATTATGGACTGTTATTTCACTTTATGTCACAATACTTATGGCTATTCTCTCTTATTTGACTAGGATTACATAAGGAGGGAGAATAACGGCAGCTGGAATTCTAGGCTGGAAAAGGAGAAAATATTAGAGACCTATTCTACGCAACTCCAAAAGTCCTAAAACTCCACGGAACATCTTAAAATAAATAAAGAAAAATCCTCGCCAAAGATGAAGGCCAGGGGGCCCACACCCTGCTCACGAGGGTGGGGGGCCCCCCTAGGGCGCACCCCCTACCTCGTGGGCCCCCTGGTGGCTCTCTGACGTCCATCTTCTACTATATGAAGTCTTTCAATGAGAAAAAAATCAGAAGCAACCTTTTGGGACGAAACTCCGCTGCCACGAGGCGGAACCTTGGCGGAACCAATCTAGGGCTCCGGCAGAGCTGTTCTGCCGGGGACACTTCCCTCTGGGAGGGGGAAATCATCACCATCGTCATCACCAACGCTCCTCTCATCGGGAGAAGGCAATCTCCATCAAAATCTTCACCAGCACCATCTCATCTCCAAACCCTAGTTCATTTCTTGTATCCAATTCTTGTCTCAAAGTCCGGGATTTGTGCTAGTAGGTTGCTAGTAGTGTTGCTTTCTCCTTGTAGTTGACACTAGTTGGTTTATTTGGTGGAAGATCATATGTTCAGATCCTATATGCATATTATTACCCCTTTGATTATGAACATGAATATGGTTTGTGAGTAATTACGTTTGTTCCTGAGGACAAGGGAGAAGTCTTGCTATTAGTAGGCATGTGAATTTGGTATTTGTTTGATATTTTGATAAGATGTATGTTGTCTAGCCTCTAGTGGTGTTATGTGACCGTCGACTACATAACACTTCACCATTATTTGGGCCTAGAGGAAGGCATTGGGAAGTAATAAGTAGATGATGGGTTGCTAGAGTGACAAAAGCTTAAACCCTAGTTTATGCGTTGCTTCGTAAGGGGCTGATTTGGATCCCCATGTTTCATGCTATGGTTAGGTTTACCTTAATACTTTTGTTGTAGTTGCAGATGCTTGCAATAGAGGTTAATCATAAGTGGGATGCTTGTTCAAGTAAGAACAGCACCCAAGCACCGGTCCACCCACATATCAAATTATCAAAGTATCGAACGCGAATCATATGAACGTGATGAAAACTAGCTTGACGATATTCCCATGTGTCCTCGGGAGCGCTTTTCCTATTATAAGAGTTTGTTCCGGCTTGTCCTTTGCTACAAAAAGGATTAGGCCACCTTGCTGCACTTTATTTACTTTTGTTACTTGTTGCTCGTTACAATTTATCTTATCACAAAACTATCTGTTACCACATATTTCAGTACTTGCAGAGAATACCTTGCTGAAAACCGCTTATCATTTCCTTCAGCTCCTTGTTGGGTTCGACACTCTTACTTATCGAAAGGACTACTATAGATCCCCTATACTTGTGGGTCATCAAGACTCTTTTCTGGTGGCGTTGCCGGGGAGTGTAGCGCCTTTGGTAGGTGGAATTTGGTAAGGAAAAATTATATAGTGTGATGAAATTTACTGTCACATGCTACTATGGAAAGTAATTCTCTGAGGTGCTTGTTGGGGGTATCTTCACCCCATCCAGTAGAGCAAAGAGTTGCTCCTCAACCTACTGAACCTATTGAAAATGAAACTCCTTTTGAATTTCCTTCGGGTATGATGGAAAAACTGCTAGCTAACCCTTTTACAGGAGATGGAACAAAGCATCCTGATGAGCACTTAATATATGTGGATGAAGTTTGTGGATTATTTAAGCTTGCAGGTATACCCGATGATGTTGCTAAGAAGAAGGTCTTCCCTTTATCTTCGAAGGGAGACACATTGATATGGTATAGGCTATGTGATGATATGAGATCATGGGACTATGAAAGATTGAAGTTGGAATTTCATCAAAAGTATTACCCTATGCATCTTGTTCATCGTGATCACAATTATATATATAATTTCTGGCCTTGCGAAGGAGAAAGCATCGCTCAAGCTTGGGGGAGGCTTAAATCAATGTTATATTAATGCCCCAGTCATGAGCTCTCGAGAGAAATAATTATGTAAAGTTTTTATGCCCGGCTTTCTCATAATAATCAAACAATATCGATACATCTTGTGCCGGCTCTTTTATGATGAAGACTATTGAATTTAGATGGAATTTACTGGATAGAATTAAACGCAACTCGGAAGATTGGGACCTCAACGAAGGTAAAGAGTCGGGTATAACACCTAAGTTTGATTGTGTTAAATCTTTTATGGGTACCATTATTTTCCGTAAGTTTAGCACTAAATATGGACTTGACTCTGAGATAGTAGCTTCTTTCTGTGAATCTTTTGCTACTTATGTTGATCTCCCTAAGGAGAAGTAGCTTAAATATCATCCTCCCATAGAAGTAAAAGTAGCTGCACCTATTAAAGTTGAAGAAAAGACTGTCACTTATAATGATCCTATTGTTCCTACTTCTTATGTTGAGAAACCACCTTTCCCTGTTAGAATAAAGGATCATGCTAAAGCTTCAACTGTTGTTCGTAAAAGCAATATTAGAACTTATACACCTCCTGAGCAAGTTAAAGTAGAACCTAATATTGCTATTGTTAAAGATCTCTTGTCTGATAATATTGATGGGCATGTTATTCAGTTCGAAGGTGAAACTGCTAGAATTGCTAAACCTTGTGCTAAAGATAAACATAGACCGGTGGTAGGTGTGCCTGTTATTTCTGTTAAAATAGGAGATCATTGTTATCATGGCTTATGTGATATGGGTGTGAGTGCTAGCGTTATACCGCATACTTTATACGAAGAAATTAAGAATGAAATTGCACCTGCTGAGTTAGAAGGTATTGATGTCACAATTAAACTTGCCAATAGAGATACTATTTCACCAATTGGAATTGTTTGAGATGTTCAAGTCTTGTGTGGGAAAACTAAATATCCTGCTGATTTTCTTGTTCTTACTACTCTGCAAGATAGCTTTTGTCCCATTATATTTGGTAGACCCTTCTTGAACACTGTTAATGCTAGGATTTGCGAAAAGAATGTTGTTACTATTGGCTTGGATGATATGGTTCATGAGTTTAATTTCTCTAAATTTAGTAAACAAAATCGTGAGGAAGAATTACCTAGTAAGGATGAAATTATTGGTCTTGCTTCTATTGTCGTACCTCCTAGTGATCCTTTAGAACACTATTTGCTAGAGCATGAAAATGATATGTTCATGAATGAAAGAAGGGAAATAGATGAAGTATTCTTTAAACAGGAACCTATTCTGTAACACAATTTGCCTGTTGAAATTTTAGGGGATCCTCCTCCACCCAAGGGTGATCCCGTGTTTGAGCTTAAACTATTGCCTGATAATGTTAAATATGCTTATCTTGATGAAAAGAAGATATATCCTGTTATTATTAGTGCTAACCTTTCAGAGCCTGAAGAAGAAAGATTATTGAAAACTCTGAGGAAGCATCATGCTGCTATTGGATATACTCTTGATGATCTTAAGGGCATTAGTCCCACTCTATGTCAACATAAAATAAATTTGGAAGCAGATGCCAAACTAGTTCGTGATCCTCAACGACGTCTGAATCCTAAAATGAAAGAAGTGGTAATAAAAGAAATACTCAAGCTTCTGGAGGCAGGTATAATTTATCTCGTTGCTGATAGTCAGTGGGTAAGTCCTGTTCATTGTGTCCCTAAGAAGGGAGGTATTACTGTTGTTCCTAATGATAAAGATGAATTGATTCCACAAAGAATTATTACAGGTTATAGGATGGTAATTGATTTCCGCAAATTAAATAAAGCTACTAAGAAAGATCATTACCCCTTACCTTTTATTGATCAAATGCTAGAAATATTATGCAAACATACACACTATTGCTTTCTAGATGGTTATTCTGGATTCTCTCAAATACCTGTGTCGGCTAGAGATCAATCAAAGACTACTTTTACATGCCCTTTTGGTACTTTTGCTTATAGACGTATGCCTTTTGGTTTATGTAAGGCACCTGCTACCTTTCAAAGATGCATGATGTCTATATTCTCTGACTTTTGTGAAAAGATTTGTGAGGTTTTCATGGATGATTTTTCCGTCTATGGTTCCTCTTTTGATGATGGCTTGAGCAATCTTCATTGAGTTTTGCAGAGATGTGAAGAAACTAATCTTGTCTTGTATTGGGAAAAGTGCCACTTTATGGTTAATGAAGGTATTGTCTTGGGGCATAAAGTTTGTGAAAGAGGTATTGAACTTGATAAAGCCAAGGTTGATGCTATTGAAAAGATGCCATGTCCCAAGGACATCAAAGGTATAAGAAGTTTCCTTGGTCACGCAAGATTTTACAGGAGGTTCATTAAGGACTTCTCAAAAATTTCTCGGCCTCTGACTAATTTATTGCAAAAATATATACCATTTGTCTTTGATGATGATTGTGTAGAAGCATTTGAAATACTTAAGAAAGCATTAGTCTCTGCACCTGTTGTTCAGCCACCTGATTGGAATTTACCCTTTGAAATTATGTGTGATGCTAGTGATTATGCTGTAGGTGCTGTTCTAGGGCAAAGAGTTGATAAGAAATTAAATGTTATTCATTATGCTAGTAAGACTCTAGACAATGCTCAAAGAAATTATGCTACTACTGAAAAAGAGCTTTTAGCAGTTTGTATTTGCTTGTGATAAGTTCAGACCTTATATTGTTGATTCTAAAGTAACTTTTCACACTAATCATGCTGCTATTAAATACCTTATGGAAAAGAAAGATGCTAAACCTAGACTTATTAGATGGGTTCTCTTGCTACAAGAATTTGATTTGCATATTGTTGATAGAAAGGGAGCTGAGAACCCCGTTGCAGACAACTTGTCTAGGTTAGAGAATGTTCTTGATGACCCACTACCTATTAATGATAGCTTTCCTGATGAACCATTAAATGTTATAAGTACTTCTCATAATACTCCATGGTATGCTCATTATGCTAATTATATTGTTGCTAAGTTTATACCACCTAGCTTCACATACCAGCAAAAGAAAAAGTTTTTCTATGACTTGAGACATTACTTTTGGGATGACCCACATCTTTATAAAGAAGGAGTAGATGGTGTTATTAGACGTTGTGTACCTCAGCATGAACAGGAACAGATCCTACGCAAGTGTCATTCTGAGGCTTATGGAGGACACCACGCTGGAGATAGAACTGCACATGATGTATTGCAATCTGGTTTTTATTGGCCTACTCTCTACAAGGATGCCCGTAAGTTTGTCTTGTCTTGTGATGAATGTCAAAGAATTGGTAATATTAGTAGACGTCAAGAAATGCCTATGAATTATTCTCTTGTTATTGAACTATTTGATGTTTGGGGCTTTGATTATATGGGACCTTTTCCTGCCTCTAATGGATACACACATATTCTAGCGGCTGTTGATTACATTACTAAGTGGGTAGAAGCTATTCCAACTAGTAGTGCCGATCATAACACTTCTATTAAAATGCTTAAGGATGTTATTTTCCCGAGGTTTGGAGTCCCTAGATATTTAATGACTGATGGTGGTTCACACTTTATTCATGGTGCTTTCCGTAAAATGCTTTCTAAGTATGACGTTAATCATAGAATTGCATCTCCTTATCACCCTCAGTCTAGTGGTCAAGTAGAGTTGAGCAATAGAGAGCTCAAATTAATTTTGCAAAAGACTGTTAATAGGTCTAGAAAGAATTGGTCTAAGAAACTTGAAGATGCATTATGGGCTTATAGAACTGCATATAAAAATCCTGTGGGTATGTCTCCATATAAAATGGTTTATGGAAAAGCATGTCACTTACCTCTCGAACTAGAACATAAGGCGTATTGGGCTATTAAAGAGGTCAACTATGATTTTAAACTTGCCGGTGAGAAGAGGTTATTTGATATTAGCTCACTTGATGAATGGAGAACCCAAGCTTATGAAAATGCCAAGTTGTTTAAAGAAAAAGTTAAAAGATGGAATGACAAAAGGATACAAAAGCGTGAGTTTAATGTAGGTGATTATGTATTGCTATACAAGTCTCGTTTAAGATTTTTTGCAGGAAAACTTCTCTCTAAATGGGAAGGCCCCTATGTTATCGAGGAGGTCTATCGTTCCGGTGCCATAAAAATCAACAACTTCGAGGGCACAAATCCGAAGGTGGTAAACGTTCAAAGAATCAAACACTATATCTCAGGTAATCCCATAAATGTTGAAACCAATATTATTGAAACCGTAACCCCAGAGGAATACATAAGGAACACTTTCCGGAACATTTCAGACTCCGAAAAGGAATAGGTATGTGGTACAGTAAGTAAACCGACTCCAAAACAATTCTTAAGGCAATATTTCTCCGTTTTGGAATATTTAGAAAAATAGAAAAATAAGTAGCAGTCCGGGAAGGACACGAGGGCCCCACGAGGGTGGTGGGCGCGCCCTACCCCTCTGAGCACCTCGTGTGCCTTCTGGACTCCGTTTTCTTGCACGTTACGTATTTTGGTCGGTAAAAATTCATTATATGACCTCCTGAAGGTTTTGACTCCCGTATCATGCAATTCTCCTCTGTTCTTGTTTCGAGCTGTTTTTCTGACAGATCTAGGTTATCATGACGGCCCCAAGCACCTCTAAGGACAAGTTCTTCGAGAAGGTCATCAACCCTTACCTTGCGGAGGTGCTGCGACACCCTCAAACCATTGAGTTGCGTGATGGGTTGCTGCACATCCGCGATGAAGAGGGACCAAACGGGACCGGAAGCATGGAGACGAGGCTCGAAGCAGTGGAGCAACAAGTTTTCAAGTGCCAGGGGATGGTGGAACGTGGACTCAACTCTAACCACATGATGATCACGGGGTTCACTAGCAACCACAAGTTGGATGCTCACAACATCGGGGAGACTATCTTCAAGCTTCATGAGAAGATCGAGCACCTCCAAGCCCAAATCTATGACCTGCAAAACCAAAACTCTGAGTATGAATATAGATTCAAAAGGATGAGTTTCGCTACAGATTTGAGGATCCCAGAGACTCGATCATCTTTCTATGATGGATAACCTATGCCTTGGAAGATGGACGCAAGGCCCGCATCATCTACAACACCTCCACCTTGTTCACCGACAAAGGAGATATAATCACATGGGTATGGGCACTCCCCTTGGCAACTGCCAAGCATGGGGGAGGTGCCCTGGTATCGTATCACAATCACATCTCCTATCTTTATCGTTTTTCTTAGTTCGATCCTATTAGTAGTATCTTGATCTAGTAGAATAAAGTTTATAGCATGATCTAGTTTTGAGTTTTGCTTTTTGATCTCTCTATGTAATCGAGTCTGTGAGCTATATATAATAAAGATTAGTGTTGAGTCAAGGGCTTGATTATTTTGCCATGCTCTTGGGTGAATAAAAGAAAAGAGAAAAAAGAATAAAAAGAAACAAAGAGTTCATATTGATCTTATTGAGAGTAATGACTTCACATAGAAAGAGTATCATGATTAAAAGTTGTTGGGAGTTGGCAGCCATAGCTTTGGTCATTGTTGCAATTAATAGGAAGTAATAAGGAAACAGAGGTTTTCACATATAGATATATTATCATTGACATCTCTTATGATTGGGAGCACTCATTAAAATATGACATGCTAAAGAGTTGATGTTGGACAAGGAAGAAAACGTAATGAGTTATGTCTTTCTTATATCTGAGATAAAGTATGTTGTCATGGATCCTCTAACTTGTTGAGCTTGCCTTTCCCCCCTCATGCTAGCCAAATTCTCAGCACCAAGTAGAAATACTACTTGTGCTTCCAAATACCCTTAAACCAGTTTTGCCATGAGAGTCCACCATATCTACCTATGGATTGAGTAAGATCCTTCAAGTAAGTTGTCATCGATGCAAAGCAATAAAAATTGCTCTAAATATGTATGATTGATTGGTGTGGGAGAAATAAGCTTTATACGATCTTGTGATGTGGAAGTAATAAAAGTGACGGACTGCATAATAAAGGTTCATATCACAAGGGGCAATATAAAGTGATGTTCTTTCGCATTGAGATTTTATGCATCCAACCATAAAAGCGCATGGCAACCTCTTCTTCCCTCTGCGAAGGGCCTATCTTTTGTTATTATCTTCTACCTTATGCAAGAGTCACGGTGATCTTCACATTTCCCTTTCCATTTTATCCTTTGGCAAGCTCAGCATGTTGGAAAGAACATGATATATATATATATCTAATTGGATGTAGGGGAGCATGAATTATTACTGTTGACATTACCCTTGAGGTAAAAGGTTGTGGGGCAAAACTATAAGCCCCTATCTTTCTCTGTGTCCGATTAAAACTTCATAACCACAAGTATTGCGTGAGTGTTAGCAATTATGAAGGACTAAATGATAATTGAGTATGTGGACTTGCTTTTTAGCTCTCACATAGACTCTTTCCGATGTTACGATAAATTGCAATTGCTTCAACGACTGAGATTATAGTTTGTCGGAGCCCAATAAGGTTTATGATTTATACTTTTGCATTGTGAATAGATCATCACTTGAACATAAGTAATCATATGACAAAATCTATATATGTTGCTGTTATGAGAATAATCATGATGCCTTCATGTCCGTATTTTATTTTTATCGACGCCTCTACCTCTAATCATGGGGACATATTTATTGTTATCGGCTTTTCGCTTGAGGACAAGCGAGGTCTAAGCTTGGGGGACTTGATACATCCATTTTGCATCATGCTTTTATATCGATATTTATTGCATTATGGACTGTTATTTCACTTTATGTCACAATACTTATGGCTATTCTCTCTTATTTTGCAAGGTTTACAGAAGGAGGGAGAATGCCGACAGCTGGAATTCTGGGCTGGAAAAGGAGCAAATATTAGAGACCTATTCTGCGCAACTCCAAAAGTCCTGAAACTCCACGGAACATCTTAAAATAAATAAAGAAAAATCCTAGCCAAAGATGGAGGCCAGTGGGACCACACCCTGCTCACGAGGGTGGGGGCGCCCCCCCCCCCTAGGGCGCGCCCCCTACCTCGTGGCCCCCCTGGTGGCTCTCCGACGTCCATCTTCTGCTATATGAAGTCTTTCGATGAGAAAAAAACAGAAGCATCCTTTCGGGACGAGACTCCACCTCCACGAGGCGGAACCTTGGCGGAACCAATCTAGGGCTCCGGCAGAGCTGTTCTTCTGGGGACACTTCCCTCCGGGAGGGGGAAATCATCACCATCGTCATCACCAATGCTCCTCTCATCGGGAGAGGGCAATCTCCACCAACATCTTCACCAGCACCATCTCATCTCCAAACCCTAGTTCATCTCTTGTATCCAATTCTTGTCTCAAAGTCCGGGATTGGTGCTAGTAGGTTGCTAGTAGTGTTGATTACACCTTGTAGTTGATGCTAGTTGGTTTATTTGGTGGAAGATCATATGTTCAGATCCTATATGCATATTATTACCCCTGTGATTATGAACATGAATATGGTTTGTGAGTAATTACGTTTGTTCCTGAGGACAAGGGAGAAGTCTTGCTATTAGTAGTCATGTGAATTTGGTATTTGTTTGATATTTTGATAAGATGTATGTTGTCTAGCCTCTAGTGGTGTTATGTGAACGTCGACTACATAACACTTCACCATTATTTGGGCCTAGAGGAAGGCATTGGGAAGTAATAAGTAGATGATGGGGTTATAGAGTGACAAAAGCTTAAACCCTAGTTTATGAGTTGCTTCGTAAGGGGCTGATTTCGATCCACATGTTTCATGTTATGGTTAGGTTTACCTTAATACTTTTGTTGTAGTTGCGGATGCTTGCAATAGAGGTTAATCATAAGTGGGATGCTTGTTCAAGTAAGAACAGCACCCAAGCACCGGTCCAGCCACATATCAAATTATCAAAGTATCAAACGCGAATCATATGAACGTGATGAAAACTAGCTTGACGATATTCCCATGTGTCCTCGGGAGCGCTTTTCCTATTATAAGAGTTTGTTCCGGCTTGTCCTTTGCTACAAAAAGGATTGGGCCACCTTGTTGCACTTTATTTACTTTTGTTACTTGTTGCTCGTTACAATTTATCTTATCACAAAACTATCTGTTACCACTTATTTCAGTACTTGCAGAGAATACCTTGCTGAAAACCGCTTATCATTTCCTTCTGATCCTCGTTGGGTTCGACACTCTTACTTATCGAAAGGACTACGATAGATCCCCTTTACTTGTGGGTCATCATTCCTCTAAGTCGTGCCCCAACACGTGGGAGATATAACCGCATTGTGGGTGTTACAAGCCTCTTGAGAACATAGTAGGCTCTGTCATATTGCTGGTCACATCTCATCGCTTTCTTGTTAACCATCAAATTTAGCTGCAGCAAGATGTCTTGCTTCGATAGTCTTGAGCTGCCATCCGATGCAGTTGTGTTGTAGTTCCTTGTATCAAAGGTTGGTTGTGATTTTGCAGTCTTTGTGTATCGTTTGAGGATATACTTGTGTGGAAATTTGTCAGGCTTCAGGTAGTCCAGTATGTTCATGATGTGAAGGCAGAAGAGGCCTGCATTTTGTGATGAAGACAGAATCCATAGTTTGTGAGCCAGCAATGAGTTTCATATTTTTTGATATGATACTACTAGTTTAGCTATTTAATGAGTTTTTTTCGCTCACCTCTGTGTGTCCAAAGCTTGCATTCACACTCGTATATTTCATTCTCTGGGTCAGCTACAACCTGGAATTCATGCTTTGACCAGGAAAATCTTTCTTCATCATCATGGCCAGGCTTGTTGTTGTAGTACACAAGGTACTTAGTGGGCTCTGCTGTACGCTTTGCGCGAAATAGCGTGGCTTTTCTCATCCTGGTCCTCATCTCGGTGTACACGACTCTCGTGTACTTGATAGACATGTCTTCCTCGTAGCTGAAAGTTGTTTTTGTCACAGGATTGGTCTGCACATGTCAAAAAGTAAGATATTAGTCAAAGCAGAGTCATGGGTTTCATTTTTTTAAGTTCAAAGTGCACATGTTGAAGGAAAACAGAACATGATGGGGGTGTTTTTTGTGTCTTCATACCATGCTGGTCTTTGTTTGCTCGTTCTCCTTCTGCATCCGAGTTTGTATGCAAGCATTTACCCGCCTAGCAAACTTGTGTAGGTTTTGGGTCCCCTTGACAAACCATTTCTTGAGCACGTGGTTCATGCTCTCGCTTCGTTGTGTGGAAGTCATTCTAGCACATAAAATGTTCTTGTAATATGCTAAAATCCACATTTTCCTATCACTCCACACTTGCATCATCATCTGGTCGTTCTCCAGGTTGTACGTGTGCACGAGTTCAGCCTAGGTGGCTTCAAACTCCGTTGGCATCAGGAGTCAGTTTAATATAGCTGTGAACTCCTCTTTGAATGTTTTATACTTTTTGTACAGCAACGCGAGGTATTCCTTCTACTTCTTCATGATATGCCAACGGCATAGCTTGCGGACGGTGTTTGGAAATGATTGTGGTATAGCTTTCGCCATCAATGGGCACTGGTCTGCATGAATTAAAAAAGATGAAACTTGCTTCTTTTTTGCACTGATGGTGAACTTATGTTGTACAAGAACTTGAACTTCACATGTAGTAGTATGGCTATCTAAAAATGTCACATGTATTTTTCTTACAGAAGTGTTGTTGAACTTCTGTGGTACTAGTGCTTGAACTTCACAGGTAGAAGTATGACTACCTAGTAGTGTCACACTCAAAATTTTCTTAAAGCAGTGTTCTTGAACTTTTGTGGTACCAGTGCTTGAAGTTCACATAAATAACTATATTTTTCTCAACATGTTACATATATTTTTCTTACAGCTTTGTCCTTGAACTTCTGTGATTCATGTATTTGAACTTCACATTCATAACTAATTATTTTCTGAACATGTGACAGATAATTTTGCTTTCTTGTACTGTTAGTTGGACTTCTGTGCTAACAGCGGTTGAACTGCTTGCTTTACATTATTTTTCAGATAAAACCAATGTACCCAATACAGACCCATAGACTGAAAAGATGATGAAACTTGTAGAGGTTTTTTTGAACTCACCTGTTAGAATTCAAGTTGGTTGCTTGTTGTTCATGCACTGTACAAATGTATCGAACATCCACTTGAATGATTTTGCATCTTCATCTCTGATCAGGGCAATAGCAAATATCATTGACTGCAAGTGATGGTTTGTTGCAACAAACAGTCCTAGAGGCATATGAAATCTGTTGGTCTTGTAAGTTGTGCCGAACATTAGGCAATCGCCAAAGTCTTGATAGGCTCCTCGGCAACTTGCAATGGACCAGAAATTGTTTTTAATTGACATGTCCATGTCTACTTGTATGTCATAAAAAAACTCATCATTAATTGCCTTCATGTCTTTGAAGAATGAAACAAGTTTAAGCACATCATCCAAATCATCTTTCCTTGTATTCATGGCTTTCCTGCAAATTACATGCAGACATGCATTTGTTATTTTTGTTAGCAAAGGGTTGTGACCTAGGATGCTATGTACATTGCAGTATGTGGATGTTTGAATACTTACTGGTTTAGTAGGTCTCGTCCGGTCATGCTTAGGAAGTAGCTTCCATCTTCATTTTCAGATAGCATGTACATGATCGTTGTGTGCTTGACATCATGGTACTGCAGGAGCTTTACGTACTCCAAAATAGTGGGGTGATAATTCTTGTGTGAGTGCAGGAATACCAGCATGTCATCAGTTTGCATGAGTTGGTGATTATGATTGTACTCAATGTCCACTGCCACGCTTGTGTTATCCTCCTACACCTTGACCCTCATTCCTGCATTGCAGCCTATCCTCTGCGGTGTTTTTTTCACTTCCTGTTAGCCTCTGAAACAGAAGATGTGTGTATCCCTTGGAATGCGCAAACAAAATACTTGTGGTTGTCATCCCCCCTTTCTTCTTGATTCCAAAACCAGCGTGTTTGGTGTATCTGTTATAAAATTCCCTTGCTATCTCTACATCTTGGAATAACATGTTTAGTCTTGGTATTAGATAATCCAGGATATTCGGCGTCTGCAGAAAAAGAAAAAATAATCCAAACGACACGTTAAAATGCAGTTTACGAACTTGTTATCCTGGAGGGAGCCAAAAATTTGCAGATAATACAAGATGCATATATAAAAAAAATTTGTTTCACTTATGTGCGTGTATGATCGCACCTCCACCGGAGTCTGCTGTTGTCCCTCTAGGGAGGGCATGGCGGAGTAATCATAACAGGATGCAGGAGTGGATCACGAGGAGGAAGGAGGGCTGAGGATGGCTTCTCTCTTGTTTGCGTCCTTTATTCTTGAGGTGGTTGTGGAGGTATTGTGATCCTTGTCTTGGTTTGCTCTTTTGGTTTGTGAAGCAATCCATGCACCTTATGTCCCGTACAATTCTGACTTGTAGTAGCAGCAGCAGGATCCAATGGTGGTAGTGTGCGGAGCACTCTCCTCCGTGTTTGTGTTCCTGTTGGATTTGTCCTAGGATCCAATTTAGTTGCTTCACTTTGGCATTTATGAGGCACACCAGGATAACCTCCAGAGTTACACGCAGTACTTGAGCTAACCCCCTCCTCCATCGACGTGCTTGGGAGTCTGCTGGTGGATACAAAGAATCCGCGGTCGATTTCCGGCGTCACCCAATTAGGTGGAGGCACAAAGTTGTGTGGATAGGGCAGTGACCCAGCATCTTGGAAGTCTCCATGTGTTTCAGGTGTCATCCAATTTTGGTTTGTAGTAGGTTGGCAATGTTGTTGGAGCGTTTGAGGTGTGACCCATTGAGCGGATGGTGCAACACGTATAGGCTTGGGATTGTGTACTTGCTTCTGGGAACTTCTAAGCTTCTTCATGCGTCTCTCATCTTGCTGACATAAAAGAAAAAATGTTTATTAGCACACAAGTTACATTTGCCTATACCTTTGTAACTGAACTTAGCATTATTCACAGCCTGAACTTCTCATATATAAAGTGGTGTTCATCTACAGATTTTTTCCCCTAGGACAGGCATCACACTATGCACTGAGATGAGCATCTGCCAATACTTTTGTACCTCAACTGAGCACCCTTCACAGAATGAACCTCACATTCTATTAATTCTAAACTATTTGATTACTTATATGTACATGAATTGAGCACTCTCCACAATCTGAACTTCTTGTTTTGCAAAGGGGAAATACTATCTACAATTAAAAAACCTAAATGTCCATGAGTTTGAATGGTTGGACCACTAGTGCATACCAACCTGACCTTCATGCGAGATCGCATGCATGTTCTATTTTTCCATTTATTTTTTTCCATAGAACCAGATACATACCAACCTGAACTCTTTATACACTTAATAATTGAACTTCACATGGATTTTTACATGTGAAAGCAAGCAGATTTTCTACTATTTATAGCCTGGACTGATGCTCACACACTACTTGAACTTCACACGGCTGTAAGCAGGCAGATGTAAAAAAGATTTTTGTAGCCTGGACTGATGCTCACACACTACCTGAACTTCACATGGCTGTAAGAAAATAACAAATAGAAGGAAGAAGTTCAACCATACCTTGGCTAGAAGTTCCGCCAACCTTTTTCCAGCAGCTGATAGGCCACCTCGTGAGCAATTTGTCAGAGAGCTAGGAGAGGAACTGCATGGCAATCCATGTCTTTCATAGGGCGCGAAGTTCATCTGCATGAAGAAATAAGGTCAGGTAAGGGAAGATTGAAGGAGTCCGCAAGATCAGGGAGGAAACTCATATACCGTTCTTAGATTTGAAGGTGCCGCCGAGATGCTTCCTTGGGCGCCTTGTTCGCCGTAGGTTGTGCCTTGGACGTCATGAGCACTGCTAAGCTGTCAGGCGGTGACGATGGACCGAGGAGGAGGCTTTCGGAAGTCCATGGCTGTTAGTGGCAGAATGTCCGGCGGCTTCACCGCCTCCAGGCGAGCGCGGGCTCCATCACGTCGGTGCCTGCCATCGCTCGCTCGCCCGCGCCGGTGATCGGGTAGCAGGTGGAGATGGAGGGGGCGGAGCTCGATCTGGTCGGCCAGGATCTGTAGAAGGAGGGGAGGCGCTAGGTCCGGCGGATTTTCAGCGGCGAATCATGGCGGAGGTCGGGGATCGAGGGGAGGAGCGGCAAGGAGGGGGGTTGGGGAGGGGCGGCTCGATCCGGGGTCCACGTGGGATTCTGTCGGGACGGGCCGGCAGTTCACGGAAGTTCGGGAACCTATCTTCGGTCCCTATATAGGGTTGCTGTGATCCAAATAACTATTCTAATCCTAGGATTAGAATAGTGCTGTCCTATATATATAATGACATAATGTTGTACCTAGCTAGGATACTTGACCCACCACCTCCCACTTAGTGTCAGCAGGGCGGATGCACGTAATGATCGATACTTTGGTCATGCATGCATGTCGCCATGACCTACCATAAGACGGACCAATGAATATATCGTTTTGTCAAACGATAGTTGTTGTTGTCAATAAAACGCTTGGGCCAGTAGATTGAACCATCATAAAAATCGCATGAGAGGGACCACAAAACCAACACCTCTTGCATGTGGCCCAAAATGATGTACGTTGGGAAGGGGTGATTTGTGTTTTCAATATAGAATAATGTAGAATTTAGATGTGGTGCCTACCAAGGTAGTCAGAGTCGGGATTCAGAGTCGGATTGGTTTTCCTCAGACAGAGTCGATTCATAAGATCGAATCGTCGAATCGAGGATTCTACTAGATTTACTCAAATAAGATATTTTGTATGCACACAAGAAATTTATATGGGTTCTATAGAGTGTTGACACTCAATATGGAGCGAAGAACATACACATCAATTCTAGTTGTATTCCACTTCTTTTTATGGCTAACCTACCATGTAGCTCGCATGTATGGAACATATATGAGAGGGAAATATATAGAACATCTAAACCTTCAATGCATGAAATTTACTAATGTTCTTTTTAGAGTGTGTGAATAGTCGATCACTTGTTAAACCTTGAAGGGTCTTGATCTCCTTCTCTAATCAATCTTGAAGCATCCTCCTTTTCACGCCAATTCCATATGTCGATAAGCCTGATCCTCAATTCCGATCTATGGTTTCTGAGAGCTGGATCAAAGGTGTCTACGGTCGAGAGTTTGGACTTGGGAGGGGAATAAAGGTCCATGAGATATATGAAAAGGGGTTTGGATGATGGCATATTATTTTTCTACAACTAAACAAATGGCTTAAATTAGTTAGTAGAATCGGATGTAGTCCATAGCATAGTCGGGATTGTACAGTTTTGTACAAGATTCTATGATTTGAATCGCGACTCAACATGGATTCTACCTGATCTGGATTCATAGTGGGATTTGGATTGACATGCTTCCGTAGGGTCATGAAGTCGTAGGATTCTAGCAGTCGAATCAGGATTCTGACTACCTTGGTGCCTACCTCTCGATATAGACAACAATCATGAAGGCAAGGTATTTAAGGACGAGATACGTAGGGTTTGATGTAGGTCGAACCTAGCAATCCGAGCATGTGTGAGGGAATCCTGACAACACATGAGCTTGAGCTTTGGTTGAGCGACCTGTGACGATGACCGGCCCTAACACGAACTAAGAGGAATCTATTCATGGCCGACACATACCCCTCATTATCGGTCAAAGGGATGATATATACACTCGGGGAGCCCACAGATATGCGTGTCATCACAAAAAACCGCACAAGGGAGACGTGGTCGATCAAAAGACCCCGTATACACTACATGCGGCCCGAGAATATGTATGGGTACGGTGGTGTGTGATGTGTTTAAATCCCAAATGCACAACTTCGATGGGCCACCAACTACATTATGAACCGAACACCGTACCTGACTCCAAGCCTGGTTCAATATGTACGATGTCGGTTTCCCAACTTCGAGGTGGCGGCAGGGAGGGGGTGGTCGTCCCACGCATGCGCTCAAACTTTATTTGGTCTAGCATGGGACACGTTTATATATATCTATACATCTATACACCTATATAGTGTGTGGATAACTTTGAAGGTTGGTCTTTGGATGAAGCCAATCCGATGGTACAGAGATGGCAAATCCGAGCACTACTGGCCGTTGGATATCATCTACATTCCACCAGATTCTGCCACATGTACAATCTAGAAGACTCCATGGTTGAACTTAAGCATAATGCACAAACCTCAAAACACAAGCACTTCTCCTTTCTTCTCTAGAATCTTCCATATATTAATTTCCCAAACTTTTTTTCTAAATGAATTGTCACTTTTTGTTTTTACCTTTACAATGCACAATTCCATGAATCTTAAAATAGTTTTTTTATAAAACTAATTGGTCTTGGATGAGATGAACTATAAGAATTAAGCGAACATCTACATCATGCATATATGACTCAAAGCTTACATGTTATAGTGCGGTATTTATTCATAATTTGGTTACCAAATCTCATGCATGCAATGCATGTGTACCTTACTAGTATCAATAGGAAACCATCATGGTCAAACCCTTCTCGTTGTTGGGTCAAAGCTATAGATTATGTGGGACCTACTCCCTCCTATCACACACATTTGTGCTTTCAGAAACTGTGTGTGATATTTTACATGGCCGGTGTGCCACCGCTAGCCTTCAATGAGCACTAACACTGGTAGCAGGAAAACGATGGGAGAAGAGGCGGGAAACCGATGAGAGGAGTGGCGAGAAATGTTAGCCTGTTTTGAAAACCTATTAGAGAAGGAAGCGTGAGCTAGCACGACGCATGCGGACAACGCTTACCCATGTACTGCATGTGTTGTTGAAGGGGCTCAGGGTTGCCGTTCGATCTGGGAGCATCCAACGATGCACACGTATGATCCGTGGGGTTTGGGTTCTAGCCAATCAGAATGCACGACTCATATCGCACGTGCAGCAGGGGGAAGAATATCATACAGAAACCAACATTCGGTGGAAACTGGTGAAAACCATGAGAAAAAGATGTATTGAATTTTAAAAAAAAATAGAAACTAATGCGGGATTTTAACAGGATGACGTTTTATTTCCACACAAAATTTCAAGTTGAAACAAATTACGTGATGTGAGCTATGAAAAACACAAAATCAGCATTGAATAGTGTCGAATAGTAATGTCACTATTCAGGGCTGAATTTGTCTTTTTCATAGCTCACATGTAATGTTTTTCAACTTGAAATTTTCTGTTGCAATAAACATCACCTTCTTAACACCCCACATTTTCTTCAGATTTTTATGAAACTTTAAAATATGGTTTCAACGAAGTTTTCATTGAATATCAGCTTTCGTGAGTGAACCGTGTGCTATTTAAAAACATTTCGTGAGAAGAATCTCTGTTTTTAAATCCCCGTAAATCCAAAACTAAGCCAAAAATCGTGAAACCTGGCATGGTGTCATGACATGGCACTTATATGTCGAGGAATATTTTTTGTCCATTGTGGTGCATTTTATTACAAGCCTCTTACAAACCGGAGCTTCTGTCGAAGAAGCATCGTGGTTCCGATAGGGAAACATGTCCCCCTTGTGGGCGAAATGTAATCACTACCTCTTTTCTCCTTGTATTTACTTCTACGTGCAACATGGAATAGCAGGATATTCGTGCTGAAATTTAAACTTATCCAGGGTTCGTTTGGCCTTTTTATACACTAATTGAATTTCCTAGGCATTTAATGTGCACAATTCAAATCTGAACTTCAAATACATGCTCCATTTCCCCAAAATGGCTAGAAAATTTATACATGTGTCCTTGTGTGCATGTTTACGTCCCATGCCAGGAATGGGAATGAATTACAACTATACCCGCATCCTGGCTCGTCCTCAAACATTTGGAATCTCGGTTTTTAAATCCCTGTAAATCTTAAACTCACCAGAAATTCATCAAAGGTGGCATGGTGTCACATCATGGCGCATATATGTCATGGTAAAAACATTGTCCAATTTGGACCAAGCTTTATTACAAACCTCGTGCAAAAACCAGATCTTCTCTCAAAGAAGCCTCGTGGTTCCGATAGGGAAATGTGTTCCCCTTGTGGGCGAAACATAATCATTACCTCTTTTCGCCTTGTATTTTCTTCCACGGGTAACACATAACGACATGATATCCGTGCTGATATTTAAACTTATTCAGGGTTCGTTTGGCCTTTTTATACACTAATTGAGTTTCCTAGGCATTTAAAGTCCAGAATTCAAATCTAAACTAAAAATACATGCTCCAGTTCACCAAAATGGCTAGAAAAATTACACATGTGTCGTTGGGTGCATGTTTAGGTGCCATGCCAGGAATGGGAATGAATTACAACCGTACCGGTGTCCTGGCTCATCCTCAAACATTTCGAAACTCGGTTTTTAAGTCCCCATAAATCCAAAACTCACCAGAAATTCATCAAAGCTGGCATGGTGTCACGTCATGGCACATATATGTCATGGTAAAAACATTGCCAATTTGGGTCAAGCTTTATTACAAACCTCTTACAAACCGAAGCCTGTCGCAAGAACCCTCGTGGTTTTCATAGGGAAACGCGTCCCCTTGTCACTCCCTCTTCTTGCCTCGTATTTTCTTTTACACGTGACATGGAACAACGGGAGATTCGCGCTGAACTTTGAAATTATTCAGGGTTCGTTTAACCTTTTTTATTGATTAATTGAGTTTTCTAGGCATTTAATGTCCATAATTCAAATCCAAACTACAAATACATACTCCAGTGCAGCAAAATGGCTAGAAAAAACGTACATGTTTCCTTGGGGTGCATGTTTAGGTCCCATGGAAGGAATGGGAACGAATTCAATCATCTCCCCGTCCTGGCTTGGCCACAAACATTGTGAATCTCGGTTTTTAAATCCCTTTAAATCCAAAACTCACCAGGAAATCATGAAACTTGGCATGGTGTCACTACATCGTACATATAATTGTCCAATTTGGGCGAAGCTATATTACAAGCCTCTTACAAACTAGAGCCTGTCGCAACCCTCGTGGTTCCAATAGGGAAACATTTCCCTCTTGTGAGCGAAACGATAATCACAGCCTCATCTCACCTTGAACTTTGTTTTCTACAGGCAACATAGAATAACAGGAGTGTCGGGCTGAAATTTGAAACTGTTCAGGTTTCGTTTGGCTGTTGTATATATATTACTAATTACTAAGTTTTCTACACATTTAATGTAGTCCATAATTCAAATTTGAACTACAAGCACTTGCTCCATTGAAGAAAAATGGGTGGGAAATCGTACATGTGTCATTAGGTGCATGTTTAGGTCTCATTTAAGGAATGGAAATGAATTACAAACTTGTCGTCGTCCTGAAACATTGAGAATCTTGGTTTTTAAATCCCAGTAAATCAAAAACTTACGCAAAAACCATGAAACTTGGCATGGTTTCATGACATGGCACATATATGTTGTGGTAAAAAAATTGTCCAGTTTGAGAAGAGGCGCACACATTATGCCCATATTGACTGTCATGAGATCTTTTCTTGTAAGCGGTAGACTCATATCCTTTCTTCCTTAATTCATTATTCCATGAAAATGGATTATTCCATGAATTCCTCAAAGCGAGGCTCATCAAAATGAAAAATCTAAGACTACTATAAGACTACTAAAAAAATAAAAAAACAAGAAAAAATTTTGAACGATTAAATTACTGCTCCGGAATATTCAACTGACCGATTAATTTCTTATAATGTACTCTATTTTTCTTTGCCGGCCAACGAAATCCTTTTTGGAACAAAAAGCTGACACGTTAATATCGCAAACGGTTATATTATATTAACCATATGGAAATTTAACCATACTCGGTGGCGTGTGTGTAGTTGTTTGATTAGACGGGACGAGCGTGAGAAGTCCGCCGTGCAGGCTCGACAGGACGCGTGCGAGCAGTCTGCCGCGCAGGCTCGATGGGACGCGTGCATCCTATCCACCTCACAGTCGCAGGCTCGGCGGGACACGTCCGAGCAGCAAGGCCGCCCATGCTCACCGGGAAGCGAGCTCTTTGACCTCCATGCACCAGCCACCGCCCGTCTCGCTCACAACTTCTCCATTAATGGGTTAATTAATGCACCTGGACGGAGGGTGTTTGCTTGTGATCCCATGGCATCATTTTCTTTGTTCGTGTTTTCTACTTGTATTGTGCCCTAATTTAAATTTCCACATAGGGCAACGGATAATACGACCACAAATAAAATGGCAATGGATAATACGACGACAAATTTACAATGGCGCAGATAATAATTGTCTTACATATTCTGGATAATTTAAAATGCCACATGCGGCAAAGCCCGGAAGACATGGGTGCAAGAGAAGAAGGAAATTGCAGACATCAATCTGGGTCGCTACTATCTCTACTCGTCGATGGATCACCGGGCAACGACATTCTCCAACTCCTTCCTCAATTCCTCACAACTTTGCTTGAAAGTATCCACGGATTCCTCCACCTCCTACTCGTGCTTGACCCGGAGCTTCCTCAAGTCACCCATCAGTTCCTCGACGACTGCTGTCAGCATCATCCCCGAGGCACTGCTCTGCTCATGTAGCATCCACTACTAGGGAAAAGCCTAGCAGCAACACGGGTTTTAGGTACATTAGTAGCGCGGGGACTGACGCTACTAATACGGCGCTACAGCTAACACTTAGCAGCAGCGCGTGGGCGCCCGCGCTACTGGAATACAAGTGTACCAGCAGCGTGCTTCGTGCAAGCTCGCTACTGCTAATAGCTCTAGCGTCCTTGGGCTGGACGCACTACTACTACTGTCACGCTGCTGCAAACTTTCTCCACTCATTACTGCTAATTTTAGTAGTTTTTGTTTTTTTCTGCAAGAATCTTTAGTATTTGAACAGGCTTTGTACAAGAATCTTTAGCAAATACAAATTTCATCATGATATACACACACATGGCTGCAAGGCCACAAATGTAATCATAGCATATACATACAAGTAGTCTCATCATAATCATTATCCAACACAAAGTGGTATCTCTCGTCATCTTGAAAATAGCGATACAAGTCTCGATTACTTGCAACTACATCGTCATCCATCTAAACAATGATATACGTGAGAAGAGCTATCACTTTGAGTGAGAGCGGAATTATGCAGTACATGAGTTCGTACCCCTGTCTCGCAATAGTGTGAACCTAAACTAACTACTGCCTGTCGCTCAGAAACCGGAAACCGGTACACTTGGGCCTGACACTCCGGCCACTCGTCGTATATATACTCCTGGCGTAGCACTTCTTCGCCATCGATCATCTATGAACCTGCATCATCACATGAGTCGATGATATGCAACATATATAGTTGAGCAACAAAAAGAGACAGACTTGGCAAAAATAGAAGCAACATATCATAAGCATAAATAACAAAGTTGATCGTACGCAAAATGCCCTAACTAGAGTGACCGTCGCTAGTTGAGGAGGACGGTTTAATTACATCACAAATAAAGTTTCGTCGTGCAAAACTCAAAGTTTCGTCACACAGAAAGTATGGACTAAACGGACACATTGTCATATATCGACAATCACTCCAACATGTCGTGCCATCCATCCAAGTCAGGGAGATAGTCTCCGAGCCTAGTGAAAGGCTTCAAGCCATCAACAATCAGGACGTCTTCCCACGACATTTGTCCTTCTTCATAGAACATCCCTATTTTTTCGACGACCACCTTCATGATGATTTGGGCAAGTTTGCGCTGGATGTGATAGAACTCGGCTCGAAGTCGATGATCCTCGATATCTCCTACGTTCTTTGCCCATTGCAGAATATGGGCATCGCCGGATGTAGGTGACATGTGAAGGTTCTGGTGATCCAGTCTGTACTCTAGCATGTGGTGTAGGACATAGAATCCATCATTAAGAGAACCACTCGGTTGCTGGATACAACAGAAGTCAGTCTTATGGCCGAAGGTGAGCCTGCCGCCCCTTCTCTTCTTGTCTGTGACCTCTCCACCCCGTGCTTCATAGTAAAACATAGCACTGTCGAGAACATCCTTGATGTGGGTGTAATCCGTTTTGTGAATGTTCTTCAACGAGTCCAAGTAAAGAGCGTGGGAGTATCGGGGGTAGAGGATGATGAGGACGGCTCGCCCGCCGCTACGCAAAATAAGTACACCTCAAATTAATTAGCTTCCACCGTGCAAATGAATGATTGAAATCGAAGGAAGGATATCTACGCGGATGACTTACAAGAGATGATAAGGCACGAGAATCGCCTCCTTGTCCTTATTGGCGAGCATGAAATTGACGGTGTATTCCCTCGCGTATTCACGGTGCTTTGCGCAGACTCCCAAGAAGCTCTCGCGCATGAAGTACGGGTCAGCGACACAGATATGAGGTATCCGCTCAACCCCGATGATGTAGTTCATGTGCAAGGCATAAAGGCGGACAAACGTAAAATCCAACTTCTTCACGTGAAACATGTCGAATATGTAATCGAATCGAAGGAAGAACTTATCCGCGGGGAAGAAGTCGACGTACGACAATTGCCGCGGAACGTTAACCACGTAGAGTGGGTATCCTGGAACATTCGAGGCGATGAGGCCTTTCTCTATCCACAGCACATCATCATGAAGACTCCTTAGATCGCCGAATCTGGCCCTTAGTGCTGCTACAAGTAGGATTGGTTGACCGGGGATATGCAATTTATTCGCACCGGTGATATCTATACGGTCTTGAACCCGAGGCAGCTGAGGCGGCTGGATCATAGAATCAGCTTTCTTGCCTTTCCTCGCTCTCTTCCTAGGCTTCTTTGCCGGAAGGTCGTCTATAATACGTTGAGCCTCCGGAGGCGGCAATTCAGGCACCGACTCATGACGCTCAAACCCTGAGTAGGTGCCAGTATAGACATACTGTTGAGTGACATTGTCATCCTCTTCCTCGTCCATGGCGATGTCATCAGCGACTAATGGAGCCTCTTCCTTAACCCATCCGCTATCACCCAACCTGACACCCGACGCTAATTGGGTAGGTGGGTGTTGATGTTCATACCTAGCTGAGGATGTGTGCTCATGGGTGTGCTCCCGGCCGCCTCCAGACGAAGCAGACTCTTTGGCTACAATAGGACCCACCCATTGCAACAATCACCAAGCCGCCGCGGGGTCTCGTCGTCATCCCCCCTATTACAAGAGGAGGCAAATTCTCGTGGCCCGGTTTGACACTAGCCACAGAAACCTTGAAGACGTTCGGGGGGATCGGCCGGCTGTGGAACAATGGTTCCTTCGGCTTCATTATCGTCGCCTTCCCCACATCCACCTTCTGGTCGCCGATGGTGTACAATATGGTGCACGCGGTTTCGTCGGCCTGCAAAGAAAAGTTTGCGATGTGAGACATCCGAAAGGCATCAAAAACGGGAGATTATACATTTATTGAAGGGGCCAGTGTGACAGATACCATGAGGGAGTCGAGCTCAGCCAAAGACGAAGCACCGCCGAGCACGTCTAGTGCGGGAGCCGGTGTGGGAGCTGGTGCAGCTGCAGGTGCTGGTGCACCACTAGTCGAGCTGCTCCCCAAGAAGTTAGCAAGGGGAAAGTCCGCTGAATTTTTTTCTGGATTTTGCCTGGTCCAATTGAAAACGGCCGGAACCAAGGAAGTGGACATATCTACAACCATCTGTTTTGCGGCAGCTACCACTGTTGCGACTATCTGAGATGATTTCTTCTCAACCGCAATCTCAAACTTCTTCTCGATGTTTTCTTCGGTTAACCTCCGTCTTTCCTTTCTCTCCTCCTTGGTCTCACTGTAGTACTTCTTCCACGTGACGCGTCTCCGACACCGTGCATGCGTCCATACGACGGTCGAGTATCCACCGGGAGTCGTTTCAATATGTTCAACGCCTGGTTGAATGGAGTGTCCCACATGGGCCTCGCCAACGCCTCGGACATCGAGACGCTTTCGGCTGCAATCTTGTGCTGCTCTCTCTGCAAAAGGCACAAGGATCAATTACAAATATGACTAATGTGCAGTCGAATTGATCAAAACCTAAAATTACCAGTAGTCTGATGAACTCCGTCGTGACCGCGTTCGTCTCGAAAACCTTCTTCACTGGGTCCCAATGGTGTTGGGCCCTGAGGACGTCATGCTCCTGCGGGACGGTGAACTCCGCCAAGGTGTCTGGGATGCCCAGACTCGCGGCTTCCGCGTCCTCCTTTGCCCATTTGGACCTCTTCCAGCTGTAACCACGGCTTCCGAGGTGGTGGCTCCCAATGTTCCTCTGTTGAATCCCCTGCATGTACATAGACTTTTTTGGCAGCTTCGGCCTCGCAAGCCGCCTTGAATATTTGAAACTGCTCTTCCGTGATTGTCGGATTATTCTTTACAATCTCGGAGTAGGGTTCCTTCTTGTCGATGATCCTTGCTTTCACCCTTGTTTTCCAGGCGGCCAATGCGTCGCTAAAATTGGTCATGGCGTGTTTGTTTATCTTCTTCATTGCCGGGTCCTTATCTGGATCTTTATAATACTTTTCATTCCGGCTCGGGAATAAGAATATCTGGTGAAACTTCTTTAGGAGGGAGGTCCTCATATTATCTATCTTATATAGTTTCTCATCGTTGATGGTGGCGGTTGTCTATACGATGCAGCCTATTGGATTGTCGTAGCACGCGCGTGCTTCCTGGGGCGCTTTTGGCTCAAAATTGATGTCGTCCACCTCTGTGACCACCAGTCTAGTAGTCTTGACCTTGTTAGGAAGCCGTTGCCTCTTTGCTTTCGGTTCTACACCGGCTCCGCTAGTCTCGGCGCCGGTCTCAGTCTGAGCGCCGGTCTCAATGCCGGTCTCAGTCTCAGCGCCGGTCTCAGTCTCAGCACCGGTCTCAGTCTCAGCGCCGATCTCAGTCTCATCGGCAAGGCTCAAAAATTCGGCTGCCACCCGGTAGACGTCGTCGCAATCACCAGAACCCTGTCCTTCATCATTGCTAGCCATGTTTCCTACGATTAAATCTAGTCAATTAATTCTAGACCTAATAAAATGAATAATGACATAAAAAAGGCCTATTGTTTTGAAGGAACGTCGACTCCTTCACGGTGCGGCAAATCCCGGGCACTCGATATGTCCTAGTTTGTAGCACAAGTCATGCCGAAATTCACGGAAAATTTCGGCATGACCTTTGCTAAAAAGTGGACAAATCGAGAACCTGAATTTTGCCGGAACGGAAATGAATCAACATTCCGGCAAAACATAGGCCACTCGGCTTCATTCCCTGGAAACAACGAAAGGCCACTTGGGCACAATCGAACCACTTCAATGTTGATTATGATCAATGAGCAAACACGATTGAGGATTTTTCATATATCATGACCACTTCAAATTTGCATCTCCTAGTGTTTGACACTTCAATAAAATATACACAAATCCCATGCTCTCTGAAACTCAATTCAAAAACCAAATATAGATGGATGAACCCTAGAACTCAAATTATGAACCTAGAACTCAAATTATGTCCTAAATTTTTTTTCCTGATAAAAATTCACTAAATATTAAGAACCTACTAGACTTGCAACACTAATAGAAATTTACAAATTTATATTGATTTTTTCTCTAAACTAATTCCTACCACCCTAGTAAACATCTAGTTAAACCTTACTTTCCTAACATTTGTAATTAAACACTACAACCCTAACCCTACTGCCCCAGTTAAGCATATGCAATTTTTTTCCTACGGCGAGGGAGGCAGATGTAGCGAGGGAGGCAGGGGCGTCTCTGTCAAAGCCCTATCTAAATTATTTTCCTAACTAAATTAACCTAACTAAATTCTTTTCCTAACTAAATTAACCTAACTGATTTACAAAGAGAGGAGGGGTGGGGGCTTACAGAGGATGGCTCCGGTGGTGGCGCGGGAGGCAGTGCTGGCGAGGGAGGCAGGGGCGTCTCCGCTGACAGCGAGGGAGGATCCGGTGGCGTCGACTGCGGCTCCGGTGGCATTGATGAGGCCGCACGGCTCCGGTGGCGTCGACGGCGCGCGGCTTTGGTGGCTCCGGGGGCGTCAACGTCGGCAGGAGACGGCGGTGAAGTGGGGAGACGGCGAATCATGCAGACGGTGGCGGGGTGGGTATAGGGATTTGGGGGAGAAGTGGTGGCTGGGGCGAAACAGTTTTTTGGTTAACTCAAACTTAGCGGTAGCGCTTTTTGCGAAACGCGCTATAGCTAAGTTAGCTATAGCAATTTTCAAAAATCACGCTACTACTATAGTTATGTAATTTCCTTCATATTTCTTATTTCCTTTTCTGTTTCTACAACGAGGGTCTAGGAAACGGCTGCAGCTACGTTAGCTATAGCGCCTCTTATGAACAAATGCTACTGCTACACATTTCTCCTTTTTTTCTCTTTTTCATTTAGTTTGCTCTACATTTTATTTTTTCCTTTCTCCTTTTTCTATTTCTTTCTTTTTCATTTACTTTTCCATTTCTTTTTCATTTTATTTTATTTCCATTAGCAGTAGCGCTCTCAGCACGAAATGCGCTGCTACTTATGTCCTAGCAGTAGCGCGCTTCTCCAAATACCGCTACTGCTATGCGTAGCCTATCGTTTTAGCAATGGGAATATTAGTCATAGCACTTTTTCATGTGCACGCGCTACTACTACTATTGTATCTGTAGTGCAGTTTTCGCATGCGCGCTACTTCTACTTAGCACTAGCGCGCGTTTTTGACACGCGCTACTGCTAAATTTCTGTGTATAAGGTTTTCCCTAGTAGTGATCTTCCAGCCGGTGGCCTCATCCTCGGCGAGCGCCTTGAGGAGCTTCGCATCGACACCCATGAGTTGCTTGATGAGGCCGGTCGCCTTGTCAACCGAGGCATCACTGATCTCGAGCAGCTTCGTCAAGCCGTCGACCAGCTCCTGCTGCGTAGTGACGCCAGCGAGAATGTCGTCGTTGTTGGCGAAGGACTTCAGGAATGCCAGCTCGTCGCGATGGATGACACCGCGAATGCGCTTGTGAGAGCCCTCGCATGCCCGTGAGAGCTTGCTCGAGGGCTCCTCGGCCCATCGGGACATCTCTGTTGTGGCTGCGGCTTCGCGGCGGGACCTCTCTAGTGCTTCCGCGGCCTTGGTCTTTGCTATCTGGTTACATGTCCACCCTAAACTCCTCCTACCGGTCATGGCGGAACGACTTGACAGGAAAGACCAGTTTTGTGGGTGATGAGGAGAGGAACTGTGAAGTAATTTTTGAGTGGGTAATTTTTATAGCCCGGTGCTAAGTGTGAACACATATTAGTTTGATAGGTGTGAACAGATTTGCAATTACTTATTGCGTTGTAATCTGCAATGTCACGAGAAACAAGGTCAAAACTTATTGATGGCAGAAGGTTGACCACGTGGTTATTCGCCGTTGAGTCGACTATTTTCCACGTATCACACACATCTTGTTAAGATGAACCATTTCTATTGTGTTCGCTAATCGAAAACAGTTCATCTCAGTGAACCGTATGCCCTATATCACACACACCTTGATCTGGCTAACCGTTTCTGTTGCACTCCCTAATAGCAAACCGTTCATCGGAGCAAACTGTATGCCGTATATTGCATACACATTGATCTGGCTGCCCATTTATGTTGTTCTTCCTCATCGCAAATAGTTCGAACGGGCAATCGTGTGCCCTGGATCGCACACGCAACCAAAATCGGAACCGTGTTTGATGTATCATTCATCGCAAACGTTTTGCACCTTTTTGACGGTCTTTTTACATCCCTGTTTGTGCTTAATGCATCGCACACAGTTTCATCAAAGGGTCTCTGATCATAGTGTCGCGTTAGTATCATCCTACAGTAGTGACACGTTCTACATGGAGGCCAAAGATATGGACAATGATGATCAGAACTCAGGGGTGATGATGGAATGCATGAACGGCAGCGGCAATAGCGCAACTGAGAGATTTTACAGAAGGGTCGAGGAGATTTGGGAGCTTGACTACTCTAGACTGCACAAAACGATGATGTTCCGTGTCAGATGGGCTAAGAATGTCAAAAGAGAAAACCGGTATTTCAATACCATGACTATACACGACGCCAAGAGCTCTACCGTGAACGCTATCGCAAAAAACGAGCCATGAGTACACGCTAAGCACGTGACACAATGCTTGTTCATAATTGACCCGTGCAATCCCAGCCGCGTTTTCATGAGGAGAGTCAAAAGGAACATCATTGGAATGGATGGAATCGCCAACGAGGAAGACTGCGACCAATAAGGCAACCCAATGAGGGAAGAAGATGATGATGATGAAGTATACGTCAAAAGAAGAATCAATACTACATTACCTAAGAAGGATCGTACTCCATGGAAAAGGAAAAGTCACAATGAGGGGCTCAATTATTCTTCAACGAACATGAAGGGAAAGAAGCTCACTCAAAAACGAAAACGTCGATGCTGAGGAATCGTTATTGGTCAAATGATGTAATATATGTTCCTATTTTGTGTACACACTTAACTGTTATGCATGGGTCAAATGATGTAATATATATGTTCCTAATTTGTATACATACTTAACCGTCAAATGATGCAATATATATCACCTTAGTTATATACATTGTATCACCTTCCCTTCGTTCCCGCTCTCGGACAACAGGAAAAGAAAATAGAAGAAACGAACAGGAAAACTGTTATAGGTACTGGTTATAGCATTAGCGCTTTTCAAAAAAAGAGCTATAGCTAGTCAAACTAGCAGTAGCGTTGTACGGAGAAACACGCTATAGCTACCTGTGATAGCAGTACCGCTTTTTATCTAAACGTGCTATAGCTAAATTAGCTATAGTGTGTTTTGCCAAAACGCGATACTGCTATGTTGACTTAACCCCCCAAATCCACACTCTCTGCTTCTTCCCACCTTTGCTTCTTCCCCCGAATCCCCACTCTCTCCCCCCCCCTCGTTGCCGCCGGAGCCCTGCCCTTGTCGCGCCCCTGCGCTCGCCACGACCCCGGCGACCTCGCCCACGCCCCCGACCCCGGCGACCTCGCCCTCGCCCCCGACGCCCCGACCCCGACGACCTCGACCTCGCCCTGATCTCCCAACCATGGTCGTCATCGGGCCTGCCTCCTCGCCCCTGCACCCTCTGTAAGCCCCCCACCGCTCCTCCTCTCTCTGCTAGCTAGGGTTCTTTGGTTAATTTAGTTAGGTTTTAGTTAGGATAGTAGGTTAATTAGGTTATCTATTTAGTTAAAAGAAAAAAACAGAATTGATTATATATGTTTCTTGCATTTTTTTTAGTTTAAGCAGTTGTTGCTATTTAAAATTTATAGTGCTAGTTAGTTAATTAGAATTAGTATGAAACCTAGGATAGATAAGTTAAAGCAACCGTTGATATTTAAAATTTTTATTTTAAGCAATTTTTGCTATTTAAAAAACAGAATTAGTATGAACCCTAGTTAACGCAATGTTTTTAGTTTCAAATTAGGTAGGCTGAATTTAGTTTCAAATATTGTGAAGAAAAATGACTTGTGCTATGTGGACATGTGATATTTGGATTTTTTTAGTTTCAAATTTAGGTAGGCTGAAGTTTTTTAGTTGCAAATCACTCTTTCTTCCTTTTATACGCAATTTTGAAGTCGACATGTGATATGTGGACATGTGATTCAGACATGTCATATTTGGAATTTGGACATGTCATATTTGGACATGTGATGTTTTGGACATGCCATAATTGGAAAATGATGATTATGTGCAGGGTTAATGATCTGAGTGGCCTATGTTTCACTGGAATGTTGATTCATTTTCGTTCTGGTGAATTTTAGGCGCTCGATATGTCCACTTTTTACCAAAGGTCATGCCAAATTTTTCGGTGAATTTTGGCCTGAGTTCTGCTAGAAAGTAGGCATATTGAGTGTCGAGATTTGCTGGTAAAAAGTATTCCGTCAAATATAAATTTTTTTTGTGTCATTTCTCATTTTTGTTGTAGTTTTAGAATTAAACGAGGAGACTTAATCATAGGAAACATGTCGAACAACAAAAAAACCAGGCCTTCTGACAAGGATGCGGACGAGATGGACTATGAGGGTGAACAACAGTACCTCGACTTTTTGTCTGCTAAGTACAGTCAAGGCTTGAAGGTTGGCCTTGATGATTGTACTGATGTCGGCACCGATGGCGGCGCCGAGACCGGCAGGGAAGGTACCGGTGTTGGGGAACGCAGTAATTTCAAAAAAATTCCTACGCACACGCAAAATCATGGTGATGCATAGCAACGAGAGGGGAGAGTATCATCTACATACCATTGTAGACCGTAAGTGGAAGCGTTATGACAATGTGGTTGATGTAGTCGTACGTCCTCACGATCGACCGATCTAGTACCAAAGACAGGGCACCTCCGCGATCTGCACACGTTCATCTCGGTGACATCCCGCGAACTAACAATCTAGTAGAGCTTTGTGGGAGAGTTCCGTCAGCACGACGGCGTGATGACAGTGATGATGTTGCTACCAGAACAGGGCTTCACCTAAGCACCGCTATGATATAATCTAGGTGGATTATGGTGGAGGGGGCACCGCACACGGCTAAAGATCAATTATCAACTTGTGTGTCTATGGGGCACCCCCTTCCATCGTATATAAAGGAGTGGAGGACGGGAAGAGGCCGGCCCTCCTAGGCGCGCCCCAAGGGGAGTCCTACTCCGACCGGGAGTAGGACTCCGACCCTTCCAAGAATAGGAGTAGGAGAGAGAGGAGGAGAGAGGGGGAAGGACAGCGGGCGCCCCCCTCCTTGTCCAATTCGGACTAGAGGGGGAGGGGGCGTGTGGCCTGCCCTGGCCGCCCCTGCTCTTCTCCACTAAGGCCAAACAGGCCCATTACACTCCACGGGGGGTTCCGGTAACCCCCCGATACTCCGGTCTTCATCCGAACTTGCCCGGAACCCTTCCGAAGTCCAAACATAGTCATCCAATATATCGATCTTTATGTCTCAACCATTTTGAGACTCCTCTTCATGTCCGTGATCATATCCAGGACTCCGAACTACCTTCGGTACATCAAAACACATAAACTCATATTACCAATCGTCACCGAATGTTAAGCGTGCAGACCCTACGGGTTCAAGAACTATGTAGACATGACCAAGACTCATGTTCGGACAATAACCAATAGCGGAACCTAGATGCTCATATTGGTTCCCTTTGTCATTGGTATGTTACTTGCCTGAGATTCGATCGTCAGTATCTCAATACCTAGTTCAATCTCATTACCGGCAAGTCTCTTTACTCATTCTGTAATGCATCATCCCGGAAATTACTCATTAGTTACATTGCTTGCAAGGCTTATAGTGATGTGCATTACCGAGAGGGCCCAGAGATACCTCTCTGACAATCGGAGTAGCAAATCCTAATCTCGATCTATGCCAACTCAACAAGTACCATCGGAGACACCTATAGAGCACCTTTATAATCACCAAGTTACGTTGTGACGTTTGGTAGCACACAAAGTGTTACTTCGGTATTCGGGAGTGGCATAATCTCATAGTCAGAGGAACATGTATAAGTCATGAAGAAAGCAGTAGCAACAAACTAAACGATCATTGTGCTAAGCTAACGGAACGGGCCAAGTCAATCGCATCATTCTCTAATGATGTGATCCCGTTAATCAAATGACAACTCATGTCTATGGTTAGGAAACATAACCATCATTGATTCAACGAGCTAGTCAAGTAGAGGCAAACTAGTGACACTCTGTTTGTCTATGTATTCACACATGTACTAAGTTTCCGGTTAATACAATTCTAGCATGAATAATAAACATTTATCATGCTATAAGGAAATAAATAATAACTTTATTATTACCTCTAGGGCATATTTCCTTTAGTCTCCCACTTGCACTAGAGTCAATAATCTAGTTCACATCTCCATGTGAGTAATACCCAAAGGGTTTACTAGAGTCAATAATTTAGTTCACATCACTATGCGATTAACACCCAAAGAGTGATCATGTTTTGCTTGTGAGAGAAGTTTAGTCTACAGGTCTGCAACATTCAGATCCGTATGTATTTTGCCAATATCTATGTCTACAATGCTCTGCACGGAGCTACTCTAGCTAATTGCTCCCACTTTCAATATGTATCCAGATCGAGACTTAGAGTCATCTAGATCAATGTAAAATGCTTGCATCGACGAAACTCTTTACGACGAACTCTTTTATTACCTCCATAACCGAGAAATATTTCCTTAGTCCTCTAAGGATAATTTTGACCGCTGGCCAGTGATCTACTCCAAGATCACTCTTGTACTCCCTTGCCAGAATCATGCTAAGGTATATAATAGGACTGGTAAACAGCATAGCATACTGTATAGAACCTATGAGTGAGGCATAGGGAATGACTTTGCATTCTCTTTCTATTTTCTGCTGTGGTCGGGGTTTGAGTCTTTACTCAACTTCACACCTTGCAACATAGGCAAGAACTCCTTCTTTGACTATTCCATTTTGAACTACTTCAAAATCTTGTCAAGGTATGTACTCATTGAAAATATATCAAGCGTCTTAATCTATCTCTATAGATCTTGATGCTCAATATTTAAGTAGCTTCACCAAGGTATTTCTTTGAAAAACTCTTTTCAAACACTCCTTTATGCTTTCCAGAAAATTCTACATTATTTCTGATCAACAATATGTCATTCACATATACTTATCAGAAATGTGGTAGTGCTCCCACTCACTTTCTTGTAAATACAGGCTTCACCAAAAGTTTGTATAAAACCATATGCTTTGATCAATTTATCAAACCATATATTCCAACTCTGAGATGCTTGCACCAGTCCGTAGATGGATCGCTGGAGCTTGCTCACTTTGTTAGCACCTTTAGGATCAATAAAACCTTCTGGTTGCATCATATACAACTCTTATTTAAGAAATCCATTAAGGAATACAATTTTGACATCCATTTGCCAGATTTCATAAAATGCGGCAACTGCTAACATGATTCGGACAGACTTTTAAGCATCGATACGAATGAGAAAATCTCATCGTAGTCAACACCTTGAACTTGTCAAAAACATTTTGTGACAATTCAAGCTTTGAAGATCCATTTATTCTTAATGACTCACCGATCATCTGGCAAGTCAACCAAAGTCCATACTTTGTTCTCATTCATGGATCCCATCTTAGATTTCATGGCCTCAAGCCATTTCGCGGAATCTGGGCTCATCATCGCTTCCTCATAGTTTGTAGGTTCGTCATGGTCAAGTAACATGACCTCCAGAACAGGATTACTGTACCACTCTGGTGCGGATCTCACTCTGGTTGACCTACCAGGTTCGGTAGTAACTTGATCTGAAGTTACATGATCATCATCATTAGCTTCCTTGCTAATTTGTGTAGGAGTCACATGAACAGATTTCTAAGATGAACTACTTACTAATAAGGGAATAGGTATAGTTACCTCATCAAGTTCTACTTTCCTCCCACTCAGTTCTTTCGAGAGAAACTCCTTCTCTAGAAAGGATCCATTCTTAGCAAAGAATGTCTTGCCTTCGGATCTGTGATAGAAGGTGTACCCAACTGTCTCCTTTGGGTATCCTATGAAGACATATTTCTATGATTTGTGTTTGAGCTTATCAGGATGAAACTTTTTCACATAAGCATCGCAATCCCAAACTTTAAGAAATGACAAATTTGGTTTCTTGCCAAACCACAGTTCATATGGTGTCGTCTCAACGGATTTAGATGGTGCCCTATTTAACATGAATGCAGTTGTCTCTAATGCATAACCCCAAACGATAGTAGTAAATCGGTAAGAGACATCATAGATTGCACCGTATCTAATAAAGTACAGTTATGATGTTCGGACACACCATTACGTTGTGGTGTTCCAGGTGGTGTGAGCTGTGAAACTATTCCACATTGTTTCAAATGAAGACCAAACTCATAACTCAAATATTCTCCTCCACGATCAGATCGTAGAAACTTTATTTTCTTGTTACGGTGATTTTCCACTTCACTCTAAAATTATTTGAAGTTTTCAAATGTTTCAGATTTATGTTCCATCGAGAAGATATACCCATATCGTACTCAAATCATTTGCGAATGTTAGAAAAATAACGATAGCTGCCGCGAGCCTCAACACTCGTCGGACTGCATACATCAGTATGTATTATTTCCAACAAGTATGTTACTCGCTCCATTGTTCTAGAGAACAGAGTCTTAGTCATCTTGCCCATGAGGCATGGTTCGCAAGCATCAACTGATTCATAATCAAGTGATCCCAAAATCCCATCAGCATGGATTTCCTTCATGCGCTTTACACCAATATGACCTAAATGGCAGTGCCACAAATAAGTTGCACTATCATTATTAACTTTGCATCTTTTGGCTTCAATATTATGAATATGTGTATCACTACGATCGAGATTCAATAAACCATTCACCTTGGGTGTATGACCTCATAAAGTTTTATTCATGTAAACTGAATAACAATTATCCTCGATTTAAATGAATAACCGTATTGCAATAAACATAATCCAATCATATTATGCTTTACGCAAACACCAAATAACATTTATTTTAGCTTCAACACTAATCCCGAAGGTAAAGGGAGTGTGTGATGGTGATCTTATCAACCTTGGAATCACTTCCAACTCACATCATCACCTCGCCCTTAACTAGTCTCTGTTTATTTTGCATCACCCGTTCGGGTTACTACTCTTAGTTACTAAACCAGTATCAAATACTGTGGTGTTGTTATAAACAGTAGTGAAGTACACATCAATAACATGTATATCAAATATATTCTTTTGTTCACTTTTCCATCCTTCTTATCCGCCAAGTATCTAGGGCAGTTCCACTTCCAGTGACCATTTCCATTGTAGTAGAAGCACTCAGTTCCAGGCTTGGGTCTAGCTTTGAGCTTCTTCATGGGAGTGGCAACTTTCTTGCCTTTCTTCTTTGAAGTTCCTCTTTATTTCCCTATGCCCTTTTCTTGAAACTAGTGGTCTTGTTAACCATCAACACTTGATGTTATTTCTTGATTTCTACCTTCACCGATTTCAGCATCGCGAAGAGCTTGGGAATTACTTTCGTCATCCCTAGCATATTATACTTCATCACTAAGTTATAGTAACTTGGTGATAGTGACTAGAGAACTTTATCAATTACTATATTATCTGGAAGATTAACTCCCACTTGATTCAAGCAATTGTAGTACCCAGACAATCTAAGCACATGCTCACTGGTTGAACTATTCTCCTCCACCTTGTAGGAAAAGTACTGTCAGAGGTCTCATACCTCTCGACATGGGCATGAGTATAAAATACCAATTTCAACTATTAGAACATCTTACATGTTCCGTGGCATTCAAAATGTTTTTTAAGTCCCGGTTCTAAGCCGTAAAGTATGGTGCACTAAACTATTAAGTAGTCATCATACCAAGCTTTGTTAAATGTTCATAACGTGTGTATCTGCTCCTGCAATAGGTCTATCACCTAGCGGTGCATCAAGGACATAATTATTCTGTGCAGCAATGAGGATAATCCTCAGATCATGGACCCAGTCTGCATCATTGCAACTATCATCTTTCAACTTATTTTTCTCTGGGAACATGTCAAAAAATAAACGGGGAGCTACATCGCATCCTATTGATCTACAACATACATATGCAAATACTATTAGGACTAAGTTCATGATAAATTAAAGTTCAATTAATCATATTACTTAAGAACAACCACTTGGATAGACATCCCTCTAGTCATCTAAATGACCACGTGATCCAAATCAACTAAACCATGTATGATCATCACATGAGATGGAGTAGTTTTCAATGGTGAACATCACTATGTTGATCATATCTACTATATGATTCACGCTCAACATTTTGGTCTCCAGTGTTCCGAGGCCATATCTGCATATGCTAGGCTCGTCAAGTTTAACCCGAGTATTCTACGTGTGAAAAACAGGCTTGCACCCATTGTATGTGACGTAGGGCTTATCACACCCGATCATCATGTGGTGTCTCGGCACGACGAACTGTCGCAACGGTGCATACTCAGGGAGAACACTTATACCTTGATATTTAGTGAGAGATCATCTTGTAATGCTACTGCCGAACTAAGCAAAATAAGATGCATAAAGGATAAACATCAGATGCAATCAATATAGGTGATATGATATGGCCATCATCATCTTGTGCTTTTAATCTCCATCTCCAAAGCACCGTCATGATCACAATTGTTAATGGCTTGACACCCTGATCTCCATCGAAGCATCATTGTCGTCTCGCCAACTATTGCCTCTACGACTATCGCTACCGCTTAGTGATAAAGTAAAGCAATTACATGGCGATTGCATTTCATACAACAAAGTGAAAACCATATGGCTCCTGCCAGTTGCCGATAACTGTGTTACAAAACATGATCATCTCATAAAATAAAATTTAGCATCATGTATTGACCATATCACATCACAACATGCCCTGCAAAAACAAGTTAGACGTCCTCTACTTTGTGGTTGCAAGTTTTACGTGGCTGCTACGGGCTGAGCAAGAACCGTTCTTACTTACGCATCAAAAACCAGAACACGGTATAGTGATTTCTTTTTGTTCTTCAGAAAGAACCCTGTTCATTGAATCTGATTCAACTAAAGTTGGATAAACAGACACCCACTAGCAACATGTGTGCAAAGCATGTCGGTAGAACCATTCTCGCGTAAGCGGACGCGTAATGTCGGTCTGAGCCGCTTCATCGAACAATACCACTGAATCAAGAATCAACTAGTGGTGGCTAGCAATATGTATATACCCACGCCCACAACTCCTTTGTGTTCTACTCATGCATATAACATCTACGCGTAGACATGGCTCGGATGCCACTATTGGGGAACGCAGTAATTTCAAAAAAATTCCTACGCACACGCAAGATCATGATGATGCATAGCAACGAGAGGGGAGAGTATCGTAAGCGGAAGCGTTATCTAGTAGAGCTTCATGGGAGAGTTTTGTTAGCATGATGGCGTGATGACGGTGATGATGTTGCTATCGGAACAGGGCTTCGCCTAAACACCGCTACGATATAACCGAGGTGGATTATGGTGGAGGGGGGCACCGCACACAGCTAAAGTTCAACGGTCAACTTTTGTGTCTATGGGGTGCCCCCTTACCCCGTATATAAAGGAGTGGAGGAGGGGGAGAGGCCGGCCCTCCTAGGCGCGCCCCAAGGGGAGTCCTACTCCCACCAGGATTAGGACTCCAACCCTTCCAAGAGTAGGAGTAGGAGAGAGGGAAGGAGGAGAGAGGGGGAAGGAAAGGGGGGCGCTGCACCCCCCTCCTTATCTAATTCGGACTAGAGTGGGAGGAGGTGCGCTGCCTCCCTAGGCCGCCCCCACTTTTCCACTAAGGCCTAACAGACCCATTACACTCCCCGGGGGGTTCCGGTAACCCCCCGATACTCCGGTATTCATCCGAACTGGCCTGGAACCCTTCCGAAGTCCAAACATAGTCATCCAATATATCTATCTTTATGTCTCGGCCATTTCGAGACTCCTCATCATGTCCGTCATCATATCCGGGACTCTGAACTACCTTCGGTACATCAAAACACATAAACTTATATTACCGATCGTCACCGAAAGTTAAGCGTGCGGACCCTACGGGTTCGAGAACTATGTAGACATGACCGAGACTCATCTTCGGTCAATAACCAATAGCGCAACCTGGATGCTCATATTGGTTCCTACATATTCTACGAAGATCTTTATCGGTCAAACCGCATAACAACATATGTTATTCCCTTTGTCATCGGTATGCTACTTCCCCGAGATTCGATCATTGGTATCTCAATACCTAGTTCAATCTCGTTACCGGCAAGTCTCTTTACTCGTTCTGTAATGCATCATCCCGCAACTAACTCATTAGTTACATTGCTTGCAAGGCTTATAGTGATGTGCATTACCGAGAGGGCCCAGAGATACCTCTCTGACAATAGGAGTGACAAATCCTAATCTCGATCTATGCCAACTCAACAAGTACCATCAGAGACACTTGTAGAGCACCTTTATAATCACCCAATTATGTTGTGACATTTGGTAGCACACAAAGTGTTCCTCCGGTATTCAGGAGTTGCATAATCTCATAGTTAGAGGAACATGTATAAATCATGAAGAAAGTAGTAGCAAAAAACTAAACGATCATTGTGCTAAGCTAACGGAATGGGTCAAGTCAATCACATCATTCTCGTTAATCAAATGACAACTCATGTCTATGGTTAGGAAACATAACCATCATTGATTCAACGGGCTAGTCAAGTAGAGGCAAACTAGTGACACTCTATTTGTCTATGTATTCACACATGTACTAAGTTTCCGGTTAATACAATTCTAGCATGAATAATAAACATTTATCATGATATAAGGAAATAAATAATTGTCTCTAGGCATATTTCCTTCAACCGGCGGGGAAGATACCGATGGGAAAGGTATCAGCGCCTCTAGGGAATATTTCCTTCAACCGGCGAGGAAGATACCGCTACCGAAAAGAAGAAGCTGAAGAAGCAGAGGAAACGAAAACCTAACAAACTCGGCATTAGAAGACTGGTGTCCACAAAGATGGCCCCTGGCAAGTTTGAGCCATTAGAGTCGTAAGAACCTCGCAAGTGCTATGGGAACCAAGTCGGATGCATCCTATGGGAATGCGTGAGCATCAACGACGATGACTTAAGGAGTAAAGAACATTTGAGGCAGTTTCTCCTGACGAAGATGCACAAGAGATTCAACTTCCCCGACCGGGATAATAGCGTAGAACAACCGTGGGATGATCCAAAGATGAAAAACATTAATGATCACGCCATGGGCATGTTCAGCAATGATTTGGTCTCCAAGAAAGGGAGGGTGCAACGAGCTATTGAGGCTGAGGAACCCCTGTCCAAGATTATGGAGGAAAATCCGATAGTTATGGAAGAGGATTTCTAAAATTTCAAGGACGCTTGCGCTACCGAGGCAGCCAAGATTAAGGCTGCGAAATTCAAGAGCCTTCAGCAAAGGAACACGGGGAAGCATCGCCTCGGAAGCCGTGGCCAACTTGGCAAAAGGCCCATATGGGATAAGGAGGATGCGGAACATGAAGCCGCAGGTCTCCCAAACCCCTTGGAGCGTGACTTCATCAGGGCCAACTACAAGTGGGACAAGGAAAAGAAGATTTTTTACACAGACTAGATCACGAGGCAATTGATTAGAATACTGGTAATTATTCTTTTACCACCTTACATTTAGCTCCTAATCAAGTCAACTACACATTCGTAAACGGTTCATGTTCCTTCTGCAGGACAAGCAACAACAGCTTGCAGCAGAAAGCCCTACTTCGCCGATGAGGCCCAAGTGGGACACCCCTCTCAATCGGGCCTTGAACAAACTTAAGGGACTCCCTTTGGGCCAGCGACCGCAATATGGACGTGTGCATGGCGCCGGAGATGGCGCCACATGGAAGGTATTTTACAACGAGGGTTCGGAGGCCAAGAAGCGGAAAAAGAAGTTTAGTCAGGTGGACATCAGTGACAAGGTGAAGCTTGCGTTTGAGAAAAAGTCAGCTGAGGATGCGAAAAAAGCAGCCGAGGAGAAAAATGATTTGCTACAGCAGGCAGTCAATGCAGTTGTACATGCCTGCAGAAATGATTTCGCTACTAACTTCATCCCGGCTATCATCAACTGGACGAAGGAAAATCCAGACAAGATGGTAGATGATTTCCCCATGCCCAGTTTCCTCAGGAGCAACTCGGTGACCAACACCACCGCACCATCACCTGCTCACGCAATCGAGCCTGCTCCCGCACCCGCACCCGCCCATAGCAGCCCGTCCTCAGTCTCTGGCGCACTAGGCGGGCCTTCATCTTTGGATGATCTCGATGCCCTCACGGTAATTACATGCCGCACCAACATATATTTAGAATATTCCATTTTTCTTGCCTTTCAGATGTTTTACGCTGCAGACATGTGTTTGCAGGCCGACGGAACCCCGTGCACCGTACTCTACTTTATCAAAGGTTGAAGGTGGACATTGGAAAGGGGGTGATAACGAAGCCCTTGGAACTCGCTTTCCACGGCTAGCCGATGCCCAATGGTCACTTCAGGGTTACCTTGTCGAGTGTGAAGTCAGGGCACGAGGATTTGCCTCCTCCAGTACGGCTAGGGGGAGAGGAAGATGAGACCCCGCTGCGGATTGTAAGCCGCAAGGGTTGGGTGCTGCTATGGCCAAAGAATCTTCTTCGTCTGGAGCCGGCCGAGAGCACACCAATAACCACACATCAACAAGCACGTATGGGCACCACCACCCTGCCTACGCAATTACCAATGCATGTAGTGCCTGGTGAGAGCGGCGGACGACATGATGAAGGGGGTCCAATACTGGCTGATGTAATCGCCCCCGTAGAACAAAGACTGGATGATGAGATGGTGGAGGACCCAATGAGTTTCCTCAATACAGGCGCCTATGATGGTAACTTGGATATGATGAGTCAGCCATATGACAAATCGAGCTATCAACATGCTGATGAGGACATGGATGATCTACCCGGGCAGGAACGACCTAGCAAGGGTTGCAAGAAGTCTCTCTTCATGCAATCCTCACAGGACATGCCTGAAGATGCCGCCTCAACATAGGCTCAAATAGCCGGGGATTGTACAGTGCTTAGCCCGACAACACTGTGGCAGGGGTTACGGAAGGGTCTGGATGGTCAGCCCAAGAAAAAGCAGAGGAAGAGATCGGGGAAGATATACTTAGCTACCTACAAACAAGCTAGAGCACATAGCAGCCAGACGGTCGATTTTGAAGAGCGTTTACTCGTCAAAGGAGCGTCCATGTTCCATGTCATGGCGAGCTGATGCTACCGCCGAAACCACTGGAGGCAATATTAGGGTATCTCAGGAAACTGCACGACCATGTGTTGTCGACTAAGAAAAGCATACTAGCCTCGAAGGATCCAGGATATCCGACATACGTGGCTCGTGTGCCTGAGGGGAAGTGCTATGTCGACACATGGCCCGCGAAGGTGTTCTACCTGTGGTTTGACCATATCTTCCAGATGTTTATGACAAGGCGGCTCGATTTTACAATCGTCCTTCTTTTTGCGCTACATATGAGCTCCGTCATGAAGAGAGAAGAAGTCTCACAAATCTGTGTGGCGGATCCATACTACATGCACGAGTCCTTCTTGAGTGTCGGCGACTTTGAGCGTAAAACTACTAGGGAGTACCTAGAAAACTTGATGGTACAGAATAAGGACCAGGAAATTGTCCTGCTGCCTTATCATCCGAAGTAAGTCAGTGCCAGACAACCCTTTCATAAATTTCAATCATTCCTTCTCGCTCATATGGAGAATAATTTGAGGTGTTTTTTCCCGCAGCAACGGGCGCACTGTCCTTATCGTTATTTACCCGCGAGTCTCCCACACCGTGTATTTCGACCCTACCAGAAATTACGAGAAGAAGGACTACACCCACATAATGAATATTCTAGATGATGCTCTCCAAGGCTTCACCTTGAGGGGTGGCCAGCTGTAGATCAGGAAACAAAGGAACAAGAAGACGGGTTTCTCGCATAAAACAAACTTCTGCTGCATCCATGTCCCAAAACCAAGCAAGAACGATGGATTCTACCTCCTCCATCTCATGATGGAGTTCCGAACGGATCACCAAAAGCTTCGCATGACAAGCAGAAACTTTCATCACATCCGCAAGTGGGTAGAATCTCAAGGAGAAGCGGATTATAAACTTAGAGATGACTTCTTTCGCATCCAGAGGGACATTGCGACGATCATCATGAAAGAAGTCGTCGATGATAAGGGGATGTTTCACCATGGCCCTATATCGTGATCTGACGTCCAAACTCACATAGGCATGCAACGTTAGGACCTCAGGACATTCAAGAAGCTAAGGTCCATCCTCGATGATATGGAAGGACGAAACTTCTTGTGATTTAGAATGCCGATGATGATGATATGTGTCGGTTGAACTTGTATAGTTGCTGTAGCGATGAAACTTTGTGATGTCCACGGTCCCTGCCGAACTTGTTTAAAGCTACTTCGTTAGTTTGGGTATGATGACCTGCGTACCTCTAGTTAATTAGTTTGCGTACGATGAAACTGCGTTCATTATTTGTATGTTTACTATATGTTCCATCTAGTTGCTAACCCTTTCTTTTTCGTGTTGCTCAAGTATATTTTGTTTCATATATGATTGTACATTCTCTTCATGAATATGCATCTCTAACAGGTACCTAGATTCTTGATGGCAAAGAAGCAGTGCTATGTCATGTACAAAGGGAAGCACTACAAAAAAATACACTTTCGTAATGATACGTGTTTGTCACAGTGGGTCACGTTTTCTGTCATGCATGTACATCCATGACAAATTTATGACAGAATCAAGATAGTCATACCTATGTTGTCATAGAAGTGTTCCATGACATTACCAAAATTATCATCATGGAAGTGTCCACTTCCATGACGGTAAATCATGCGTCATAGAAGTGCTTTCATTAAGGGTGACCGACACGTGGCATCCACCGTAACGGGACGCTGTTAAGCTATCGGGTCCGGTTTTGGATCCGATAACCCGTTAACAGCCCGGACCAATGGGAATTTCCACGTGTAAAATTCTGATTGGTCGGAGGGAACACATGACAGCTGGTCAGTGGGTCAGATAAGCGCCTATGGTATGTCGACACGTGCGACGGCCCACCACTGGCCCATTTAGCTTACAAAGGCCGGCCCGTTTGACTTGGTCAAAAGATTGCAGGCTGGCCCATGAAAAGCCTGTTAAGGGTCTCTTCGCAAATAGCCCATTTACGGCTCGGTAACTCACGGCCCGCCAGGGCCTGCACGAAATCGGCCCAACAACGTCATGTGGGCCGTCGAATATAACACCAGCCCATTTCACTTTCATCCCATGTATGGCTCACGATATCTTTCGGCCCATATGAGGCCTTCGTATCTTTAGGCCGTTTAGAGGCCCACGATGACTCTAGCCCGTAATGAACAGTAAATTTCTTTGTACCCATTAACGGCCCATGTTTTACATGGGCCATTTCCATCCCGTGTTAGCTTTCGGCCTACTGACGGCCCATACATTCTTGGGCTCCTTTCCGGTCCGTTACTGGCCTGTTCCCCTAATGGGCCAAATTCGGCCCGTGGCAAGAGTCAGCCCATTTCTAGCCTGTTAACCCGTTGCGCTATTTCCAGCCCGTCCTATATTTTGTCCCATTATAGACCCATTATGCCTGTGATAGAATTAACCCTTTGCTGTCCTCCGGCCTGTTAACGGCCCATTACCGTTCTGGACCGATACCAATTACGCCTGTTTACGGGCCATGTAGACCCATTTATCTGACGACCCGAGGCCCACCGATTCTACGACCATGTTGGAGGCCCATTTAAAGACGGCCCGTAGGAGGCCCATGGATCCTACGGCCCATAGCAGGGTCAGGGCTACCATGGTCCGTATATGTCCCATGGTTGTTACGGCCACTAGCAAACCAGGGAAAAAGAAGACTAGGAAATAAATAAGCCCGAAACTAACGCTAGGCTATTAAGGCGATTGCACAGATTACATCCACTGGGCATCAAAGATCGCCACCAGTGCAAATATAGGGAAACCCTACACATTACAAAAATGGCTTGCTATTTTCTTCAGCTAGTGGCTGGATGTTAAGAACAAATTTTATATCGAACATAAGAACTTACAACTATAAAACAAAAGGAATGTTGGCATAAAAGTTAATAGTCTGGCAGATAAATGCACCACCAGAAGTTCAGAAGCTCGGTTCATATGACCTTACTATTACGTTTTCATGTTGTATTGTCCGATGGAGCACCATAACCTTCGCCTTCATTTCTCCTAGGCTCCTGAACAACATAGCAAATGTCTGATAGTCTGGTTTCAAAACCATGCATATCTTGACGATATCGAACAATGTCTATCCTTGTTTCAGAAAGGGTCTCTGTTAAGGAACGGACTTGTGTCTGGAGCGCAGATATAACATTGTTTTGAGCTTGCATATATTGATCATGAGGCAGTTTGGACGAGATTGCCTTAACAATCAACCCAGTATTACGCAGGAACGTTCTTTTGGCACTATTAGTGGACATGTACTGACCCACTGCAGCAAGAGCTGACATTGCGGTTATAGTTGCCTCGCCACCTTCTGAAGGTGGCGGTTCCACCATTTTTCTCATAGCTTCCTGAAAAGTTGAGTTTTTACATTAGTAGTACCAAAACAGAAGATATTTAGGAAGCAGCAAAACCAAACAAAATAGCTTTGGTCTATATACAGAACTTATTCTGGTGAACCCATGTAAAATATTAGTTGTATTTTACTGCAAAGTACATAATAAAACCAGGTGCCAAACATATGACCATGTACCATGGCTAATGTATTGTCTATTTCTTCACATTGTATTGACAGTTAAGGATAAAGAGACAAAGTTTATAATACGGTAAGAATAGTATGACATCATTCATATCACAAAACAACTGAGAATAGACAAACATGCAATTGTAACGTTGTGTGGGCAAGTCCGGCACGGAACTAGATTACAGGTCAAGATCAAAGGAACATCACTCCTCTCTTTTAAAGCTTGTAAGGTTCAATGGTACGCTAAGACAATTGTGTATAAAATTGAAAAGAGTAATAGACATCGGCTGCAAATCATGTAGTTCAAGGCATAAGTCAGAGTACGTAGTAGTTAAAAGGCATGAGGATTAAGGACTTACAACAGCGACTTTAAATGGTCTAGTCATGCCCTTCATCTTGCTGTTGTGACGGTCCTTGAATATTACCACAACATTTGGTTCAGGTACTTTTTGGTCCTTGCGGGCTTTCCTCTGCATTTGGAACAAGTCAATATAGATCTGATAATATGGTACAGCGAAAAGAGTGAAATAGCAGCTAATTACAAGAGCCTCGCAGTGTGCAATATAGCTACGAGATCCTATCGTCTATTCGAATTTCACTTTCATACGGTTGGCCTTGTTCTTTGAACAGTTCACCTACAAGAAGATAGATTTGTGTGGCACATGCGTAAATAGGACTTCAACATGTGATCTGATCACATATATATAATGTACCTGATACTTCGGATCAGACCAGTGTTTAACGAGGCCTCTCCAGTCTTCATCCGATATATTTTCCACTTGAGATGTTTGGGAAAGTTCACTGTTAGCCTTGCCTTCATAGTGAGTTTTCCTCAAGTTATGCCGATACAATCACAGAGCAGACTTGAAAACATGGGTGCAAGCTTGTCTGGTTGCATCATCTTGGCTATCCAACTTGAACCTCATCTGTTGAAAATTATGGGAGTCTCATTATCAGCAACCTAGAAAGTATTGGATAGAGCAAGACGATATTACTAGTTTCCATACATAACCATACTTATAGATAAATGGTCGAGGAAGGTGTTGAACTAGGTTTCATCTTTGTCATTCCTGTACTGAATCCATGTAGGGAGGATACGTACATGACACCTAAAGGCAACCGCTGCCTCTAATACTAACTTGGCTAACTTTGTAGCATCACGTGGCCTTTTGAACCTGCCTCAAAACGGATCTCCATTCTTGATCCTCTAGATTTAGTTAACCTATCGAGCATTATCCCTGATGTTTGTTTCCTCTTGCGCCTTGGTGCTAGTCCTACAACGAAAATAGGAAATGTTATTGTACATCAAACTGCGAGACTACATATAAAGGAGAATGCAATTGTAACTGGACTCCAACAACTACCTTCTTGCTGTTGAAGCTCACAAAGTTCATCTGATCTTGCCAACTCATCTTGTGGCAAGGGAGCTTGGGAACGTGCTGCTAGCTGAGTTGACCAACGAGCAAATCATGTAGCTGGTGGTACTGTGGAAGGTGTTGCAACAACTAGGGTTGTCTCTACTTTTTTGGTGGAAGCTATTTGTTTCTGTTTGGCTTGTTCTGCAACTCGTGTAGCACGGGATACCCTGTTGGTACAATTTTCCGCTGGACTTTGACCTTCTATTGCACCATGAGTACCAGCAGAATCTGCAGGATTGTTCTGCTTTCCTTTCCTTGTTGTTCTGTGTTGCTTCCTCTTTCTCTGTGCCATGTTAAGTCAAGCCGACAAGAAAAACGAATAACAATTTAGTTCTTCAGAACAAATGTACTTTGATGTAAGAACATGGTGTGATAGAAAGATATTCTATGTTCTAGAAACAGGAACACGTGTCTTATTCACAAGTATAATGTGTAAAGTAAGCAGATGAAATTCAACAAAATTAGAAGCAATACAAGCTACACATATAATAGTGCCAAGTTAGAGGGAGCACCTGTGATGGTGCACTAGGGGAGACATGCTCATCACCAACACAGCTATGTTGAGTGTCTATGTATGTGTTGTCATGGAAATCATTTTGGGGGGATGGAGGAGTAGAATTTGTAGAGGCCCTCCATTTGGAAGGAGCACCTTCATCCGCTGCCTTGCTAACTTCCTTCCACTTATTGATTTTGAATTTCCATATAAAACCGACAAGAAAAAGCAATAAAATTCACTCTTCAGAACTCATTCATGCATGATATTGATAATCACTACTTTGAGGTAAGGCAAACACATGATTCCAAGATGGAATAATACGAAAAACAGGAAAACATGGCATATTCACAACAATTTGTGTAAACTAAGCAGAAACCATCAAGAAATAAGAAGAAATGCAAGCTAGACACCACATGAAAGATTCAACCAATATGACTCTACCAAGTTAAAAGCGTCCCATCATAAATGGCATTTCAACAAATTAGAAGCAGTGCATGCTATAAATCATATGAAAGATGCAACTAATATCACACTGCATATACTGAAGGTGTCTCGCCATATTGATTTATGTGGGATACCAAAAAGCAATAGTTTTATGCGAGGTTATGATTAATAGACAGATGTACGTACTATGTACTAAAAACAGGAAGGCATGTCACATTAACATGTATAATGTATAAACTAAGCAGAATAGCACATGCAAATTAACCAGATTAGAAGAATTACAATCTAGACATCATATGCAAGATGCAACCACATATCACCCTGCCAAGTTAGAGCAAGCACCTCCGATGCTAGTGTAGGGGAAATGCGGTAATCAACTATAGAGATACATTCACTATTTTCATCTAGCCTTCCTGTTTCTTGAGAATTATGTGGGGAGGCTGACGCTGCATTCTTTAAATGAGGATCTTTTATCACAGTAATCCACTGGCCTGACTGCCTCATCATAAGTAATTGATGAGGGATACACAGGAACATTAGTTTGAAGTAAGAACATGGTTAATAGACAGATGTACTAGTATGTACCAAAAACAGGAAGGCATGTCATAATCAAAGGTATAGTGTGTAAGCTAAGCAGATGCAATTTAATCAAATTGGAAGCAATACAAGCTAGACATCCGGTTGGAGTGGTGAGCATGATAATATAGGACCTAAGAGCCTGGTGGGAGGTGGGCTGCTTCGCCACCATCATGGCTTTTTAGTTGGCTTCTAGGTGATCCACGTTTGTGTTGGGCTTGTCACTGGCTCGGCCAGTGCCCTGACTAGCTATTTGTCTTCTGGTGCTTCCAGGATGGTGGTTCATGTAAAAATATCTTTCCTTATCTTGATAAAGACCGACTTCGGCCTTTCGAATACAAGCTAGACACCATATGCAACATGCAACCACATATGACACCGTGAAGTTAAAGCAAGATCATCAACTCCAGAGCTACGTTCCCCGTCTCCATCTGCTGACACTATACTCTTTAAAGTCTTGAAACGTGTTTGGCCTAGCCACGTACCACGCTGGAGCGACTTCTCTCTTCTCTTTTCTGCTTCTGTCAAGGCAGGGTCTAAAATACCTGTGCATAAAAACACAATAGTGAGAGTATAGGTGAAGTGTGTGCAGAACTAGTGCACTATAAAAGTAGTAGATAGCAGGTGGCTGAAGAATAAATGACAGGATATATACGATAGGTCTACAACATTGCATGGCAAACAAAATTAGATTCTACTCCGTATGATTTTGTAAAATATGAGCACAACAAATGCAGGTACTCCTCCGGCACACCACCACATGTGGTCCTATCAAGATAACAGTCGACTGAAAATGAATAGGTCAGACGATTTTTTTATGAACCGTCCGATCTATAAGGAATGGGCAGATGGCCTTCGTCTACCTCCCGCCAATCACTGTTGATGATCTTTCTCGAACCGCCAGCGACCACCGGCCCAGACCCCTGCCTCCGCCGCCCCGCCCTACCCTCGACCTCACACCACCGTCATGCTTGGCAGCGCCCCTGGCCGACCTCCAGATCGGGCGCCAGCATCTCTATGCCCCACACGCCCCTAAGATAAACACCGAGGCGCGGCTTCCCCGGCGTAATAGGTGGACTAGCACCTATTACGTCGGGGAATTCTTCCGTTAATTGGGAATCAACTGACCAGGAATTGAAATCCAGGGGCGACAGACCTCTAGCTAAGGTGAAATTGTATATGAGGAGAAACCTTGTGCATCGCGAGTAACTAGGAACATCTAGTATCAAGAAGAAGCGGTCTACTAGTGTCTTCTGTGAGATGAATAACGTGCAAGCAGACACGTAAGATTTGCACGAATAAGTGAAGAGGAGTACCATTTTCGGTTGCCGGGGTGGTCGCCTCCACTTGGAGGAACCCATGGCCAAATTGTTGATTGTGTTGCCGTGGTCGTATGTCGGCAGAGGGGAAGCAGATCCGAGGTGGCGAAGGACAGCGTAGCAGGAATACCTCCCGTGCGGTGGACGATGGCGAAGTTGGAGCGGCAGCGGTGAGGCGCAGGACGGCGTGGTTGAACTAGCTTGAGTACGAATGGCTCGGCCTCAGCTTCAACTACTAGCCGTGGAGGGTGAGGGAGTCCTGGACTAAGGGGTCCTCAGGCGTCTGGCTTGTTATCCATGGGCCGGACTGATGGGCCGTGAAGACATGAAGGCCGAAAGACTGCACCGTGTCCGGATTGGACTCTACTTGGCGTGGAAGGCAAGCTTGGCGACTGAAGATTCCTTCTTATGTAACCGACTCCATGTAAACCCTAGATCCCCTCGGTGTCTATATAAACCAAAGGGGATAGTCCGGAAAGGACACCACATATACTCATTACCATATTCACATAGGCTAGATCAACTCTTGTATTACTCGTATTCATCAAGATCAATCAAGCAGGAAGTAGGGTATTACCTCCATAGAGAGGGCCCGAACCTGGGTAAACATCGTGTCCCCCGTCTCCTGTTACCATCAAACCTAGATGCACAGTTCAGGACCCCCTACACGAGATCCGCCGGTTTTGACACCGACATTGGTGCTTTCATTAAGAGTTCCACTGTGCCATCGATGAAAGGCTCGATGGCTCGCCTTGTCAATAAGGACAACATTATCGCAGGGGTAGTTTTGTCCTCGGGCCAAACCCTCCGGCTGGGCGACTTTACTATGATCGCCCGTTCGGCCGCGGAGCCGACGATGACCTCTTGGGCCATCAAAAATCCTCTTCGCGTCAACTCCGAGCACTCCAAGCAGATGGATCCGGTTGAGTTTTCGTCCTTAAACGAGCTCCTAGATCACATCGCCACTTTGGGAATCGTCACAGATTACGATCAGATCGGGCCTAAAACCGATCAAGGAGAAACCGAAACTCCACCGGTCACCCACCAGATCGCGGCAGTCATGGAGTAGGACGGCGAGTCTTCTCCTATATTGAAGACGGACTATGTTCGGGTCACTGTTGATGAAGAACCGGATACTCACCCGCGAAAGGACGCAACCAGCCCTCCGAACATAGCATCGGACGGTGGTTCCAAACAATCAGAAGATATTCTGGAACCCGGACTGTCTAGTCCGGAAGGTCGTCGGACTCCGTACAACTGGTTAGGTCGGGGTTCGGATTTAATTCCACCCACCCACCCAGACATAGAGGCTCTCATGAGCATAAAACAAAAATCTCAAGAGAAGGTCCACCACTTTTGGGCCAGATTCCACCTTGTCAAGGACAAGGTAAAATATTGCCGTGATGAGGACGCAATATCAGCGTTCTCCAAAAACTATGCGGACGAAGGAATCCTCAACGCCATCAATCGACGCCGCATACTAAAATTTGCTGACTTAGCAACCATCGTACAAAAATACTGCGCGATGGAAAGCGCCTGGGAAACTCGGGCAGCTCGCTGGGAACTACCAACCCCAAACCAACTTCCCCTACAGGCGAAATGGGCATACCCTCGGGGCACGCCCAGTCCAACAGTCAAAAAACACAAAGCCAATATATGGCATGGCACCGTTCTGGAAGGGTGGCTCGATGGCCCATGCAAAATACATACAACAACAAATACCGTGGCAACCCACAGCCTTATAGCATATTGGATACTCGACAGGTAGCCAAGAGCGGCGAGGACATCCTTATCAAGGACGCCCCAGAACAACACCCCTAGAAGACGATGACCCAAGAGTATTGACAGTCTTCGAGACATTCGCTTCAAATAACAAGCGCAAAAGGGCAATTCACGAGCTCAACGAAGTCTGCTAAATTGCTGTAATAAACCCATGGAACGACATGGCTATAACATTCAACGTTGGTGATGAACCAAAGTACAGAACAGTACGGGCACCAGCCGCGTTAGTCCTCAGCCCCATCATGGATGGGTTTCGACTCACCAAGGTCCTCATGGACGGCGGCAGCGGACTAAATCTCATTTATGAGGACACACTCCATAAAATGGAAATAGATAGGAGCCGCATCAAACAAAGTAACACAACCTTCCGGGGAATTATTCCTAGTTGGGAGGCGTGGTGCGTGGGCAAAATCACACTTGACGTGGTATTCAGATCGCCGGAGAACCATCTGTCCAAAGAAATAACCTTCCAAGTGGCCCCTTTCAGCAGCGGATATCACGCCCTGTTGGGGTGGGATGCTTTTACGCGCTTCCAAGCTATACCTCACTACGCATATATGAAGCTCAAAATGCCTGGACCAAATGGTATAATCACTCTCGTCAGTGATCTGGACATAGCACTCCGCGTTGGTAACAAAACTGCATCCCTGGCCCTGGCAGCGCTATCTGAAGCCCTCGCGGCCGAAGAATTAACTGCACTACGCTACATAGTGGACAGGGACGATGTGATCCTCGACAAACGCCCCAAATCCACCTCATTCAAACCGGCAGAAGAAATAATCAAATTCCAGGTCCACCCAGCGGACCCCAAGAAGACAGCATCCATCTGAGCTCAACTGAACCCAACAGTCGACACCGCACTATGAGAATTCCTGCGCGAAAACTGGGACATATTTTCCTGGCACCCTTCGGATATGCCAGGGATCCCACGCAAGTTGGCCGAACATAGCCTCAACATATTAAAGGGATTTAAACCAGACAAGTAAACACTTCGGCGCTTTTCCGAACCTAAGCGACAAGCCATGGGGGAGGAGCTGGCCAAGCTCATCGAGGCCGGATTCATCAGAGAAATTAAGGATCCGGACTGGCTGGCAAACATGGTAATGGTAAGAAAGAAAGATAAATCCTTGAGCCTATGTGTGGATTTCAAGGATCTCAACAAGGCTTGCCCTACGGACCCCTATCCCCTTCCCCGCATTGATTAAATCATTGACGCCACCGCAGGACACGACTCACTGTGTTTCCTCAATGCATACTCCGGATACCATCAAATCAAAATGAAGGAATCCGATCAAGCTGCAACAACATTTATTACCCCATACGGGCCATTCTGCTTCAATACCATGCCCTTCGGGCTCAAGAAAGCCGGCGCCACATATCAACGCATGATTCAAACATGCCTGGAGAAACAGATTGGCAAAATAGTAGAAGCTTACATTGATGACGTCGTCATCAAAACCAGGCACATGGAAACACTAATAGATGACTTACGTGTTACATTCGACAACCTCAGGGCGTATGACATCAAGCTCAACCCGGAAAAGTGTGTCTTCGGCGTCCCCGCTGGAAAACTGCGGGGCTTCATCATCTCCAATAGGGCAATCGAAGCAAACCCAACCAAAATCTTGCAGGTTGCGTGGAAGCTCTAAGCCGCTTTATCTCTAGATTATGAGAAAAGGCACTGCCACTCTATTGCCTTCTACAGCGAACAGACCACTTCGAGTGGACGGTCGCGGCAACAGCCGGACTGGAAGAAATAAAAACCCTTCTTGCGAGCAATCCAATCCTGGCCGCACCAAACGCCGGCAAACCAATGTTATTATACATATTGGCCACACATCAGGTGGTGAGCGCTGTACTCGTCGTTGAACGAGAACAGGATGGACATAAATTCCCACTTCAGAAGCCAGTATACTACGTATCTACTGTCCTTACACCATGCAAATCCCGGTACCCTCATTATCAAAAAAATAGCATACGCGGTCTTCATGGCATCCCGAAAGCTCTGTCACTACTTCCAGGAGTGTACGATCACGGTGGCCTCTGAAGTACCACTCAACGACATTATAAACAACCACGATGCTATGGGCCGGATTGCCAAATGGGCCATTGAGCTCCTGCCATTTGACATTACATATAAACCACGTCGAGCTATCAAATCCCAAGTACTGTGCGACTTCGTTGCCGAATGGAGAGAGGCCGAACTCCCTTAAGATTACGACACGTACTCCAATTGGGTCATGCACTTTGACGACTCCAAAATGTTGGCAGGGTTAGGAGTGGTGTCATTTTAACGTCCCCTACCGGAGACATCGTCCAGTACGTTATCCAAATACTATACACAGACTCCAATAATGCAGCCGAATACGAGGCCTTATTACATGGTCTTCGGATGGCTGCCTCCATGGGCATACAACGCCTAGAAGTGCGCGGGGACTCAAACCTTGCAATATCTCAAATAAATGGAGATTTCGACGCTAAAGATCCAAAGATGGCAGCGCATCGTAACGCAGTCATAAAAATGTCGGCCCGCTTTGAGGGGCTCGAGTTCCATCATGTGGCTCGAGAAAGTAATCAAGCGGCGGATGTTCTTGCTCGTATTGGAGCTAAGTGTGACCCCGTCCCACCTAATATCTTCCTGGAAAGGCTCTTTAATCCATCTGTGGTGTGGCAGGGGGAAAACGACAATACCAGTCCAGACCGAAACATAACCCCAGATCCCAGAAACACCGACATAACACCGTCGGCGCATCTCATCATGGCAGTCATTGCCCCATGGACCGAACCCTTCCTGGACTACCTTAATAGGAAGGAGCTTCCTGAGGGCCAGAATGAGGCCCGCTGCATTGTCTGGCGCTCAAAGGCCTACAAGGTTCATGATGGAGAGCTCTACAAGAAAAGCGCCACCGGAGTCCTTCAACGATGTATATCCGAGGAAGAGGGGTGGCAGCTCTTGGCTGAAATTCATGCCGGACTCGGCGGTCACCATGTCGCAGCTCAGGCCCTCGTTAGCAAGGCCTTCCGTACAGGGTTTTATTGGCAGACGGCCCGAGCGGATGCACAGGACCTTGTCCAACGCTGCGTCTGATGCAAACTCTTTGCCAATAAAAGCCATATGCCCCCCACTGCCCTACAAACAATCCCCATCACTTGGCCTTTTGCGGTCTGGGGACTCGACATGGTTGGACCCCTTAAAGGGGGAAGCCATAAGAAAAAATATATGCTTGTTATGGTGGACAAATTCACTATGTGGATAGAGGCTAAACCGGTCAAAACGGCTGAGCCCGGCCCGGTGATAGACTTCATATCTGATGTTGTGCACCGTTATGGTGTCCCACACAGCATCATCACTGACAACGGCTCCAATTTCACAGCTTACGAGGTAAAAACCTGGTGTACTAATCTGGGTATTGAACTAGATTACGCCTCCATCTACCACCCACAAACAAATGGTCAAGTCGAACGCGCCAACAGTCTTATTATGAGCGGCATCAAGCCCAGACTAGTGCGGTCTTTGAAAGAATCAGACAAGCACTAGGTTGAGGAGCTCGACTTTGTACTCTGGGGGCTGCGGACCACGCCCAACCGTACTACTGGGTACACACCTTTCTTCATGGTGTATGGTGCAGAGGCCGTATTGCCCTGGGATATTATTCAAGACTCACCTAGAATGCGTATGTACGAAGAGAGAGAAGCCAAGCTCGATCAGCAGGACAGCCTAGATGTCGTGGAGGAGGAACATGATGGCGCAAAAGCCCGTTCAGTAGTTTACCAATAGCAGGCTCGAAGATATCAAAGCAGAGAAGTACGGGCCAAGACTTAAAACATCGGCGAACTCGTTCTACGGCTCCCGGAGAAGAAAAAGGACAAACTCAAGCCTAAATGGGAGGGTCCCTTCATAATTGACGAAGTTCTCACCGGAGGAGCGTGCCGTCTTCGTGATGCATCAGACAATCACCTCGAGCCGAACCCCTGGTACGCGGCCAGACTCCGGAGATTCTACGCCTAGGGCTAAACCCCTTGGTCGTCTCCTCCTCCCCTGTAGTTTCCATTATTTTTTCTCTCTTTTTCGATTACTTTCTTATTTCTCACTTTAAAGCTTTGGTGCTGCTAGACCGCACACCATCGGCACATACATCTTTAAATATGTACGCCACTTGTACTTGGGGGCTTCTCGGACAGAAGTTCTTGTCATTCCTTGAGCATCAAGCTCCTCACAAATGAGTTTTTCCATATGTACCTTTTCTTTGCCATTATATGCATCGATATGACTTAAGTTCTGGCCAAGCTGGGTTGCCTGGCTCCTGTGCTTATGCCCTACGTTTCCATTAGTTTGGCTAGGGCATAAAGGGAGCACCTCTGCGATTGTTACTGCCGGGTCATCCGGATGTGTACCTCAGAATGGGTGAAGCCGAAAGCTAGAGTTCTTAAGGGAATATTCGGTCGGTGAATTAAAGATGTTTTTTAAGCTCACTCCATTGTGCACCCCCAGAAGTTAAACAAACCGTGGTGCTCACATCACAATTCGGACATGCACATTAAATGCATGTACACCCAGGGAAAGGAACCCTTAGCGGAACTATTTTCTCTGGAAGATGTTTCTTATGGTATCAATGTAATATAACATAGCTAGCCAGATATAACTTGTCTGTTCAAGAAACTATGATCCCTACGCCTAGTTTTCTAGGCATACCCCGGCCTATTCGGCTGCGACGGTATTCGGAAACACTCTGCACCTTCGGGACCGGAGGTTGAAGCGAAAAGGTCTGCCATGACAAATGATATACAACTTAGCTAGATGAGGAAAGTACACAGTCACCTGGACTCGAAAACCTCCTCCTCTACACCTTCCAACAGGCATTCTAACCTACAATCCCGTTGGCAATATTTGGCTGCCACCTCTACATGGTCATATACTAAACTAACGTGAATTTCTTCCCCATTCGACCCTAGCAGTCGGACACGAGCCATGTGATTAGGATCCAGCTTGGTATATCGCGTCTTCACCATGGCCTAGGCCTCTCGCGCACCCTCTCGGCATGCCGATATCTTCCATAGCTAAATACGCCGCCGAGCTCCCTTGAACAGCTCTACCAGCTTCTACATGCTTCCTAGAGGGGGGTCGGATGGCCATAAAGCCTTGGCTACACTCCGCATCGCCAGCCGAGCTTGCTCGTGCAACTGCGACAGCCCTTGCAGAAGATCATTCGATGATCCGGACACCTCCTCTTCATGGTGGTTCGTCAAAACACCTACAATCATAGCTATATCAGCTAACGTTACCTCCAAAACTGTTATAAAACAAAAGTGGCCACATATTGAATATGCCGCCTCGCAGCTTCTTGTTCTCCTTCACAGAGTCATCTGGCTGAGTTCACACATCTTTCAGCTCTTCGCCCAGTTTGGAGCTCGAGTCCTAGAGTTTCTTTTTCTCTTGAACAACTTTCGTCAATACACGCTCGCCCGCTGCTAGTAGCTTTTTGGCTCCGTGTTCTTCGCTTCGAGCAGTGTCCAGCTACTCTTGTACTTGGTCTAACGGCTGAACACAAAGATTAGCACCCAGATTCGCATTATCGGTGTATCATTACGAATTTTTGATAGAAGGAAACATCACTGGAAGATGCCTTGTATTTCTCCAGTTTGGCATTGGTAGCAAGCAGCCGGCGCTGACACTTTTCCAGCTCTTGAGCTAGCTAGGTGTTCTTCTCCGTAAGCACCTGGTCATACATTGATCCTTAAATCAGTTGTTTCAACTCCTTTAAGTGTCGGGGGCTACTGGCATATGGTTATCATAGTCAGACAAAATAAATTTACCTACACATCTTTTGAATGTTGCTTTGTGGCCCTGTTAATCCCATCTCGAGCAGCTCGGATGTATGCATCGGCCGAGTTGAAGGCGTTAAACGACTCTTCTGAGAAGCCGACGTTTGTAAAATGGCCCGGCGGCGCTGATGATTCATCGCACTCTCCACTTCCGAGTTAGTGACGGATACATCATCCGAGTCCTCGGCCGGAGGACAGTCCGGCTTCGCCTCCGCATCAGCCCCCATCATCATGGCAAGATTTGAATGCTGGCTGCAGGAACTACGGCCGCTCGAACCTCCGGATATGGTCCGACGCGTCTTTCTCCAGACACATGGATAACAGGAAGGTCACGGTTGGACGTGACTGCTCAGGTGCAGGTTGGCAAATTCATACCTCTTCGGTGAGGGCACGGCCGTATCTTCGTTTTCTTTCCTCTTGGAAGGCTTGCCCGGAGTGGGGGATGCTCTCTTCGGAGGTACCCTTGGAGTAGTACGGCGCGCCGAACCCTTCCCCTTTTGAGCACAAGACAGTGCGGTGGGTAAGAGGGAAGGAGAGATCTCATTTGAATAAGGTGTGTTTGGATCACTTATGTGTGAAGCTGGAAGAAGACCGGGGTAGTCGGCGATGATGGCCACTTTTGTGCCGTCGTAGCTCGCCTGGTAAAACACCCCCTCCGCAAGCAGCATAAATATATCCGTATCCTCTTCGAACCAGGAATCGAGCTCCCGGTTGTGGTCCTCTGGCTGTGGGGCGGGACTATAAAATCCCTCGGTGACCTTTCGCCAGTGATGTCATAAGCAAACAAGCTAGAAGTTTATCAAAGGCAATTCATAGATGCAAGAAGTAAAAACAGAGGGGTCGGGCCTTACCCAGCTGGGAGGGTTATACATGGAGTACCCGTCTCTAAATTTGACGCGGAGAAATTCCTTTTCCTCCCCTTTGAACAGTTCTGCTAATATCTTAGCCAAAGTGGCAGGGGTATCCGGACCTTTCCAGCCGCAGCGAGAGGCGTCGTCCTCCCCATTGTAGTTCCACATTGGAAGCCCTCTATATTGGAGCGGCTGAACCCCTCATGCTATGGAAATCTCCATAACCTCAATTACTGTGAGTCCGGACTGAGTGAGCTCATTTATCCTGCTCATCAGCTGACGAACCTCCGCGCCGTCTTCCTCTTCAAGACTCCGGGGACGCCAACTGTGGCGTTTCTTCAGCGGGACGCGCGCAAATTCAGGAAGACCCTTTCGAATCGGGTCAGGAAGCGCAACGTCCCCTATATAAAACCATTCAGAGGGTTGGATATCCAGTATCAGCGATGCGCCATACTTCGGCTCCGCCTACTTCAAATATTGACCCTTCGTGATTGCGCGGAACGAGACAGAACAGCTTCCTCCACAACTCAAAATGAGCCTTGGCGCCCAGGAGAAGTTTGCATAAAGCGACGTAACCCACAATGTGAAGAATAGAGGTTGGAGTGAAGTTGTGTAGCTAGAGGCCGGAGTATTCCAGAAGCCCTCGGAGGAACGGATGGATTGGAAATCCAATGTCTCTAAGCAGGTAGGGGACAAAACACACTCGCTCTCCCCCGGGCGGATTGGGGAAGTCCTTTGCCTGAGTCCTCTCATTGTAGAAAGCTAGCCTCGGTCGAACAGGGACTAGATCTGCATGGGGAAGGAATCCCTGCGTTTGCAACTTCGTCAATCGGCTATGAGACACAGAACACCTCTCCCACTCGCCTTTCTCTATGCCGGGACGAGCGGAGGAGCTGGGAACACTAGCCATGCTGGAATAGTTTCTCCTAAGCAGTCTCTGGGGCTTTCTTCTGTGTAGCGCTAAATGGAACTGCCATCTAGCTCTGCACTTGATTCACCTCCTGCTATGAGTAAACTTGCGACACCTACTCCTGCTATTCATTATGATATGTCGCATGTTATTGATGATGCCACTTCTGCTTTGCATGATGCTTATGATGAAACTACTTCTATGCTTGATAATACTATGCCACTATGTGAATTTCTTGATGAACAACTTGCTAGGGTTAGAGAGAATGAAATTATTGAAACTGATAATATTGATGAAAGTGATGATGAAGATTCTCCCCCTAGATATTAATTGCCTGTTGTGCCTGAGGGTTATGTTATGGATGAAGAAACTGCTAGAGACTTTTTAGCTTGCAATGATAGATATGATCTCAAGAAATTATTAGCTAAGCTAAAAGAAAAATCTTTGAATGCTAGAATGAAATATGACCCTGCTTTTGCTACTTCATCTATCTGTATTTCCAATAAGTATTATGATTTCTCTATCGATCCTGAGTTAATTACTTTGGTTGAATCTGATTCTTTTTATGGCTATGAATCTGAAACTGCTATGGCATATCTTACTAAATTAAATGATATAGCCACCTTGTTCACTAATGATGAGAAAACTCGCTATTACTTTATCCTTAAGTTGTTCCCGTTCTCATTAAAAGGTGATTCTAAAAGATGGTTTAATTCTCTTGATCCTGGTTGTCTGCGTAGTCCCCGTGATATGATTTATTACTTATTTTCTAAATATTTCCCCGCTCATAAGGAACAAGCTGCCTTAAGGGAAATATATAATTTTGTGCAAATTGAAGAAGAGTCTCCCACAAGCTTGGGGGAGGCTTCTCCGATTACTTAATGCTTTTCCTGATCATCCTCTCAAGAAAAATGAAATACTTGATATCTTTTATAATGGACTAACCGATGCTTGCAGAGACCACCTGGATAGTTGTGCTGGTTGTGTTTTCGAGGAAAGAACAGTTGATCAAGCTGAATTTCTATTGAATAATATGTTGAGTAATGAAAATGATTGGACACTTCCTGAACCAACTGCTAAGCCAACTCCGAAGAAAGGGGGTATTCTATTTCTCAGTCCTGAAGATATGCAAGAGGCAAAGAAATCTATGAAAGAAAAAAGTATTAAAGCTGAAGATGTTAAGAATTTACCACCTATTGAAGAAAAAAGTATTAAATGCTTAGATGAGTTTGATAATTTTATTGTTAAACAAGAAAACTTCAATGCTTATGTTGGTAGACAATTGAAACGCAATGCTGATATGCTTGAACTCTTGAGTGATTATATGTCTAGAGTTAAAGGTGAACTTAAACGTATTAGTAAACATGCTTCTATGGTTACCACTCAAGTAAAACAAGTACTTAAAGCTCAGAATGATTTTCTCAATGAATTAAATAATAAGAAAAATGATAATTATGTTAGAGTTATGACTAGTGGGGGTAAAATGAATTAGGAACCTTTGTATCCTAAGGGCCACCCTAAGAGAATTGAGCTAGATTCTCAAAGAACTAATGTTGATGCACCTAGTTCTTCTAAGAAGAAGAAAAAGAAAAAGGATAGGACTTTGTATGCTTCTAGTGAACCTGATGTTGACACACCTGAGAATCCCAATGATGTTTCTATTTCTAATGCTGAAACACAATATGGTAATGAACACGAACCTAGTGATAATGTTAATGATGATGTTCATGTTGATGCTCAACCTAGCAGTGATAATGATGTAGAGATTGAACCTGCTGTTGATCTTGATAACCCACAATCAAAGAATCAACGTTATGATAAGAGAGACTTCGTTGCTAGGAAGCACAGTAAAGAAAGAGAACCATGGGTTCATAAACCCATGCCTATTCCTCCTAAACAATCCAAGAAAAAAGATGATCAGGATTTTGAGCGCTTTGCTGAAATGATTAAACCTATCTTTTTGCGTATGCGTTTGACTGATATGCTTAAAATGAACCCTTATGATAAGTACATGAAAGATATTGTTACTAATAAAAGAAAGATACCGGAAGCTGAAATTTCCACCATGCTTGCTAATTATACTTTTAAGGGTGGAATACCAAAGAAACTTGGAGATCCAGGAGTACCAACTATACCATGCTCCATTAAAAGAAACTATGTTAAAACTGCTTTTTGTGATCTTGGAGCCAGTGTTAGTGTTATGCCTCTCTCTTTATATCGTAGACTTGATTTGAATAAGTTGACACCCACTGAAATATCTTTGCAAATGGCTGATAAATCAACTGCTATACCAGTCGGTATTTGTGAGGATGTGCCTGTTGTGGTTGCAAACGTTACTATTTTAACGGACTTTGTTATTCTTGATATTCCTGAGGACGATAGTATGTCGATTATCCTTGGTAGACCCTTTTTGAATACTGCAGGGGCTATTATTGATTGCAACAAAGGCAATGTCACTTTTCATGTTAATGGTAATGAGCATACGGTACATTTTCTGAGGAAACAACCTCAAGTCATAGTATCAATTCTATTGGAAAAATTTCAACGATTATTATTGGAGGTTTTGAATTTCCTCTTCCTACTGCCACGAAGAAATATGATATTCTTATTGTTGGGGATGTGCATATCATAGTTGAGGTAACCTAGTGTTAATCGAAATTTCTCCGGTTTCATGCGATTCGGAATGAGTTTGTTAACAAGAATTGATCAACCTTGTTAGTGGATTCCTTTTGATGAGCATGAGATGGATGAAGTTAGAAAGAACAACTCTTTGTACCCTCCTTTTACATTCTGTTATTTAGATTAAATAAAGTAAAAATAGTATTTTCTGTCTGTTTTCTGAATTATCCTTGCAATAAAGAATAACCTGAAAATAAAAGTTCTCCAAATGTTATGAAAATGAAATATGTTTTTTCTAGAATATTTAAGAATTATTGGCATTGAGAACACACTAGGGGAACCAACCATGTGCCCACGAGGGTAGAGGGCACGCCCTACCCCCCTGGGTGTGCCCCCTGCCTCGTGGACTCCACGTGGTCCCCTCCACTTATTCTTGCACCCACACACTTTGTCTTCCTACAGAAAAAATCATCCACCAGCTCAAACCCGAGTTCCAGCTCATCTTGCTGCCATTTTCGATCTCCTTGCTCAAAGATCCATTCACAAAACTACTTTGGGGGATTGTTCTTCGGTATGTGACTCCTCCAATGGTCCAATTAGTTTTTGTTCTAGTGATTTATTTATTGCAAAATTTTGCTACTTAGGTGACCCTGTTTTTCAGCTTGCATGTCAAATTTATGAAGTCAAAAGTAGTTTTAATGCATGATATAGCCTCTAGGCACTTGTAGGAGTAGTTGCTATCAATTTTGTTGAGTTTGGTTCACTTTTATTTTGAGTCACTAAAACTTTCAGAAATTTTCAGAAAAATATGAAGAGATTTTTGAGGGGCTCTTCGAGCCGAAGCTCGAAGGATAAGCAAAGTGAAGAGAATAAGAAGCCCAAATATAATCTCCCTCGTACTGCGGAGGTGCGGCCGTGTGAATGGCCTTGTGATGGGTTCTTGAGAGAAGCCGGGATTTATGAAGATTTTTATTATTTGGCTAAGAATGCAGGCCTCACCAACTTCCTCCACGACTAGGTCGTACAATATCTCCTACTCACTAATACTTTTGTGCAAAAATTTCATTTCCATGCTAGGAGGTCACCACTTTTTGTGGATTTTTATTTGTATGATGAGTATAAGGAGATGTCACCTTATGACTTTTGTGGGGTTTGCAAGTTGCCCTTTGAGGGCAGCATAGAGGAACCACATCGTAATGATGTGGAAGGGTTTATAGATATGATCGCTATAGGGGATATGAGGAAGGTTTCTGATGCAAGAATTACTAGCATACATTTTCATGTTCTATGTTACTTTGCACTATTTGCTAGTAGATGCTTAATTGGTCGCGGGAACTGTGGAAACCTTAATGCCCCTGATATTGTTATTTTGTGCCAAACTTTGTTTCGTGATACCACTTTTAGTTTAGGCGCTATTGTTGCTAAGCGGTTAAATCTGAACCGTATGAAGGGTCCCATCTTTGGAGGCACCTTTGCTTCGCGCCTTGCTGCACACTTTAACATACCTATTAGGCATTATGAGAAAGAGGAAAAGTTGTTGCCTCCTATTTTTCTAGATTATAAGAGTATGGTAGCACATGATTTTATTGTTAAGAATAAGAAGATGCTTAACTATAGACTGATATTTGATAAAAATTACTTTGAGACTATTACCTTGCTTGCTCCCTCTTTGTTCAACATATTTTCAGGCACGTACTTTGTTTTGCCGGAGGCCGTTCATGCATACCAGAGCCTGACATCAGCTCCAGAACCTGAGCTGGAACCACTACTTGATCTTCATCGTCAGTCTGTTTATCAGTGGGATCCGGTGGAGATCGCCAACCAGTGGCACCCTGAGGTTCCTCCTCAGTACACCAGAGAGGGAAGCTTTGATCCGTGGGCATAGACCAACTTAGGCCAAAATCCTAAGCATGGGGGAGTAAGTATTTCTCACCGACATTACATTCATGTTCACACACTCATGCCAGTTCTCGGTGCTCATACTTTTTCATTGTATCATCCATGCTAATTTAATTTCTTTTTAATCTTTCTTCTTGTGTGTTTGAAAAACCTTAAGAAAACCAAAAAAATTAGTTGTAGCTTTTAGCTAGTTTACTTTCCATGCCTGTAGTAGCAATAAATAAAAGAAAACCCAAAAAGATTTCTTGTTCTTCTTTTGCTTGTTGGGAGCTTTCCCATGTAAATAGTTTTGTTTCTTTTCTTTTCTTTTCTTTGGGGGGTCGAGAGGAGAAGACCTTTATGAAAATGTCGACTGGCTCTCATATGCATTATTGTTGATCTAACAAAGAGCCCATATTACCTTGTCTTCTCCCTTGAATTGAATGCTTGCAGATTCCAGCTTAGTCCAATGCACGTGCACTATTATTATTATCCACACTATTCGGTTGTGCAAGTGAAAGGCTATAATGACGATATATGATGGACTGATTAAGATGAGAGAAGTTGGTATGAACTCGACCTCTCTTGTTTTTGTAAAAATGATTAGTTCATCGTTCTTGATTCAGCTTATTATGAATGAAACATGTTTGCAATGACAATTAGACATTATAGTTGCTCATTCCATGCTTAATTTGCTAGGAGTTTATAATGGTTTACCTTGCATGCCAACATGCTATTAAAATGGTTGTGATGTGGTATGATAGGGTGGTATCCTCCTTTGAACGATTCGAGTGGCTTGACTTGGCACATGTTCACGCATGTAGTTGAAACAAAATGAACATAGCCTCCATGATATTTATGTTCATGGTGAATTATATCCTACTCATGCTTGCATTCAGTGTTGATTAATTTTAATGCATGTTCTTGACTATTGTCGCTCTCTAGATGGTCGCTTCCAAGTCTCTTTCTAGCCTTCACTTGTACTAAGAAGGAATACTACTTGTGCATCCAACTCCATAAACCCCAAAAGTTATTCCATATGAGTCCACCATACCTTCCTATATACGGTATCTACCTGCCGTTGCAAGTAAATTTGTATGTGCCAAACTCTAATCCTTCAAATGAAATTCTATTTTGTATGCTCGAATAGCTCATGTATCAACTAGGACTGTCTATATCTTCCATGCTAGGTGGGTTATTCTCAAGAGGAGTGGACTCCGCTCCTCACTCATGAGAAAATGGCTGGTCACCAGGATGCCCAGTCCCATGCTCAAATCAAATCAAAATAATTGCAAACAGAACTCCCCCATGATTGTTGTTAGTTGGAGGCACCCGTTCTTTCAGGCAAGCCATGGATTGATGCTTGTTGGTGGTGGGGGAGTGTAAACTTTACCATTCTCCTTGGGAACCGCCTATAATGTGTGTAGCTTGGGTGATATTGAGATCTCTCGGTTGTTATGTTGACAATGAAAGTATACCGCTCAAAATATTATTCATCTCTATTTCAAAATCGAGCTCTGGCACCTCTACAAATCCCTACTTCCCTCTGCGAAGGGCCTATCTATTTACTTTTATGTTGAGTCATCATCCTCTTATTAAAAAGCACTAGTTGGAGAGCACCGCTGTCATTTGCATGCATTACTATTAGTTTATATTGAGTATGACTGGATCTCTTTTACCATGAATTACAATTTCCAGCCAACCCTTGATCTTCAAAGGTGCTCTGCATTTATGTTTTGCGGTCTCAGAAAGGGCTAGCGAGATACCATATTGTTATATCATATTACGATTGTTTTGAGAAAGAGTTGTCATCCAAGATTTATTATTATTGCTCGCTAGTTGATTATGTCATTGATATGAGTAAACATGAGACCTAAATGTTATTGTGAATATGGTTAGTTCATAATCTTTGCTGAAAACTTGAATGCTGGCTTTAGATATTTACAACAACAAGAGCAAACAGAGTTTGTAAAAGTTTTTCTTTATCACTTTCAGTTTGTCAACTGAATTGCTTGAGGACAAGCAAAGGTTTAAGCTTGGGGGAGTTGATACATCTCCAACGTATCTATTTTTCCAAACACTTTTGCCTTTGTTTTGGACTCTAACTTGCATGATTTGAATGGAGCTAACCCGGACTGACGTTGTTTTCAGCAGAATTGCCATGGTGTTATTTTTGTGCAGAAATAAAAGTTCTCGGAATGAACTGAAAATCAACGGAGAATATTTTTGGAATATATAAAAAATACTGGTGAAAGAATCAAGGCCAGGGGGCCCACACCCTGTCCACGAGGGTGGGGGCGCACCCACTGCCTCGTGGGCCCCCTGGCGCTCCACCGACGTCAACTCCAACTCTATATATTCACGTTTAGGGAGAAAAATAATAGAAAGAAGGATTCATCATGTTTTACGATATGGAGCCGCCGCCAAGCCCTAATCTGTCTTGGGAGGGCAGATCTGGATTCCGGTCGGGGCTCTGGAGAGGGGAATCCGTCGCCATCGTCATCATCAACGTTCCTCCATCACCAATTTCATGATGCTCACCGCCGTGCGTGAGTAATTCCATCATACGCTTGCTTGACGATGATGGGTTGGATGAGATTTATCATGTAATCGAGTTATTTTTGTTAGGGTTTCATCCCTAGTATCCATTATGTTCTAAGATTGATGTTGCTATGACTTTGCTATGCTTAATGCTTATCACTAGGGCCCGAGTGCCATGATTTTAGATCTGAACCTATTATGTTTTCATGAATATATGTGAGTTCTTGATCCTATCTTGCAAGTCTATAGTTAGCTATTATGTGTTATGATCCATTAACCCTGAAGTGAGAATAATCGGGATACTTACCGGTGATGACCATAGTTTGAGGAGTTAATGTATTCACTAAGTGTTAATGCTTTGGTCCGGTACTCTATTAAAAGGAGGCCTTAATATCCCTTAGTTTCCAATAGGACCCCGCTACCACGGGAGGGTAGGACAAAAGATGCGATGCAAGTTCTTTCCCATAAGCACGTATGACTATATTCGGAATACATGCCTACATTACATTGATGAATTGGAGCTAGTTCTGTGTCACCCTATGTTGTAACTGTTGCATGAGGAATCGCATCCGACATAATTATCCATCACTGATCCAGTGCCTACTAGCTTTTCACATATTGATCTCTGCTTAGTTACTTTTCAATTGCCTCTATTACAATCACTACAAAACTGCTACCGTTACTTTTGCCACTGTTACCACTACTATCCTATTACTTTGCTACTAAATACTTTTCTGCACATATTAAGTTTTCCAGGTGTGGTTGAATTGACAACTCAGCTGCTAATACTTGAGAATATTCTTTGGCTCCCCTTGTGTCGAATCAATAAATTTGGGTTGAATACTCTACCCTCAAAAACTGTTGTGATCCCCTATACTTGTGGGTTATCAATGTACTAGTACTACTAGTACACAATAGCATCGTCCGTCCAGCTTAGTGCGGTGAGGTGGTTTCTCGAAGAAGATGATGTAGAAGCAGAGTCAACAAGGAGTGAAATGATGGTTGCTTTGTCCGTGCTTTGTGATTTGATGCCTCAATGCTTTGTGATTTGTGATAGAAGGGACAGGGGAGTAGACTCTTTGCTCTATACTGTACATGCATCCAACCACGGGAGCAAGAGGAGAGACGTTGCATTTTTCTATTCCTTCAATCAATCAATCAGGGAGCTTCGGTTCCATCTTTTTGGCTTCGGCAGCACCGTCCACAAAGGTTCCCATCAATGCAAAAAGCTATTTTCACATTTGCCTACACATTGTGGATGCCCTTAACCGTACCAATTGGTTTTGCTCCTGTGTGCTATCTATACAAATATCAATTATATTGATCTAAAAAATTTTAGAATCAAGATTAGTAAAAAGGAGGTGATTTTGTCGTGCGGATGGCGGGGGAGGTTTCTTATTTTTAGAGGACGTTGGCCTGGCGGTTTGCTAACATGTGGTCCCACGTGTCAGTACTTTACCAAGCCGATCCACGTCCCACATGAGGCAGAACAACGGCAGAAGCAACACGTGGTTAACTTGAAGAAGATGTTATCGAAAAAAAACTTGAAGAAGATGAGGGTGAAGCGGATTCAGCAACGAGTGAAGTGATGGTTGCTTCGTCCCTCCAACTTCTTTTTTTAGCATTATTACTTCGTCCATCCAACTTTACTATGGGAAAGGTGCAGCTTTGTGATTTGACGCCTCATTGCTCATTACTACGCCGGCGCCATGACTGGAGTGCTTCACCCCTGCTACTCTGCACTGTATTTCGGTATGGCACATGGACCCGGTAGCATGATGTCCCACATGTCGGTGAACGGGACTAGAACATTTATGAAAGAGAGCGCTCCACTCTTACGACGGAGGAGTACAAGACACGACGGCCCCGTGAACTGTCATTTGTACTGTATAGTACTATAGTTTTGCTGTTTCGCACAATCCATTGATACAAATCCCGATTAAACAGGAAAGGGCGGGATTTTTCCTGCACGTTAGATGATACTGGCCATACATTTCGAAGGCAATTTTAATGTATGCAAACTGAAAAATTAAGTAACAATATGATATCTAGTAAAACTAAAAACATGTATGATTTGGACAAAATGGTTTGCTATGTGTTGAATAACTGTCATGAGATACTACCTTATATCAAGTAAGTGCTAAGTACTTGAGCTTATACATCATAATCGACTAAACTTGCAGCACATTCTTATATATTTAGATGTTTGACGCGATCACTATGTTGTGCAGCATCTACAAAAATGAGTTACTGCCGCAAAATCCAAGAAACATTGAGAAACTGGTTATGGCAGGATTTGTGAAATGGTTCAAGAGCCATGTAAGATATTGAACTACACTGTCAGTTTTTTAATATATTGAGTACATAAGATGATCAGCTTGTCTATGTTCTAAACATAGGTTAAGAAGATGTGGGAGGATGGGCAGGCAGTTGATGATGCCCTTTACGCACTAGCAATGGGTCCTGATACTCGGTAGGACATTATGAATCTTGCATTGTTGGAGATGTGCGTTACAACACCCTTGCACGCGATGAAGGCAGGAAGACACAAAACAGTGCCATCATGTGCATGGATACGTACAGCAGAGAGACAACTCAAATGTATGCTAACATAACAGACATTGTTCAGTTGCAATATATCTCCAGTTTTAAGGATCATTGGTGTGTGGTTCTGTTGTGCTATCGTTGGTATAGCCTGTTTTCCAGGATCGCAAAACCTAGAGCTGAAGATTATTTCAAATCCATCTATGTCTAGGCGGCGTACCAGACCAACGAGCCATTTATTTTGGCAAATCAAGCAACACCGATATTTTTCTTGGAAGACACATTTGCACATAGCGATGACTGGAGAGTATTGCAAAGGTTTGAGAAGAGGAATTCGTTTAATGAAGTTACACAACAAGATGATGCTTACACCGCTCCTGATGTACAAGAATCCACAGATGTTCCTAATATCTTTGAGAACCATCACGTCAATGATGTTGGCGAAAAGATTGCCTGTCGTGCTGTGGACATACAAGAGTTGATCAAGAAGAAGCCAACGTTTGAGGACATTGAGGATGAAGAAGAAGATGACACTCTGGGGAATTACGATTCAAACTGATACACATGGCGAAGATGTTGACGCTGCTGCTGCGGATGATGATTAGATTGCTTTTGTCGTATTTGCCTGTTAGAAGACATTTTTTATCTACTATGTGAAATTGTGCTTGCTATGACAACTGAAACCTGATGAACGTGTTGTTTAGTATTTTGCTGTGAGAACATCACTTGTTATGTATGTTCATTTGTGTTTGGTGATTGTATGATGACTAAAACATGATGACATTGTTGTTTAGTTGTAGTCATATTTGGTTGTGAAACTTGAATTTGATGACATAGTTTGTTGTTGGACTGCAATTTGCTCGATGTCTTCGAATGGGAACAAAGGTGACCCGACACGGCCTCTGCTAATTTATTTATTTATTACCAAAAGAGCCTCTGTTATTTATTTATTTATGAGAAAAAGGGGATACCCCTGATTTCCGTTAATAGAAATCATTAGATGTTCACAACACTACACCGAGCCTGCTACACAGGTTTCAATCATTACTAGTTTAAGCAAAGTGCTCGTGTCATAGCCACTGAATACATCACAAGTGCTACATACACTGCAAATAAAGAGACAATCATCCTACAGAGCACATCGATTTTTTTCCTTTATCTTCACAAGCTCTTTCATGTCCTCATTGCTGTCAACGCCATTCAGCAGTTGTTGCCTGGACATGATCTGAGTAACTGCATCTTTAACCTTCTGCTCTACATCTTCCTCTTTTGTCGTTCCTTCAGTTACTTGTCCAACACCCCAACCTGCTGGTATTGGGATTCCTCGGCTAACCAAATAATCAGCGTAGTTGCATTTCCCCCATCAGCAACTTCCCAAAAATACAAATCACACGAATCTTCCCTTTTCTGCACGAATCAAATTGGAAGATCATCAACCAAACTACTAAAAAATCAGCAACTGAAACAAACAGAACAACACTTAAACATATTATTACCCCATGATTCAGGCATTTGTAGAAGAATCAGCCAAGGTTGAGGATTGTGGTTGAGACGCGACGAATGACTCTATGTGATTGGCAGCAGTGGCACCACACCAACGGCAGCAGGTTGCGATGAGCAACCGGTTGCAGAGCGTGTGCCGGCGGGGGTGTGATGAGACCCATAGGCGATGTTACAGGTGGTGACTTGGCGCATATCTGGTTGTTGCCTGCTGAAGAGTAGGTGGACAAGTAGCCAGCGGACATGGTGGTTGCGGCCAGAGCTTCTGATGCTAGGCAGAGTAAGTAGAGAAGAGGAGAAGCGAACGTTGGATATGTCAGTTTCATTACTTGGAGAGTAGCATAGCACCATATATAGTCATAGTCTAGGTTTGGATTCGAACCAGCTACAGGTCTTTCATTTTTCTAGAACTCAGCAACGTCTCTTTCCTGGTACACTAGCTTGTTCTGTACGCCTTCTCAAGTCTTTGATTTTCTTTCCTTTTTGCGAGGAAGGAAGGAGGACAAAATTGAGAGTTCCTGGAACTCTAACCCAAGGCCTCTCGGTTGAATACCAAGGGTGCTAGTCACTTATGTGGCGAACATTCCCTGGGAGGAGGACGGCAGACGAACGCAGTTCCCTCGCAGTTTTAGTTCCGATGCAAGATCAAACGGTTGCAGTTTCGGGAATGTTACCAGGCGAACGGGCCCAGTTTTTCTTTTCTTCCTATATATAAAAAAGTATGCTACTTGGTGTCGGCTTAGTCAACAAACGATTGTGCCAACCTTGATCATTGGATTGACATTCAATGTCTGTCATGTTTCTTCAGTCTCTTCTTCCTCCAACTGCCAAAGCCAAACCAGCACCGGCGGGACGCCCGCTCCTCCCTCCCATGACTGGTTGTGCTGCCGCGCACACATCATGGCCACATCGCACCCTAAAACTCTGCGCATCTTCCCCAGCTCCTATTCATTCCCGTCTGAGGCGTCACCATCGTCCTCCGCCTTGGTTCGCCCGCTGCAGCGCCACCCTCCAGCTTTGTCAACATGGTCAACAACTGAGAGGAATAAGGATATGACTGTGCATGGTGAGGATGACAGTAGGGACCCAGCAGCGCGCGCAGTAATTTTGTTTTCTCGGGACGGAGAAGGGAACTGGGTTGTGCTAGAGCTGTGGCCCGTCTAGCCCAGGCTTTTATTTCATATGTTTAGCACATGATGAAAGGATCGAGAAGAGGTGTCTAGAGGGGGGGGTGATTAGACACTAAGTACCAAAAGTTGCAGTTTTTAATTTCTTTAAGTTGAAGTGGAGTTTTGGCACAAGTTTAACAAACACAATACATATCAAGCAAACATGCAAAGAGTATATGAGCAGGGGAAGTAAAGCATGCAAATTGCAAGAATGTAAAGAGAAGGGTTTGGAGAATTCAAACGCAATTGGAGACACGGATGTTTTTGTCATGGTTCCGATAGGTGGTGCTATCGTACATCCACGTTGATGGAGACTTCAACCCACGAAGGGTAACGGTTGCACGAGTCCACGGAGGGCTCCACCCACGAAGGGTCCACGAAGAAGCAACCTTGTCTATCCCATCATGGCCATCGCCCACGAAGGGCCTAACTAGCGGTAGATCTTCACGAAGTAGGCGATCTCCTTGCCCTTACAAACTCCTTGGTTTAACTCCACAATCTTGTCGGAGGCTCCCAAGTGAAACCTAGCCAATCTAGGAGACACCACTCTCCAAGAAGTAACAAATGGTGTGTTGATGATGAACTCCTTGCTCTTGTGCTTCAAATGATAGTCTCCCCAACACTCAACTCTCTCTCATAGGATTTGGATTTTGTGGAAAGTAGATTTGAGTGGAAAGCAACTTGGGAAGGCTAGAGATCAAGATTCATATGGTAGGAATGGAATATCTTGGTCTCAACACATGAGTAGGTGGTTCTCTCTCAGAACATATGAGTTGGAATTGTGTATGTGTTCTGATGGCTCTCTCCACGAATGAAGAGGAGGTGGAGGGCTATATATAGCCTCCACACAAAATCCAACCATTACACACAGTTTTCCAATCTCGGTGGGACCGAATCAACAAACTCGGTCGGACCGAAAAGGTAAACCTAGTGACCGTTAGAGATTTTCGGTGGGACTGACATGCAACTCGGAAGGACCGAAATGGTTAGGGCTTGGGCATAACGTAATCTCGGTGAGACCGATTACACAAACTCGGTGAGACCGAGTTTGGTAATAAGCTAACCAGAGAGTTGGTCAGGCAAACTCGGTGGGACCGATTTGCTCTTTCGGTGAGACCGAAAAGTTACAAAAAGGAAACACTGAATTTACATTGCAATCTCGGTGGGACCGATTCGCTCTTTCGATGAGACCGAAAAGTTATGAAAGGGAAACAGAGAGTTTGCAATCCCATCTCGGTGAGACCGAGATCCCTATCGGTAGAACCTACATCCACGTTGATGGAGACTTCAACCCACGAAGGGTAACGGTTGCGCGAGTCCACGGAGGGCTCCACCCACGAAGGGTAATGGTTGCGCGAGTCCACGGAGGACTCCACCCACGAAGGGTCCACGAAGAAGCAACCACCCACAAAGGGTCCACGAAGAAGCAACCTTGTCTATCCCACCATGGCCATCGCCCACGAAGGACTTGCCTCACTAACGGTAGATCTTCACGAAGTAGGCGATCTCCTTGCCCTTACAAACTCCTTGGTTCAACTCCACAATCTTGTCGGAGGCTCCCAAGTGACACCTAGCCAATCTAGGAGACACCACTCTCCAAGAAGTAACAAATGGTGTGTTGATGATGAACTCCTTGCTCTTGTGCTTCAAATGATAGTCTCCCCAACACTCAACTCTCTCTCACAGGATTTGGATTTGGTGGAAAGAAGATTTGAGTGGAAAGCAACTTGGGGAAGGCTAGAGATCAAGATTCATATGGTGGGAATGGAATATCTTGGCCTCAACACATGAGTAGGTGGTTCTCTCTTAGAAAATGTGTATTGGAAGTGTAGGTATGTTCTGATGGCTCTCTTCACGAATGAAGAGTGGGTGGAGGGGTATATATAGCCTCCACGCAAAAACTAACTGTAACACACAATTTACCAATCTCGGTGAGACCGAATTGGGAAACTCGATCGGACCGATTTAGCAAACCTAGTAACCATTAGGATTTTCAGTGGGACTGAGATGCAACTCGGCAGGACCGATATGGTTAGGGTTAGGGCATAACGTAATCTCGGTGTGATCGATAACACAAACTCGGTGGGACCGATTTTGGTAATAATCTAACCAGAGAGTTGGTCAGGCAAACTTGGTGAGACCGATTACACAAACTCGGTGGGACTGATTTTGGTAATAAGCTAATCAGAAAGTTTGCATTGTAATCTCGGTAGTACCGATTCCTCAATCTCGGTGGGACCGATTTTGGTAATGGACATACACAGAGAGATTACAATCCCATCTCGATGAGACCGAGATCCCTGTCGGTGAAACCGATTTGCCTAGGGTTTGTGGCAGTGGCTATGACATCTGAACTCGGTGGCGCCGGATAGAAAGAATCGGTGGGGCCGATTTTGACTTTTGGTTTAGGTCATATGTGGATGTGGGTAAGGTAGTTGAGGGTTTAGGAGCATATCACTAAGCACTTTGAGTAAGCAAGCCATTACGCAACACCTCATCCCCTCTTGATAGTATTGGCTTTTCCTATAGACTCAATGTGATCTTGGATCACTAAAATAGAAAATGTAGAGTCTTGATCTTGAAGCTTGAGCTAATCCTTTGTCCTTAGCATCTTGAAGGGGTTCCACATCCTTTAGTCCATGCCACTTAATTTGTTGAACTTGTCTGAAACATACTAGGTAAAAGTATTAGTCCAACAAGAGATATGTTGTCATTAATTATCAAAATCACCCAGGGAGCACTTGTGCTTTCACATGACCAACCTAGTTTGTTTTTGAACTTTCTGAAAATGGCTAGCCCAGCTATTTTGTTTTTTGTAGAATAACCAACGTAGGCCTACTTGCTTTTCTATGTTCTGCTGGGCCGGAAATCTTTCAAGACGAGGAGGGATGCATTTTTCCCAGAAAATCGGCTATAAGTAATAATAAATGGGCTGCAAAGTAAAAAAAATACAGCAAACAAGCAATTAGTTCCAAAATACTTTTTTCTTTCGGATTTTGATACTTTAAATTTCATTGTTTTTGTGCGGGTAAAATTTCATTGGATTTAAATTAAGGTATATTTAGTTTTTCAATTAATTTGAATCTGGCTAGAAATTTCGGGCTATATGTTGTTTGGGACAGATTTGGAGGTTGACTTGTGGGTCTACTAGGTTGACGTGTATGAAAGGCTTTGTCAACTTAGTCCACAAACGATTCTAGCAGCAGTGACCATCAGATGTTAATCGAACGATCGTGATACTTCTTCAATATCTGATCTTCTTGCTCTAGCCGCCCAAACCAGCGCCGGTGGGACTGCCTGCTCCCGCCTCCCGTGGCCGGCTGTGCTCGGATCCACCAGCTATATCTTCGCACGCAAGGAAGTGCCTCCTTATTACCCACAAAAAAATGAATACTCCCCCTGCTAGCTGAGACCCAACATAGTGGGAGGCTGACTTGGGCCTACTAAGTTGACGGGGACAGAGGGCTTTGTCAACTTAGTCAATATAAACGATTCTAGCTGCAGTGACCGTACGGTGTCCATCCAACGGCCGTAGTGCTTCTTCAACCTCTGGTCTTCTCGCTCCATCCGCCCAAAGCAGCGCCGGTCGTGCCGCCTACTCCTGCCTCCTATGGTCGGCTGTGCTACCGCGGAGGCCTCACCGCCCCCTACTACTCCCACCGCTGGCCAGGCCATCCCTCCACTCACCCACACCCTCTGTTATTCTGCGGCGATGGCAGCCTAACACTAAAGCCGAACAAGTGAACCCTCGTACTCCTCTCCGCGTGGGCATCCACTGCCGCGTTTTCCCCGGCTCTGCGTCATCCCCTTCCAAGGCCTCGACGTCCTCCACCACTCTGGTGCTCTCGCCGCGGCGTGGTCAAGGAACAACTTCCATCGGAAGAGTACTGTACGTGGAGAGGCTCACAGCTGGGTCCACGACCGCAGCAAGGAAGTGCCTCCTTATTTCACATAAAATAATGATTCCTCCACCTGATAGCAGGGACCCACCAGATGGGCCACCGTATTTCGTGAAAAAATATTTCCCCCGGACTGCTGGGACCCAGCAGCTACACCTTCGCACGCAAGAAAGTGCCTGACAGTCGGGACCCACCTGGTCGAAGTGTACGTAGCGATGTTATTCTGGTCGCGAATGTGTACGTACATACTGGTCGATGTAGAGGCGCACACGTGTGGTAGTAGAGGCACACACGTGTGGTAGTAGAGGCGCGCACGTAGCATGTACACGTACGTACATCGGCCATGTTGCAAGAAAGTAAATACGGCCATGTACGTACATATGGAAGGGGTCTCGAATGCCTAATCGTGCATACGTATGGCTAGGGCTCGCGTACATGGCTTGGTCGGAACGGAGAAGCTGCATCGTCATCGTGTTCATGGGGAGGAAACGGAATGCGTCGTGTTCATTGGGAGGCAACGGAACGCGTGATGTTCATCGGGAGCCAACGGGCTTGGACGGAACACGTGATGGAAACGAGGCATGGTGTACTGCAGAACGGAGGAAACGGCCTTGTGTTTGACCGGCCACAGTGGAAACGGGATGCTGTTCATAGAGAGGGGTCTGGCGTATCGCAAAACGGAGGTAACGGACCTCCTACAGTCGAAACGGGGTCCTATTGATTGGGAGGGGTGTGGCGAACCGCAAAACGGAGGAAACGGACTTGTGTTGGAGCGCTATGGTCGAAACAGGGGTCCTGTTCATCGGGAGGGGTGTGGCGTACCGGAAAACGGGACTCCACGAGATATTGTTCATCTCCACCGTCGAATGCCTCCACGGGCTACTGTTCATCCATCGTCGACCTCCTCCAGCCTCCACCTGTGACTGTTCATCCACGGGTTCCTGTTCATCCAGCCTCCACTGCGCGCTCCTCCACCGGCTACTGTTCAACCAGCCCTCTCCACGGGGTTCCTGTTCAACCACCCCTCCACGGGCTACTGTTCATCCAGCCCTCCAGCGCCTACTGTTCAACCAGCCCTACACCGGCTATTGTTCAACCATCCCTCCACCGGGTCCTGTTCATCCAACCCCTACATGGGCTCCTGTTCATCCACCGGCTTGATCGATCCGGGTACTGTTCATCCAGCGGCAAAGACCTCTACTACCACGGGTTCCTGTTCATCCAACCCCCCACCGGGAACTATTCATCCAAACCCCCTCAACAACGCTCAATATTCATCCAGGGAAGGAGGCAGCAGTGTTCGATCGACTTCAGTTAGCAGTTGTAGCGAGGGAATCACTTGGGTTCAGTTAACATCAAGAGATCGATCATTCGCTCGGGTTCAGTAACGCGTAGCCTGCAGTGCAATCGCTCGGGTTTAGTTAGAGCCCAACGCCTCGCTCGGGTTAGTTAGAGCGCAACACCTCGCACACATGCGCGTACGTATGAGAGAAACGTGCATCGCTCGGCCCCCGACCACCCACCGTAACCGGTAACTCCCTCGATATTTTCCTCGCCCTCGCTTCTACCACGGTTTTCTCAGTCATGGACGGCCCAAAGAATTTCATGCAGCTGTGTCTCCGGCCCGCCTTGGATGACAAGCCCATTTTCTTTCATGATTTTTTGTCATAGAAGTAGGAGCCCACCACATCTATGATGATACCAGGTTTTGTCACAATTATCGTCATAGAAGTGTCATAAGAATGACAGAAACAAATTTCGTTCGGCCTAAAATGTCACGGATGTGTATTTTTTGTAGTGAAGGTTCCGGGAGTGTACGACGAGTGGCATGAGTATTAGGAGCAAGTGGAGGGGGTCTCGGGCGCCAGCCATAAAGGCTTCAAAAGCAGACAAGAAGAAGAAGGTAGTTACTTGAGGTTCACGCTAGCGCGAGAGAGGACTCACAACCGCCGCCTCATGTACTCCATAGTTCTGCTATCACTCGTAGTGATAGCTCTTCTCGCGTATATCATTGTTTAGATGGATGACGATGTAGTTGCAAGTATTCAATACTTGTATCGCCATTTTCGAGATGATGACGAGAGACCACTTTGTATTGGATGATGATTACGATGATGACATGATCTGATGAGACTATTTGTATGTACATGCTATGATTACATTTGTATGTGTATGATATGCTAGAGATTATTGAATAAATCCCTAAACAAAATTCAGCAGCACAAAATATGGAGCAGAAAAAAAATCTGAAACTAATAACAGTAGCGCGGGGTATGGCTTTACGAGCAACGAGGTCTTAGCAGTAGAGCTCTTTGTAGTAGGGCTCTATAGCTATTAGCAGTAGCGCGTGTTGGGTAGCGCGGGTCAGACCGCGCTACTGATAAGCGTTAGCTATAGCACTGTATCACTAGCGCGGCCACCCGCGCTACTACTATGCATTTGACACGCGCTACTGCTAGGCTTTTCCCTTGTAGTGACCGTCGAAGGATTGGACACGCTTAGTACCGCAAGAAGGGTAAGGCTGAAGCCCCCGGCAAGGAGGTTGTCGCATGCGCTAACTGTCAGGAGGCTACGGCTGCCGAGAGGGATGGGAAAGGCAATGGGCCGTACTGCAAGATTCATCGGACCAAAGGCCATGATCTTCAAGAGTGCCATCAGGTTGAGCAGCTCGTCAAGAAGTAGAGGGATGAATATGAGAAGCGTGACAAAGAAAAAGGTCAGAATGGCATGCACTGGCGGGAAGGGCCGACGTGGTGAAGCAAATCACCCCGGCAAGGCTTTTCGGAACCAAGAAAAACCCTCCAGGGGCCGAGAGAAGGAAGGTTGCAATGATGAGAGTGATGGTGGGGATGAAGAGGAAACTAGAGAGCAGGAATTCCAGAAGGCCACTGACGCCATGTGCATTGATGGGGGTGCATCTTTAAACTCCTCTCACCGCCAACTTAAGTGGTGGGCAGGTGAGGTCAATGCTGTGGAACCAGCGGTAGAGTCTCGGAAGCCGCTCAAATGGTCATGCACACCCATCATCTTTGATGAAGAGGACCATCCTGACCGCACCACCACAGTAGGGTGTTTGCCGTTGTTGGTCTCTCCAACAATTCGCAACCTCAAGGTCACAAATATGATGGTGGACGGCAGGGCCGGGTTGAATCTGATCTTCCCAAGAGTTATTAGCAAGCTTCAGATAGCATAGGAAGAACTAAAGGTCATGAGCACGTTTCAAGGAGTCAATCCCGGCAGGAGTCGTCCTAAGGGAAAGATCATCTTGCCAGTAGCATTTGTGGGAGAATTGAATTACCGGACTGAGCAGGTTGTGTTTGATGTGATTGACCTCATCCTCACGTACAATGGGATCCTTGGATGCCTAGCTTTCGCAAGATTCATGGCGGCATCCCACTATGCCTACAACACCTTGAAGATACCAAGGCCGATGGGAGTCATTTCCATTCCATCAGATGAGAAAGACGCAATCATTTGCATGGATAAGATGTGCCGGGACATAGTCGCGACGGAGGCCGCAGCAGCAGTAGTTCCCTCCAAGGAGGACAAAGGAAAGAAGAAGGATAGCAGGGACACCAGCAAGGAATCCGGCAAGCGTACCTCTTTGGAGTGCGCCGCAAATGTTGATGACTTGCCGGAGAGTTCCAACAGCAAGAAATCCAAGGTTGTTGGACCACATGTGAAAAACGTCCCGGCAGGGCTGGCTGGCATTGATGGTACCTTCACTATCAGCGCCACTGAGGGAGTCCTGGACTAAGGGGTCCTCGGGCGGCCGGCCTGTTGGACATGGGCCAAACTATTGGGCCATGAAGATACAAGATAGAAGACTTTCTCCCGTGTCCGGATAGGACTCTCCTTTGCATAGATGGCAAGCTGGGTGGCCAGATGTACTATTTCCTTTCTTTGTAACCAACTTTGTCCAATCCTAGTTCCCTCCAGTGTCTATATAAACTAGAGCGTTTAGTCCGTAGGGACAATCATAAGCAGATAGGCTAGACTTCTAGGGTTTTAGCCATTAGGATCTCGTGGTAGATCAACTCTTGTAACCCCCATACTCATCAATATTAATGAAGCATGACGTAGGGTTTTACCTCCATCGAGAGGCCCGAACCTGGGTAAACATTATGTTCCCTGTCTCCTGTTACCATCAACCTCAGATGCACAGTTCGGGACCCCCTACCCGAGATCCGCCAGTTTTGACACCGACATTGGTGCTTTCATTGAGAGTTCCACTTTGACGTCGAAGTCAGGATTGATGGCTTGCCTTGTGATCAAGGACAACATCACCGCCGATGGAGCCCTGGCGTCAGGCCAAACCATCCGGTTGGGTGGCTTTATCATGACCACCCGTTCGGCCGCTGAGCCGACGATGACTTCTCGGGTCATCGAAAATCGCCTCCGAATTGACTCCGAATACTCCAAACAGATGGATCCAACGGAATTATCATCCTTGAACAAACTCCTGGATCACATTGCCGCCTTGGGGGTCGCTACAGACTATGGTCGGATTGGGCTTAAACCCGATCAGAGAGAAATCAAATCTCCATCGATCACCCGTCAGATAGCGGTAGTGGAGGAGAAAAACAACAACTCTCCCTCTATACTAAGGACGAACTATATTCGGATCTCCGAGCTTGAAGAGCCGGATACCTGTCCACGGAACGACATAACTTGTCCTCTGAACTTGGAATCAGACAGTAGACTTGAAAAATCGGTCGATCTCCCGGAGCCTGAACTATTAAGGTCGGAAATTTCTCAAACTTCGGATACCAAATTGGGTCAGGGTTCGGATTTAAATCCACCCACCCACCCAGATATACACAATCTCACATACCTACGGCGGCAGTTTCAGGAAACAGTCCATCACTTTTGGGCCAGGTTCCTCCTTGTCAATAACAAGATCAAAGATTGCCGCGACGAAGACGCAATCTCAATATTACGAAGTAATTGTACAGACGAAGGAATCCTCAATGCTATCAACCAACGTCACATATTACACTTCACCGACTTGGCAGCCATAGTACAGAAGTACTGCGCAATGGAAAGCGCCTGGAAAACTCAGGTAGCTCGTTGGGAACCGCCAACTCCCACTCAACCTTTCGTCCGAACCATAAGGATGCACCCTCACGGGGTGCCCGACACAGCAGTAAAGAAATCCAAACCCATTACGGGGCGCGGAACCGTTCTGGAGGGATGGCTCAATAGGCCATGCAAAATACACACAACACCGGATACCATGCCTACCCATAGCCTTAGAGCATGTTGGATACTCCGGCAAGTGGCCAAGAGTGGCAAGGATATCCTCACCAAAAATACCTCGGAACAACTCCCCCCGGAACACGACGACCGCAAAATATTGACGGTCTTCGAGACTTTCGCTTCAAACAATCAGCGCAAAAGGGCAGTCCACGACCTCGCCGAAGTCTGTCAAGTCGCAACAATTAATCCTTGGAACGACATGGCCATAACTTTCAATGCCAGTGACAAACCAAAAACTTGGTCAGTCTGGGCACCAGCCGCCTTGGTCCTCAATCCAATTGTGGACGGCTTTTGACTCACCAAGGTGCTCATGGACGGTGGCAGCGGATTAAACCTCATCTACGAGGATACACTCAGTAAAATGGAAATAGACAGGAGCCGTATCGAGCAAATTAGCACGACCTTCCGAGGAATTATTCCCAGTCGGGAGGCACGATGCGTGGGAAAAATAGCACTTGACGTGGTATTCGGCACGCCAGAGAACTATCGGTCCGAAGAGATAACCTTCCAAGTGGCCCCTTTCAATAGTGGATACCACGCCCTGTTGGCGCTAGATGCATTCACATGCTTTGAAGCCATACCTCATTATAGGTATATGAAGCTCAAAATGCCCGGGCCCAACGGTATTATCACTCTCGCTAGTGATCCGGATATAGCCCTCCACGCCGAAAAAATAGCCTCCCTTGCCCTTGAGGCACTCTCATAGGCCCTTGCGGCCGAAGAGTTAACTGCGCTGCGCTCAACGGTGGATAGGGATGATGTAATCCTCGACAAGCGCTCCAAATCAACCTCCTTCAAACCAGTAGATGAAATAGTAAAATTTCAAGTCCACCCGACGAACGCAAAGAAGACAGCCTCCATCGGTGCACAGCTGGACCCGATGGTGGACGCCGCACTACGAGCGTTCCTACACGAGAACTGGGACATATTCGCTTGGCACCCTTCTGATATGCCAGGAATCCCACGCAGGTTGGCTGAGCACAGCCTCAATATATTGAAGGGATACATGCCAGTTAAGCAAACACTGTGGCACTTTTCCGAACCCAAATGACAAGCTATGGGGAAGGAGCTGGCCAAGCTAATTGAGGCCGGATTCATCAGAGAAATAAAACATACGGACTGGATAGCAAACCTGGTGATGGTGCCAAAGAAGGATAAATCCTAACGCTTGTGTGTCGATTTCAAAGACCTCAACAAAGCTTGCCCTAAGGATCCATTCCCCCTCCCCCGCATCGATCAAATTATTGATGCCACTGTAGGACATGACTCACTGCGTTTCCTCGACGCGTATTCTGGATACCATCAAATTAAAATGAAGGAATCCGACCAAGCCGCAACAACATTTATTACCCCATATGGGCCTTACTGCTTCAACACTATGCCCTTTGGGCCAAAAACGTCGGCGCCACCTACCAACGCATGATTCAAACATGCCTGGAGAAACAAATCGGCAAGACAGTTGAAGTATATGTGGACGACGTCGTCACCAAGACTAAGCGCGTCGAGTCATTAATAGATGTCTTACGTCTCACATTCAACAATCTCCGGACATATGACATTAAGCTCAATCCAGAAAAAATATGTTTTCGGCATCTCCTTTGGAAAACTACTGGGCTTCATTGCTTCTAGTAGAGGAATCGAGGCAAATCCAGCCAAAATCTGAGCTTTATCACAATTGGCTACACAAACAGACCTTAAACAGGTCCAAAAACTAGTTGGATGTGTGGAAGCTTTAAGCCGCTTTATCTCCAGACTAGGAGAAAAAGAATTGCCACTTTATTGACTTCTCCGACGCACCGATCACTTCGAGTGGACAGATGCAGCAACAGCTGGATTGGAAGAAATAAAGGCTCTCTTAGTAAGCAACCCAATTCTAGCCGCGCCAAGCATCAGCGAACCAATGTTATTATACATATTTGCAACACACTAGGTGGTGAGCGCAGTACTCGTCATCGAGAGAGAGGAGGATGGACACAAATTCCGGCTCCAGAAGCCGTTATATTACGTATCCACTGTCCTAACTCCGTGCAAATCCCGGTACCCTCATTATCAAAAGATAGCATACGCGGTCTTCATGGCATCCCGAAAGCTACGACACTATTTCCAAGAGTGCTTGATCACGGTGGCTTCCGAAGTTCCACTGAACAACATAATAAACAATCACGACACCACGGGCCAGATTGCCAAGTGGGCCATTGAGCTCCTTCCATTCGATATAACATATAAGCCATGCCGGGCCATCAAATCACAAGTACTAGCAGACTTCGTCGCCGAATGGACAGAAGCCGAACTCCCTAAAGAGTACGGCACATATTCCAACTAGGTCATGCACTTCGGTGGTTCCAAAATGCTAGCGGGCTTAGGGGCAGGCGTTGTCTTAACATCCCCTACTGGAGATATAGTTCAGTACGTACTCCAAATATTATACACAGACTCCAACAATGCAACAGAATACAAGGCCTTATTGCATGGTCTTGGGGTGGCTGTCTCCATGGGCATACAACGCTTGGAAGTGCGTGGGGACTTGAACCTCGCAATATCTCAAATAAATGGAGATTTCAATGCCGAGGATCTGAAGATGGCGGCCTACCGTAACGCCGCTCTCAAAATGTTGGCTCGGTTCGAGGGGCTTGAGAAAGTAATCAAGCGGCGGATGTCCTTGCTCGCATCGGTGCCAAGCGCGACCCCGTCCCACCTAACATCTTTTTGGAAAGGCTTTTCAAGCCATCCATGGTGTGGCAAGGGGAGAGCGGCAACGTCAGTCCGGATCTGACCACAACCCCAGACTCCGAACATACTGATATCATCGGAGGCTCGGCCACCGAAATAACACCATAGGCCGATCTTATCATGGCAGTCATTGCCCCATGGACCAAACCCTTCTTGGCCTACCTCAAGAGGCGAAAGCTCCCTGAGGATCAGAATGAGGCTCGCTGCATTGTTTGGCATTCGAAAGCCTATAAGGTCCACGAATGAGAACTCTACAAGAAAAGCGCTACCGGAGTACTTCAAAGATGTATCTCCGAGGAAGAGGGGCAGCAGCTCTTGTCTAAAATTCATGCCGGTCTCGGGGGTCACCACACCGCAGCTTGCGCCCTTGTAAGCAAGGCCTTCCATACAGATTTCTACTGGCGGACGGCCCGAGCAGATGCACAAGACCTTGTCCAACATTGTGTTGGATGCCAGCTTTTCGCCAACCGAAGACATATGCCACCCACTGCTCTACAAACAATCTTCACCACTTGGCCTTTCACGGTCTGGGGGCTTAACATGGTTGGACCCCTTAAAGGAGGCAGCCATAAGAAAAAATATTTGCTAGTCATGGTAGATAAGTTCACTAAGTGGATAGAGGACAAACCAGTTAAAATGGCTGAAGTTGGACCAGTGATAGACTTTATATCCGGTGTTGTACACCGTTACGGTGTCCCACACAGCATCATCACCGACAACGGCTCTAATTTTACAGTCGATGAGGTGAAAGCCTGGTGAGCTAATCTAGGCATTAAGCTCGATTACGCCTTCGTCTAACATCCGCAAACGAATGGTCAAGTCGAACGAGCCAATGGTTTTATTATGAGCGGCATCAAACCCAGACTACTGCAGTCTTTGAAAGAATCAGACAAGCATTGGGTTGAAGAGCTCGACTCCATACTCTGGGGGCTGCGGACCACGCCCAATCGCACTACCGGATATACACCTTTCTTCATGGTGTACGGTGCAGAGGTTGTGTTACCCTGCGACATTATTCATGACTCACCTCATGTGCGCATGTACGAAGAGAGAGAGAGGCCGAGCTTGATCGGCAGGACAACTTAGATGCCCTGGAGGAGGAGCGCGACATTGCAAAAGCCCGTTCTGCATTTTATCAATAGAAGGCCCGCAGATATCCAAGCAGAGAAGTACGGGCCAAGACTTTCAATGTTGGCGATCTCGTTCTATGCTTGCCGGCGAAGAAAAAGGACAAACTCAAGCCCAAGTGGGAGGGTCCCTTCATCATTGACGAAGTTCTCACTGGAGGAGCGCACCGCCTGCGTGATGCATCAGACAACGGCCTAGAACCGAACCCCTGGAATGCGGCGAGACTCCAAAGATTCTATGCCTAGCACCAAACCCTTCGTTTGCTTCCTCCTCCCTATTGTTTACATTATTTTTTATCCTCTCTTTTCGCCATCTTTTATTAGCTTTAAAGCTTTCGTGCGGCTAAACCATACACCTATGACATACACATTCTCAAATGTGTACGTCCATTACAGCTGGGGGCTTCTTGGACAAAAGTTTATTATTGTTATTTTTCGAGCATCAAGCTCATCACATATGCATTGTTTCCACATATGTACCTTTTCTTCACCATTATATTCATCGATATGACTTAATTTTTTGGCCAAGCTGGGTTGCCTGGCTCCTATGCTTATGCCCTACATTCCTGTTAGTTCGGCTGGCGCATAAAGGGAGCACCTCTGCGATTGTTACTGCCAGGTCTTCCGGATGTGTACCTCAGACTAGCTGAAGCCGAAAGCTAGCGTTCTTAAGGGAATATTCGGTTGGCGGACTAAAGATGTTTTACATTTCTTCCACTATGAACCTCCAGATGTTACCTATATTGCGATGTTTTCAATCACAGTTCGGACATGCATATTAACGCATGCACACCCAGGGAAAGGAACCCTTAACGGAACTAGTCTATCTGGAAGATGTTTCTTACAATCACAATGTAATATAGCATAGCTAGTCGGATACAACTTGTCTGTTCAAGCAACTATGACCCCTACGCTTGGTTTCCATGCATACCCCGGTCTATTTACCGCTCGAGTATTCGGAAACACTCCGCACCTTCGGGTCCAGAGGTCGAAGCGAAAAGGTCGGCCATGACAATCGTTTTACAATCCGGCTAGGAAGAAATATATTAAGGAAAGTACATAGTCACTTGGACTAAAAAACTTCCTCCTCTATACCGTCCAACAGGTTGTCTAGCTTACAATCCTATTGGGAATATTTGCCAGCTACTTCTACTTGGTCATATACTAAATTAACGGGAATTTCTTTCCCATCTGACCCTAGCGGTCCGACCCGAGCCATATGATTCGGATCAAGCTTGGTATACCGTGTTTTTACCATGGCCCAGGCCTCTCGCGCACCTTCCCGGCAGGCTGATATCTTCCATAATCGAATAAGCCGTCGTGCCCCTTTGAACAGCTCCACGAGCTCCGCCATACCTCCTGGAGGAGAGGCGGATGGCCATAAAGCCTTGGCAACACCACGCATTGCCTGCTGAACTCGCTCGTGCGTCTGGGACAGCTCTTGTAGCAGGTCGCCTTGAGATCCGGACATTTCTTCCTCGGGACGGCCAGTCAGCATACTTGCAGACATAAATCTACCAGTTCCGGCCCTCGCCGAATTATAGGGAGGCAAGTTTGAAAAGCATACTAAATATGCTGCCTTGTAGCCTCCTATTCTCCTTGACGGCGTCATCTAGTTGGGCTCGAACATCTTTCAGTTCTTGGCCCAGTTGGGTATGGGAATCCTGCAGCATGTTCCTTTCATCCCTGACCCGCGTCAGCACACGTTCGCCTGCCGCATGTTGCCTTTTGGCCTCTTATTCACCAGCCTGGACGTCCTTCAGTTTCTCTCTCAGTTGCTCTACTAATTCTATCAGCAGAAACACAACAGTGTTACTATAACTGGTATATGATTATACTTCTTTCCGCTGGGGAGAAACATTACCAGGTGCTACCTCCTTGGATTTTTCCAATTCGGTGGTAGCCGCAGTTAGTTGAGTTTGACATTTTTCCAGCTCTTGAGATAGCATGCTATTCTTCTCCATAAGTGGATTATACAATGATCCTTAAATCAGTTGTTTCACCTGCTTTAAGTCTCGGGGGCTACTGGTGTATGATTATTAAATCTACACTTACACGCTTATCTTTTAGATGCTGGTCCGTGGCTCTGGCAAGCCCATCCTGAGCAGCTCGGATGTACGCATCGGCCGAGGTGAAGGCATCGAATGCCTCCTTTCAGAAGTCGGGGTCACGGAGAGCGGCCCTCCGACGACGATGATTCATGGAGCTCCCCACTTCAGAGTTCGTGATGGACATATCGTCTGAATCCTCTGCGGAAGGATAGTTTGGCGCCACTCCTGTATCAGCCCCCATCCTTAGGGCAGGGTCTGGAACCTGACTAGTGGAGGCACGACCGACAGGATCCCCGGACATAGTCCGGCAGACACTTTTCCTGATAGAATGCGGCGAATGGCATCACGATTTTATGTGGCGGTCAGGAGATGTATTTGCAAAAAGAAAGCCTTACCTCTTTGATGAAGGTTCTGCCGTATTGTCGTTTTCCTTTCTCTTTGAAGACGTGCTCAGCATGGGCGCCGCTCTCCTCGGAGATGCTTCTGGTACACGTTGTGAAGTCGAGCGCCACCCCTTTGGAACACAAAATAGTGCGGTGGGTGAGGCATAATAAGGAAACTCTTTCGAAGAAGGTGTCTCTTAAGTTACTTACATGCGAATTAGGGAGGAGGTCGGGATAATCGGTGATGATAGGTACTGCCGTACCATCATAGCTCGTCTGATAGAATACTCCATTCTCGAGCTCCACAAATATGTCCGGATCTTCTTCGAATCCGGGGTCAAGGTCCCGGTTGTAACCCTCCGGCTAGGGGTGGGGCTATGGATCCCGTCGGTAGCCTTCCGCCATTCCTATTGCGAGTGGATAGGTTACTATCCATCAAAAATGATTTAGGGAGAGGAGTGAAATGGTGGGATTGGAGCTCACCCACCTAGGAGAATTATACATGGAAAATCCATCTCGACATTGGACACGAGTGAACTCCTCCTTCTCCATTTTGTACAGTTCGGCCAATATTTTGTCCAAAGCGGCAGGGGTTTTCGGACCCTTCCGACTATAGCATGAGGCGTCATCTTCCCCATTATAGTACCACATGGGAAGCCCTCTGTATTGGAGTGGTTGGACCCCCCGCACTATGGAGATCGCAATTACCTCGATTATTGATAATCCGGACTGGGCGAGCGTCTTAATCTTGCCCGTCAACTGTCTGACTTCCGCGCTATCCTCCTCCTCGAGGCTACGAGGGTGCTAGCTGTGGCATTTCTTCAACAGAGCACTTGAAAATTCGGGGAGACCCATTCGGACTGGGTCGGGAAGAGCGACGTCGTCAATATAGCACCATTCAGAAGGCCACTCTTCGAAAGCCTTCTTCGGCATGCCGGACAGGTATTTGGTCCCGGTGATGCGCCATACCTCGGCTCCTCCCACTTCGAATATTGATCCCCCTTGATTAGGAGGGATGAGGCAGGACATTTTCTCCATAATTCAAAATGGGCCTCATAGGCCAGGAATAGATCGCATACAGCAACGTAACCCGCGATGTGCAGGATGGGGCGGGAGTGAAACTGTGTAGTTGGAGGCCATAATACTCTAGAAGTCCTCGGAGGAAGGGATGGATTGGATATTCGACGCCTCTTAGCAAGAAGAGAACGAAGCATACTCGTTCCCCCCTGGACGGATTGGGGAAATTCTCCGCCTGAACCCCGCCGTTGAAGGACATCAATCCTGCTCGTACGGGGACTAGATCCGCGGGAGGAAAAAAGCCCTGTTTTTTCAGCTTGGTCAGCTGACCGTGAGATATGGAACGTCTCTCCCAATAACCTTTTTCAGAGCCGTGGGGACGAGAGGAAGAGATGGAAGTGCTAGCCATGTTGTAGTGGTTCCTCCTAGCGAGCTCTGAGGATTTTTTCGCAGGGTGTGGAATGGATCTGAGATCTATTCTCTTTAAATAGGCACCTCTCTTGTATGGTCAGGGTGGTTTGTCAAAAATACCCCGACCTCTCGTATTCACTCACCATGTGGAAGCTGAAGTCAGGAAGGCGTGGAAGCTGATGGGCACAACATTAAATGGAAAAGCCGAATACCGCTCTTTAAGTCAGAGACTTTCAAGTAATTGGAGGGGGAAACCGCCTTGCAATGCCGAAGACAATCTATGCGCCGGACACCTCGTCATTGCAGTATGGTCCGGGGGCTACTGAGGGAGTCCTGGACTAAGGGGTCCTCGGGCGGCCGGCCTGTTGGACATCGGCCGGACTATTGTGCCATGAAGATACAGGATAGAAGACTTTCTCCCGTGTCTGGATAGGACTCTCCTTTGCGTACATGGCAAGCTAGGTGGCCGGATGTACTATTTCCTTTCTATGTAACCGACTTTGTACAACCCTAGTTCCCTCCGGTGTCTATATAAACCGGAGGGTTTAGTCCGTAGGGACAATCATAATCAGATAGGCTAGACTTCTAGGGTTTTAGCCATTATGATCTCGTGGTAGATCAACTCTTGTAACCCCCATACTCATCAATATTACTCTAGCAGGACGTAGGGTTTTACCTCCATCGAGAGGGCCCAAACCTGGGTAAACATTGTGTTCCCTGTCTCCTTTTACCATCAACCTCAGACGCACAGTTCGGGACACCCTACCCAAGATCCACCGGTTTTGACACCGACGGCCAACCTTTATGACAAATAGGAAAGCGCGCTCGTTGCCTTCCTACAAGCTAATGTCGATGTGTTTGCCTGGCAACCATCTGACATCCCAGGTGTTCCCAAGGAGGTAATAGAGCACCACCTTGTTGTCTGCCCACATGCCCAACCCGTCAAGAAGAAGGCTTGGAAGCAGGCCTTGGAGAGGCGGCAGTTCATTGCCGAGGAGATTAAGAAGCTTGACGCAGTTGGTCAGGTCAGAGTAATGCATCCAACATGGTTAGCAAACCCAGTGGTTGTATGCAAGGCTAATGGGAAGTGGAGGCTTTGCATAGATTTCATGGATCTCAACAAAGCTTGCCCGAAGGACCCATTTCCCTTGCCACGCATCGACCAGATTGTGGACTCCACTTCAGGTTGTGATTTCCTGTCCTTTCTGGATACATACTCTAGGTATCATCAAATTTTCATGTCCAAGGACGACGACGAGAAGACTTCATTCACACCCCATGTGGTGAGTACTACTTTGTGCGCATGCGTTTCAGGTTAAAGAGTGCCAGGTCCACTTTTGCCAGAGCAGTCCTGATTGGTTTTGAACCACAGTTGCATAGAAACATTGAGGATTATATGGATGATATTGTGGTCAAGACCAAAGACAGATCAACCCTCATCCAAGATTTGGAAGAAACATTTGCTAATCTGCGCAAGATCAACTTGAAGCTAAATCCGGAGAAGTGTGTCTTTGGTGTTCCCTCCGGCAAGCTACTTGGGTTCTTTGTGTCCCGTTGGGGGATCGAAGCCAACCATGAAAAGATCAAGGCTATCGAGCAGATCCAAGCACTTAAGACAGTCAAAGATGTGAGGCCTCTGACAGGGTGGGTTGCGGCACTTAGCAGATTCATCTCCAAGTCTGCCGAGCGCGCCCTACCGTTCTTTAAGATTTTGAAGAAGGCATGGCCCATGAAGTGGACCCCGGAAGCAGACGCGGCATTACAAGACTTGAAGACCTACTTGTCCTCCGTGCCCACCTTGGTTGCCCCCAAACCATAAGAGTTGTTGCTGCTATACCTAGCGGCAACTAATCAAGTGGTTAGTGCAGCCCTAGTGGCACAACGGGAAGTAGAGGAAACAAAAGAGTGAGCAAAGCCCAACAGGACCGGATGAAGGCCAGGACAAAGAAGGACATGGTAGCGGGGGCAACCCCAAGGACGCGTTAAGGAACAAAGTGGTGCAGCACCCAGTGTACTACGTCAGTTCCCTGTTGTAGGGGGCTAGATCGAGGTACTCTGGTGTGCAAAAGTTGATTTTTGGCCTCATCATGGCCGCAAGGAAACTGTGCCACTACTTCCAAGGCCATGAGATTACGGTTGTCACCCACTTTGTCGGATCATGGGTTCTGACAGACCCTTGAGGTTCGAACACTGGGGTGCACGTGAAGGTTTTCTCCCTATCGATCCACGCCCTAGCTCTCTAAGATTTTGCGGACGACTCGACGAACTCACAACACAGTAAGACACAAGATTTATACTGGTTCGGGGCACCGTTGTGGTGTAATACCCTAATCCAGTGTGGTGGTGGATTGCCTCTTGGGCTGATGATGAACAGTACAAGGGGAATGTAATGCCCCGAGACCGATGTGCCAGGTGTCCTCCAGTTATTCGCTATTGTTGCGTTGTCATTGATTGCGTGTCATGAATTGCATATCATGTCATCATGTGCATTTCATTTGCATACATGTTCGTCTCATGCATCCGAGCGTTTTCCCCGTTGTCCGTTTTGCAATCCGGCGCTCCTATGTCACCCGATGTTCCTTTCTACCTCTTTTCGTGTGCGGGCGTTAAACGTTTTCGGAGTGGACCAAGACTTGTCATGTGGCCTTGGTTTACTACCGGTAGACCGCCTGTCAAGTTTCATGTCATTTGGACTTCGTTTGATATTCCAACGGTTAACCGAGGGACCGGGAAGGCCTCGTGTGTGTTGCAGCCCAACATCCTTTTAAAGTGGCCCAAAACCCACCTAAGACCTCTCCATCATCTCGGTCGTTCGATCACGATCGCGTGGCCGAAAACCGCACCTCATTTAGACTCTCCTAACTCCCTCTACCTATAAATATGTGCATCTCCCCCGAAATCCGGGTCTAAACCTAGATCCACTCCTCTTCCGCGCGTCCGGACGCATCTGTGCATCGCCGGACATGTCCGCCGCGCCCCTCCACGTCGCCCCGGCCAATCGTGGGCTGCCACGCCAGCGCCGCCGTCGCCCGCACCAAACCGCGTCGCGCCACGTGTCACTCCGCCAGTTCTTGCCCGCTCTGCCGCCGCCGGGCCCGCCGCTACCCAAATCCGGCCCTCCCGGCCCGGTACGCCGGTCGCCGCGCCTCCTGTCTCCGTCATACCCCCGTCGCCGGGCATCACCGCCTCCTTGTCGGACGATGTCGCGCCTCGCCGGAGCGCGGCGCCCTCTCCTCCTGCCGACCGCCGGAACGAGCTCCTCTCCTCCGCCGGCGCGCGCCCTCGGTCGACGCCGCCCCGACGCAGCGCCGCCCCGCCCCCGCTCATCCCCGCCGGCTCCTACTCGCCGGAGCACCGGCGCGCCATCGTCGCCTTGCACGAGATCGGGAGGAGCCTGATCCACGTAGCCTCGTTGACTCCCGCATGGGCCACCGCAGCCCAGCGCCGGCCCATCTTCTCGAGGCCCAGCTCCACTTCCTCCGTCCTGATGTTTTTTTTTCTCGAGAGGGTATATTTCTCTAAGTCCCCTATTTTTTTGGGCATTTTCATCGCATCATAACTCCCTCATCGTAGCTCCGTTTTGTGCGTGTAGCATGTCGAAATGTTCGTCCCGACGAGTACATCGTTTCATCTCATTGCATCACTTTCATTTGAGCTCATCTTGGTGCCCGAAATGCTGTTGGAAGAGGGCTATGTGATGAATTTGTCAGATCTGTTTCATCAAATAGCTATTTGTCATTTTTGCCATGATTAATGTGTGCATGCTATGACCCTGAGCTCTACATGTGTTTTGTTATATGTCATGCCATCTTTACAGTGGTGCTTGCCATGTATTTTTGTGATATTTGTGGTGACTAGCAAAAGCTTGCAAAGTAGCGTAATCGGTAATGCTGATTTCAGGGACTTAGAATTTCTCCAAGTCCTAGTCCTGATTTTGTCGTTATGCCATATGTTCATGTTGTTTCCTAGTGATCCGTGCCTCTTTTGAGGAGGATCAGTAAGGATGTTTTGTTAACATTGTGGTGCTCTATCCATCCATTTTTTTTGCATTTATGGAGCACCCTAGCTTGAGTCAATCGAGCTCTACTTTTGCTATATCGTGAATCCTGGCAGATTGTTGACTTGTTAGCGATTTTGCCGAGGATGTTGCTATTGATCAGTGCATGCTATGTTGTTGTTCTTGTCATGTCTAGCTTCTATGTGATGTATTATTTATGGGTGTATGCTTAGTTTGTCATGCCATGCTCTGTAGTGAGTGCATCGAGCTCGTAAACATGCCTACTTGCTAATCTGTTTTGCATGCTCCAGTTTTTCACTAAGTCTGAATCTGTTTGTGTATTTGCCATGTTCACATGCTTGCCATTGTATTTTCTGATCCCTTTTGGCTCAAGGTCACTAAGGGACTTTTGTTAAGTGCTTTGTGTAGCTTCATTCCATGCCTTGCTTTGCCATGATATGTTCCCGTAGCATATAGTTTTCATGCTCTAAAGTGTGCTTCCTGATGATAAATACCAGACTTGTGTTAATTTCACTAAGTCTGAAACCTGTTATCATTTGCACTTTTGCCATGCTTGTTTGAGCCTGTTAATGGATAAATTAGCCGTAGCTCAGTGTTCATCTTTTGTCAAGCTTCATGAGTGGTTCCCTGCCATGTATTTTTTGTCATGTTTGAGTGTTGTAGCATATTTATTTTGATGCATTTAGATGGCTACTTGTTGTTTATCGCAGACCGGTGCCATATTTGTTTTTCTTGTCATTTCCAAACCGTGCATCCGAAATCACCTCCTCTTTCCAGTGGCACTCTTGGATTTCCAAGTTGAGGCCAGGTTCAATCATTCCTTTGCAAGTCATGCATATGCATCACATACCGCATCCCGCATATCATACCATGTTCATGTGTTGGTTGTTTACTATGTTGTGTGCTTCTTTCCAGTGTTGCTTCTTCGGGTTGGTTCCGGTAACGTCGCGTTTGTGAGGACCCGTTCGACTACGTCCGTTTGTCTTCTTCATGGACTCGTTCTTCTTCCTTGCGGGATTTCAGGCAAGATGACCATACCCTCGAAATCACTTCTATCTTTGCTTGCTAGTTGCTCGCTCTTTTGCTATGCCTATGCTGCGATACCTACCACTTGCTTATCATGCCACCCATATTGCTGAACCAAGCCTCTAACCCACCTTATCCTAGCAAACCGTTGTTTGGCTATGTTACTGCTTTGCTCAGCCCCTCTTATAGCGTTGTTAGTTGTAGGTGAAGATTGGAGCTTGTTCCATGTTTGGAACATGGATATTTTGTTGGGATATCACAATATCTCTTATTTAATTAATGCATCTATATACTTGGTAAAGGGTGGAAGGCTCGGCCTTATGCCTGGTGTTTTGTTCCACTCTTGCCGCCCTAGTTTCCGTCATATCGGTGTTATGTTCCCGGATTTTGCGTTCCTTGGTTGGGTTATAATGGGAACCCCTTGACAGTTCGCCTTGAATAAAACTCCTCCAGAAAGGCCCAACCTTGGTTTTACCATTCGCCACCTAGCCTTTTTCCCTTGGGAGTCACGAATCCCGAGGGTCATCTTTATTTTACCCCCCCCCCCCCCGGGCTAGTGCTTGTCTAAGTGTTGGTCCGAACTAGAGTCCTTTGCAGCGCCACCTCGGGGAAACTTGAGGGCTGGTTTTAGTTGTATGGAGCGCTCATCCGGTGTTTCCCTGAGAACGAGATATGTGCAGCTCCTATCAGGATGTCGGTGCATCGGGCGGTCTTGCTGGTCTTGTTTTACCTGTCGAAATGTCTTGTAACCGGGATTCCGAGCCTGATCGAGTCTTCCCGCTAGAAGGAATATCCTTCATTTACCGTGAGAGCTTGTGATGGGCTAAGTTGGGATACCCCTGCAGGGTTTTGAACTTTCGAAAGCCGTGCCCGCGGTTATGGGCAGATGAGAATTTGTTAACGTCCGGTTGTAGAAAACCTGAAGTTGACCTTAATTAAAATACATCGACCGCGTGTGTTACCGTGATGGTCTCTTTCCGGCGGAGTCCGGGAAGTGAACACGGTGTTGGAGTTATGCTTGACGTAGGTTGTTCTAGGATCACTTCTTGATCATAGTTGTTCGACCGTACTTTTTCCTTCTCTTCTCCCTCTCTTTTGCGAATAGGTTAGCCACCATATATGCTAGTCGCTTGCTGCAGCTCCACATCATACCTTTACCTTACCCATAAGCTTAAATAGTCTTGATCGTGAGGGTGTGAGATTGCTGAGTCCCCGTGACTCACAGATACTTCCAAAACCAGTTTGCAGGTACTGATGTTACCGAGCAGGTGACGCAACCAAGCTCAAGGAGGGGCTCGATGAAGATCTTGTCCTTTGTGTTGTTTCGTTTTAGTTGATCAGTAGTGGAGCCCGGTTAGGGTTGATCGGGGACCTTGTCGCATTTGGGCTTCTTCTTTTATTTTGGTTCCGTAGTCGAACCTTGATTGTATTTGGATGATGTAATGCTTTATTCAGGTATTGTGTGAAGTGGCGATTGTAAGCCAACTATGTATTCTTTTCCCTTATGTATTACATGGGTTGTGTGAAGATTACCTCACTTGCGACATTGCTTTTAATGCGGTTATGCCTCTAAGTCGTGCTTCGACATGTGGGAGATATAGCCACATCGAGGGCGTTACAGGGAAGAACAACCCTCTGAGTTTGATGTGTTCTTCTGCTTGGTGAACTTGTGTGGGTGAGATGATCTTGGATCCGCTCTCGACTTGTGATGAGGTCGATCCTCCCTACTGTGGTGGCTAGTTCTACTTATATAGGCACTGGTCCTCTCCCCAAATATTGAGCGGGAAGGGAGCCAACAACGGCCAATTCAAAAGGGGACAGCTAGTACAAGTTATCCCGACAAAAGGTGGTATTCGCCTGACAAAGGTTCTGGTGATGATGCCGTCTCGGGCTCCATGGTTACCTCCGTCCTGCCGTCCTTCTAGTCTTGACCTCGTTGCACCAATATGGAAACCTTTGCTTGATGCCTCGGTACTCCACGCCTGCGCTTGCCCCCTTGGCACCAAAGAGGAAGCAAGGACTCTGCGCGCGATGACGCCCGCCTAGCGCCCGCCTGGTCTCGTTCGTCATGGCTCACGTCACGAGGACCTCGCGAGGTTTGCCCTGCCTTGATCTCTCCGCGCCTCGCGAGCCTGCCTGGCGTGGTCACTCCTGAGGAGGTCTTGCGTCGTCGGTGTCGCGAGGCTTGGCCCCTCGCGAGTGTCTTGAATGCCTTGTCGATGAAGATGGGCCATACAGACCTGCCAGCCCAGCCACGCTGTGGGCCGCAGGTAGGCAAGTCTGGGACCCCCATTCCCAGAACGCCGACAGTAGCCCCCGGGCCCTAGGCGCGCTCAGGCTTGGCTTTGAGGCGAAGCCAAAGGATCAAGCGCGGAGCGCCGCGGGCCCCAAAAGCCTGCGGCCTCAGTTGACGCATGGCGGTTGATTGGACGCGGGTGTCTCCGCTTCCCCATGCTGCCTCGCAACTGCCCGACTTGGCAAGTCCCTGCGACATGCAAGGAAAGCCATTATTACCTGTGATCGTGCGGCACTACTAGGAAAAGGGCTATAGATGGAATTGACACTAATGGCGTACCAGACATGTGGTGCGCCATTACTATATACTAATGGTGCACCATGTGTTGGTGCGCCATTAGTGTCCAAATACTAATGGCGCACCACATCCACGGTGCGCCATTAGTAAAAAAAATTAATTTTTTCAAAACTAGTAATGGCGCACCACTCCCACGGTGCGCCATTAGTAACTTGGCCACCAGTTCCACCGAACGCACCCCCCCCCTGTGGACCGCCTTTTCAGTTTTAAAAAAATAAAAAAATGATGGAAATGTGAAATAAAAGAAAATAAGTTTCCCATGTGATATGTGGTCTAGTTGTTGTGAAAATTTACAAATATGAATTTTGACTTTATTTGCGAAATCTCTCGAGAATTTGTAAAATGGGCATAACTTTTGCGTATGAACTCAGATAAAAAAGTTTTTATATGAAAAATCATCTACTCGAAAAGTTACATCCAAATTTAACGGGGGGGACCCCGTTAAACATTTTGAAAATCCTCAAAAACCTAACAGAAAAAAAGATACGGGGCTTTTAAGATCTGGAGAGGCAAAAAAATTCAAACTTACTAATGGCGCACCTACCCATGGTGCGCCATTACCTCTCCTCCACTCCATCTTCCCTTCTCTCCACCATACTACCCTCCTCCTCTCCGGCGACCTCCTCCTCCTCTTCGGCGACCTCCTCCTCCCTCCTCTCCTCCCCTCCCCTCCCCTCACGGTTTCTCCTCCCTCCTCTTCTCCCATCCCCTCATGGTTTCTCCTTCCTCCTCTCTGATGCTTCGGTGAACTCCTCTCCAGTGACCTCCTCCTCCTCCTCTCCAGCGAACTCCTCCTCCTCCTCTCCGGTGATGTAGGCGAGTGCCTCTCTGGTGACCTCCTCCTCCTCTTCGGCGAACTCCTCTCCGGCAAAAGAACACGGCAAAAGAACGTACAAGATCCAAAAACAGGAACAAAATTTGAAATAATATCGTGCCAAAAAATGAGCAAAAAACGAGCAAAAAATGGGCAAAAAAAATCACGATCCAGATCCAAATTCAAAATTCAAAAATAGCAATGGCGCACGGTGGGGGTTAGACGGTGCGCCACTACTATTTTCCCGCCTTCAAAATTCAAAAATACTAATGGCGGACCAGTGGCCTATACTAATGGCGCACTGTGGCCTATACTAATGGCGCACCAGTGTGCGCCATTAGTATACCAGATACTAATGGTGCACCAGTGGTGCGCCATTAGTAAAAAATACTTGTGGCATGATACTAATGGCGCACCAGTGATGCGCCATTAGTAGGCAAAACTGGTGCGCCATTAGTAGTCCTTTTCCTAGTAGTGTGGGGGTGCTGGTTGACCTTCTCCTGCTATAAATGGGGAGGGGGGCAGAGCCCCCGTCACCCATCTCTTCCCATTCCGCTCACTTCTTCTTTCTCCGCTCCACTGCTAGCAGCAGCTTCAATGGCGTCGATCCGTAGGTTTTCGGCTGAGGAGAAGGGAAAGGTTCCCCTCGATGTGCCAGCGCTGCTCCCGCCGCAGAAGAGGTCGGTCCACCGCTGCGACACCGCGGAGATGCAGGTGGTGACGAGGCCTTGGTACGAGCGGCCTCCTCCTGGGTATCCACTGCCCTTTTATGCCCAAGCCGGGGGCTCGGGAGGAAGAAGCGACGGGCATCGGCGCGCGCACCACGGCCAAGCTCGATGTGCTGCAGAGACGAGTGACATCGCTCCTGGAGTCCATGTCGCGGACTCCTCGCATGAGCTCGTGCTGTGGGCGGCGATGCCCCCAAGCTCCTGGATCCGCTTCCCGCCCTTATTCTTCGACGTGATGCCATCCAGGGGGCCTCTCGAGCTCTGGTTGCAGCATGCTGACTGCGACGCTCGGGCGACCAGAGCAGAGGTTGAAGCAGTCTCCACCGGCAAGATCTTCATGACACGCGGCTGGGGCGAGGTCGAGCAGGTTTGCCGTGCGGAGGGATCCCTCGTGATCCACTTCGGGTACAATAGTGCCTCCACGTTGTTCTTCAAGGTCTTCGACACGGAGGGTCGCTGCTTGGAGTGCTGCCCCGAAGGGGAGCGACAGGATGAGGCGCGCCCCACTCGCGGCTACTCCAGCAGCAGTGACTCTTGGGAGTCCAGCGGTTCTCCCGATCTCTACGAGGCTCCGGAGACGAGCGACGACAGCTACGTGCCTCCGAACTCTTGCCGCGCTCGGAGCTGGGCCACAACATCCGATCGTCGTCGCCGCTGATCTGGATGGGGTTGTCGCCGGCCTCCCGCGGGCAACTGTTGATGATGGCGTCGGCCGCGGGGGTGTGTCTTTTGTTCCCGACGAGGAATCGAGAAGTACCCCGTGGGGGCATGTAAAGAGTTTGCAATGTCTTTCGCTGATATTATCCTAATCATGGATGCCTTGTGAGCGCAAGTCCTGTTTAGGCTCGGTCTTCCCTTTCCGATCTCGCGACAGCTTGTTGCTCTACGCTGACAGGTCCCGGTCCCCAGGCAAGCTTCAGCCGTCGCTGGTATGCCAGGTCACGTGCCGTGGTCAAGGCCAGGAGGTGAGCGGCCCGAGGTCCAGTAAGAGCCCCTGAGGCGCGATGCTCAGGGGGTCCCCTTTAGCGCTCAAGAAGCCGTGGTAAAACAGGAAAGGGAGGTGACGTTGCCGCAACAGGGCTGGGGCGAGCATGTCCTCTCGGCTCCAACGACTAGTTGATCTGAGCTCGTGACTTATCTTGGCGGTCCGGGGTCGATTCTTCGTGATGCGCCAGGCCTATGTGCAAACATCCGCAGCGTAGCTAGGTCAGGCCCATACGAGTCCTCCCCCTTTCAATGCTCTCCTTTGTGATCTACGTCCTTAGGTCCAGGCCCTCGAGCGAGCTCAGCCGCCGCTAGTATGCCAGGTCGCGTGCCATGGTCAAGGCCAGGGGTGAGGGATGGAGAGCCAGTAAGAGCTCCTGTGTCGCGATGCTCAGGAGCCCCCTTTTAACGTGCAAGCGGATTACTAGGAAGAGGTGGGAGCTCGCGGTGCCGCCTTGTGCTATCTTCGTGAGATTCCTGCGAGCCAGCACAAGGAAGAACACGATCTACCGTTATGGTTGCCAGCCTGCCGTTGGTTGCTCCGCGAGGGGTTGAAGGCACTGAGGGCCTGGTGAGGTGACGTGCGCGGGGCGTGCCACGAGCCAGAGCTCGACTGCTCAGGTTTATCGACGTGGTAGGGACGGACCCATGCACCAGCGCTGTGCCAACATGCGGAGCCCCGTGGGAGGCGACGATTGAGCAGGTAGTAATCATAGGTAGATCCAATATGAGAGTAGTAAGCTTGAGTAAGTGCATGAGAGATACGTGCCACTGGGTCAGGCCCGAGCGGCTTGGGGATGATGCAGCCCGAGGGGCGCCCCCAACAAGGTAAGCTAAAGACATAAAAAGGGATACATGCCACAGGGATGGACCCACGCGTCCTGGGAATGATGCAGCCCGAGGGGCGCTCACAGCTAAATGAACTCGGAAAGATGTCACCTGGTCATGTTGACGAAGGAGAGTTGGGGCAGCTGAAGGTGCACGGCGAAGGGGTTGCTCCTCATGAGCCACCGGAGCCCTAAGCCTCGGGAGGCTCTAGGGGCTCAGGTGGTTCCTTGAGGACCGTCTCCATCTCCATCTGGATGGTGTGGTGCCTGGCCTCCTGAGCCGCTAGGATGCGCCGCAAGTTGCGCTGGTAGGCGGACGATGCACTCGGCAGGCCAAAGGGCATCCGAACGTAGCTATGCGATGGGCCCTCGCAGCGTCCCACACGCGAAGGCCAGAAAGGCTCCTGAGAAGCGGCCCTGTTGAGCCCTGGAACGTCGATGCAGACACGCAGCCCGGCATCCTCGCCTGGATGGGAAGCTATGTCTCATGAGCGGCGATCACCGCGCATGGCCCTTGCATCTTGCAATTCCTAGGTGGTCTTGGTGATGAACTCCTGAACGGTGGGCAATCCTTGCCCTGTGCCCTCCTGAGGGAAACGTGCCGCGAAGCACGCCTCCAAGTGGTGCCCGAGCGCCTCCCTCGTGATGTGGGCAAAGTCTGAGGCCTTCCAGAAGAAAGCCCCCGAGCCCTGCCTGAGAAGGGCGCCGGCCGTGCCTTCCTATGCGATGGAGGGAGACGCCCCTGGAGCGGGCGCTGATCCTGACGAGACTCCGGCTATGGTGTCACCCTCCTGAGGTCCTGTGCATCGCAGCTGCTTCTTCTTCTTGGGTATGGCCTCAGGAGGGCCCTCGCCCTTGCTGTCGGGGTCGTCAATTGCTGCAGCTTGCAAGGCACGCTCGAGGGAGCACACCGCATCTCTTTCTTCACATGGGACTATGATGATCCCGCCGTTTCCCGGCATCTTGAGGACATTGTAGCCATAATGGGTCACCGCCATGAACTTGGCCAGGGCTTAATACCCAAGGATGGCATTGTACGGCAGGCAGATGTGCGCAACGTTGAAGTCGATGAGCTCAGTGCGGTAGTTCTTGCGTTCCCCGAAGGTGACAGGGAGGCGGACCTGCCCTCTCGGTGTGGTGGAACCATCGGTCACTCCTGAGAAAGGCTTGGTGGGCTGAAGCTGGTCATACGACACTTGGAGGCTGTCGAACGTGTCGACGGACAGAATGTTGAGCCCTGCGCCGCCGTCGATGAGGGTCTTGGTAACTTGCACGTTGCTGATGACTGGGGAGCAAAGCATGAGGAGGGTTCAAGCGGTAGCTACGCACTTGAGATGGTATGCCGAGTTAAATGTGATGGGGCACTGGGACCATCTGAGCGGGCGCGTGGCTTCGAGCTTGGGGAGGACTACATTCACTTCACATGCAAACTGCTTGAAGATACGCTGCGAGGCTGGGGCCTGGGCTCCGCCCAAGATGCAGGCGATAGCACGCGGTTCCTCGAAGTCCCCAGCCCCCTCGTCTTGATGGTGTTCGTTATTCCTTCTTGGTGGTGGTGGCAGCGGTGGGAGTCCGGCATTTCCTTGAGAATGATCCTCATGAGGCTGATCCCTCCAGGAGCCCTCGCGAGGCTGATCCTGTCAGCGGTCCTCGCGAGGCCGGTCGCGCCACTCCTAGCGCGGGCCACGGTCGTCCCAGCGTCCGCCACCATGTCCTCCTCCTCGGCCATAGCCCCGGCCACCGCGCTCGGGGCACCGACCAAAGCATCTTTCGCGAATGGCTCTGAGCTCTTGACAGTCACTGGTGTGGTGGGTGTTCAGGTTGTGGAAGGCGCAGAATGGACGGCTGCCCTTGGATGACTCTCGTTGGTATCTGCCATGCTTGGTGTCTGGTTCTACTGCGAGCACGGCTGCTCCTTTGCGCTTCACATCCTTGGCCTTGGTTTTCTTCTCCTTTGGGTCCGCAGCAGGGAGCTCGAGGAGGTAGAGGCGCCCCTCCTCAACTCTAGCACACTTGGTCGTGATGTTGAACAGCTCCAGGGTCGTGCATAGCTCTTCATGGATGGCGAGCTCTTCCTTCATCTTGACGTCGCGGACGCCATTAGAGAACACAGAGATGATGGCCTCATTGGTCACCTTGGGGATCTTGATCCGTGCGCTGTTGAAGCAATGAATGTACTTTTGCAGGGTCTCTCCTGGTTGTTGCTTGATGCGGCGCAGGTCGCCCGCGACCGGGGGGCGGTCGCGAGTACCCTGGAAGTTGGCGATGAAGCGGGTGCGCATTTCATCCCAGGAGGAAATTGAGCCTGGAGGCAGGTTCAGGAACCAGGAGCGGGCGCCCTCCTTGAGAGCCAAGGGAAACCAGTTCGCCATGACTTTCTCGTCACCGTTGACCGCTTCGATGCTCAGCTCGTAGAGCTGCAAAAACTCCTCGGGGTCGGGGCTGTCGTCGTAGTGAGGAGGCAGTTCTGGCTTGAACTTGCCAGGCCAGGCGACGCTACGCAGCTCAGGGGTGAAGGCACGGTAGCCAGATGTGGTCACCGGGACCCGCCTTGGGGTGGAGCTTGGTCTTGATGGGGTCCGCACCCTGCCGCTACAGGTGGCGCGCGGGCTTGCCGCAGCAGTCGGTCCTGGCACGGGGGCGCAAGGAGCGACGGAGCATTTTGTTGCCGAGGGACTTCTTGACAGCTTCTTTCTTCACGCGCGGGCGCGGGACGCGGCGGGTCGCGTCACGGAGCCGCGCGTCTTGGCCCCAGGGCGCCGTCTTTGGGCAGATGTGGTGGAGGCGCTCCGTGGGCTACGTCGCCCGTAGCTGGCGGAGCGTGAGGCAGAGAGGGGGACGGCGCAGGGGAGCCCCCTGCGGCGCGGACAAGCTCGGCGATGCGGTCGAGCCAGTCCTCGTAGAGGTCGTCAACCGGGCGGTAGCGCAGGAGCTCCTGCGCCATGAGGAGCGCAGCCTGTTCATCCATGGGAGGGCGACATGCATAGGAAGAAGAACCAGCCGGGGTCAGCGATGGAGTGGCAGTGCGGCCGTCCCGCCGCACCGAGGGGTGAAGTGAGGATGCTTGCTGTTCTTTCCCCGCCAGGACGGTAGCGGCATTGGCGGCAGGCGATGGGGAACGACGAGGTGGCCCGCCGATGGGAGCCATCTGAGCGACATGGGCGGTGAGGGCAGGCCGGCACTCAGCACGAGCGCGGCGTGCGTCCGCCATGGAGACGACGGAGCGACGGGCCGCGGAGCGACGAGCGGAGACTTCGGCGCACCCCTACCTGGCGAGCCAAATGTCGGATCACGGGTTCCGGTAGACCCTTGAGGTTCGAACACTGGGGTGCGCGTGAAGGTTTTCTCCCTATCGATCCACGCCCTAGCTCTCTAAGATTTTGCGGACAAACTCACAACACAGAAAGACGCAAGATTTATACTGGTTCAGGCCACCGTTGTGGTGTAATACCCTACTCCAGTGTGGTGGTGGATTGCCTCTTCGGCTGATGATGAACAGTACAAGGGGAAGAATATACCCCTGAGGTTGAGGTGTTCTTGTGCTTGGTGAACTTGTGTGGTTGAGAAGATCTTGGATCCTTTCTCGACATGTGATGAGGTCGATCCTCCCTACTGGGGTGGCTAGTTCTACTTATATAGGCCCTGGTCCTCTCCCCAAATATTGAGTGGGAAGGGAGCCAACAACTGCCAATTCAAAAGGGGACAGCTAGTACAAGTTATCCTGACAAAAGGTGGTCTTCGCCTGGCAAAGGTTCTGGTGATGACGTCGTCTTGGGCTCCATGGTGACCTCCGTCTTGCTGTCCTTCTGGTCTTGGTCTCGTTGCACCAATATGGAAACGTTTGCTTGATGCATCAGTACTCTGCACCTGCGCTTGCCCCCTTGGCACCAAAGAGGAAGCAAGAACTCTGCGCGCGCTGACGCCCGCTTGGCGCCCGCCTGGTCTCGATCGTCATGGCTCACGTCACGAGGACCTCGCGAGGTTTGCCCTGCCTTGATCTCTCCACCCCTGAGGAGGTCTTGCATCGTTCGGCCCGCGAGGCTTGGCCCCTCGCGAGGGTCTTGAATGCCTTGTCGATGAAGATGGGCTGTACAGACCTGCCAGCCCAACCATGCCGTGGGCCACAGGCAGGCAAGTCTGGGGACCCCCATTCCCAGAATGCCGACACGCTTTCCATTGCAAAGAATACTCCAAAACCCTGAGGCTACTGGCAGAAAAGTGGAGTGGGCTTTGGAGTTATTCATCTTTGGCGTGAAGTTTAAGAGCACATCAACAATTTAGAGTACGGCATTGGCAAAGTTTATTGCAGAATAGACGCCAATCCCTGATGAGGCAGTGCTGGAAACAGTTACCCCCAGCAAGGAGGCACCCCAAGAATGGATTATGTATTTTGATGGTGCATTCTCCCGCAAGGTGCTGGGGATGGTGTGCTTCTAGTTGCCCCCACTGGGGAGCACTTGAAGTACGTCATCCAGATGCATTTTCCACGGGAGGAGGCAACCAACAATACAACAGAATATGAAGGGGTCCTTGCGGGCTCAGGATTGCCACAGAATTGGGAATCAAGAAGCTGTTCATTGGAGGAGATTCAAAAATTGTTGTGAGACAAGTCAACAATGATTACCAAAGTCCATTGATGGTGGCATACGTTAAGGAAGTGAGAATATTGGAGGAGCACTTTGACCGATTACAAACTGAGCACGTACCCCGTGCGGAAAACAGCATAGTTGATCATCTGTCGAAGTGTGCTACGCAAAAACTTACTGTGGAACCAGGAACTTTTGTTCTCCATCTTACTCAGCCATCTGTATCCCCGGCAACAATGGCCAGACAGAGCCTCCCGGGGCTCCTGGTAGGGACCCTACCGGAAACAACTCCCCATCGATTGTCAGGCCATGCCCTCCTGTCAGGCCACTGGTCCCCGTGGTCGAGGAACGCACTCCCGCAGATGAGGAGGTGCCGCTAGTCCTTGTTGTCGAGGCCCAGGCTCCTACTTGGGCAAGGCACATAGTCCATTTCCTCCAAACTAGAGAACTTCCCGATGAGCAAGAGGAAGCTGAAAGAGTAGTCCAGAGGGCCAGTATGTATCTGTTTGTCAATGACACTATATACAGAAGGAGGCCCAATGATGTGAAATTAAAGTGCATCTATCTAGAAGAAGGAAAGGAACTGCTGGCGGAAATACACAAAGGCATGTGCGGCTCCCACATTGGATCAAGGGCATTAGTTGGGAAAGCATTCCGGCAAGGATTCTATTGGCCCATAGCCCTTCAAGATGTGTTTGACCTAGTCACCAAGTGTGAAGCCTGCTAGTTCCATTCGAAGGACATCCATCTGCCTGCGCAAGCTCTTCAGACAATCCCTTTGTCATGGCCGTTTTCGGTCTAGGGGCGTGACATCCTCGACCCTTTCCCTCGAGCTGCCGGGGGCTTTGAATTCTTGCTCATTGCCTTCGACAAGTTTACAAAGAGGACGGAAGTAGATGTCATGAGAAAGGTGACTGCTTAGTCAGCTATCAAGTTCTTGAAAGGATTAGTGTGCCGCTTCGAGGTCCCTGCCCGGATCATCACATACAATGACCCCCAGCTCATGAGTCGCGCCTTCATGCAATACATTCATGCCCTCAGAAGCAAGGTCTCATTTGCCTCTGTTGCACATCCATAAGCAATGAACAAGCTGAGAGGGCAAATACTGAAGTGTTGCGAGGACTCAAGATGAGAACATTTGATGTGCTGCAGAAGTGCGCCAAGCGATGGATCGATGAGCTGCCGGTAGTTCTCTGGTCCCTCAAAACGACACCAAATTGAGCTACCAGGCAGACTCCCTTCTCCCTAGTCTATGGGGAAGAAGCATTTATCCCCACAGAACTCATTTACGGGTCACCTCGAGTGCTTGCCTACGATGAAGTAGTGCGGGATCAGCACTGGCGTGACAACGCTATGCTTCTCGAGGAGAACCGTCTGCGGGCTGCTACGCGTGCTGCACGCTACCAGAAAGCCCTGCATCGCTATCATAACTATAGGGTTCATGTATGGTGTTTTGAGGAAGGTGACCTTGTACTTAGGCGCATTCAGTCCACCAAGGGTACAAACAAGTTGACGCTAAAGTGGGAAGGCCCTTATCGGGTAGTTCGAGTCACCAGACCTGGCGCAGTCCGTCTGGAGACCGGAGATGGCATTCAATTGCAAAACTAATGGAATATTTAGCATCTCTGCAAGTTCTACCCATAAGGCGCGGCTCTCAGGCCCTGCCCAGCAGCCACCCTTTTGTACAGGCCTTGCCTCAATTGCATGTAACCCCTTGTACAAATCCAGGCGCAGACCCTGAGCAACAGAAAAATAAATGAAGCGTTGGGGGCACCGACAAGTTGCACGCATGCATAAGCATTTCATGAGCATCGCGTGTTCATGTAGATAAGATCACATCTGGCATCATTTCCATCTGGATAAACTGCAGGCTCCTGCCGAAGACTTGTCCTCCTAAGGGATATGGAAAGATGAAGCCTACACTGCGATCTCCGGCATGCCAAACAGATAAGTTCTATCTCTTATCCGTATGTGTTCTATAAGCAAAAACTTGCGCATAAGAGAACCACACCACTTTTTGGAACTTAGGTGCTCCCACCCCTTCACTTGAATGATGCTTCGGTCAGGATGTTCACAGTGGCCTTTATTGAAAAATGATTGGCGGGGGGCTGGTCCCTCATCACAATTTGTGCCCAGTAAGCTTGACTCCCCGGCAACAAAATATAGGGTACCAGAAGGATAGCCTGCCGAGGGAAACTCGTTTATTTAAAAATATAGATGCACTCAGCCTCTGCATGGAAATATACATGCACGAGTCCCCAACAACGTTCACCTTTTTCATTAATATGCTGGTCAAACAAGTACATACCTTACAAAACACAAACAGGGATTCAAGAGATTACATTTTTTGAACTAAAATTTAGCAAGTGCCTACAGTTTTAAGATTGAAAAAATATAAGTGCCCCGTGATGCCTTTGCCCTTGTCAATCTCCTCTAGGAAACTACGAGAAGCAGAGGATGAAGGGGAAGGGACGCGAGGATGAATGACTCCGCTCCAACCCGACCCGTCCTTTTATAGGCGGGTCAGGGAAGGGAGTCGGTCCCTCCATGGGTAGCCGTCGCCCCCCTGCACCAATTCAAGAAGGCCGGGCCCCTGCCTTGATACTCTCCCGCACCAGGCGCCTCCGTTACCTACCCCACTCAGTGCATGCGGCATATGTGGCTGAGGATAAGGGCGTGGTGGGAAGGGTCAATTGGCAGTAACTCCCCCGTGCCTTAAAGTCATTCATGGGCCACTACAAAAGTGGAACCACCACTATTGGCTCTATGCGATGCGTGGGAAACCAAAAACTGACCCGGACTCAAGATAATGAAGAAGCAGAGAAGATATCAAGGGGCCGGCCGCTTCCACGACCCTGCTTGTGCACTTATTAGGGCCTACCCCGACGATGCCCGACAGCGTGTTCGAGGCAGACCCGGGGGCTTCTGTCAATGCAACAAACCCAGGGTCCGTTGCCCAGACTGTGCACAGGCACGTGGACGAGATCACAGCACCAAGAGCAGATTGGAGCACAAGGGACCAGTCCTTTGAAGGAGCCATTTACAGATCAGGAAGTACCAGAAGAGCAAGTTGTCACTTAGGATCCTCCCTTCACTACAAAAAAATGCATATCCGTGACATTTTGGGCCGCACGAAAAAAATTGTCATACTTATGACACTTCTATGACGTTAATTGTGACCAGACCCGGTATCATCATAGATGTGGTGGGCTCCTACCTCTATGACAAAAAATCATGACAGAAAATGGGCCTTTCATCCTGGGCGGGACGGAGACGTAGCTGCATGACATTCTTTGGGCCGTCCATGATAGAAAAAACCTTGGTAGAAGCGAGGGTGAGGAAAATATCGGGGTGTTCCCGGTTACGGTTGGTGGTCGGGGCCGAGCGATGCGCGTTTCTCTCGTACACGCACATGCGTGGGTGCGAGGCGTTGGGCTCTAACTGAAGCCAAGTGAGGCGTTGGGCTCTAACTGAACCCGAGCGATTGCACTATAGGCTACGCGTTACTGAACCCGAGCGGTCGGTCGATGGCTGTTAACTGAACCCGATCGAGCGATTCCTTCGCTACTACTGCTAACTAAAGCCGATCGATTTTGCCTCTAGATGAACAATGAGTGTTGTGGGGGGTTTGGATGAACAGTTCCCGGTGGGGGTGGATGAACAGGACCCCGTGGTGTTGCCTCTGGATGAACAGGACCCCGATCGATCGAGCCGGTTGGGGATGGATGAACAGGACCCCGTGGAGGGCAGTATGAATAGGACCACCCCGTGGAGGGTAGGATGAATAGTAGACGGTGGAGGGTTGGATGAACAGTAGGCCGTGGAGTGGTGGTTGAACAGGAGCCCGTGGAGAGGGCTGGTTGAACATTAGCCGGTGGAGTAGCGCGCGGTGGAGGCTGGATGAACAGGAGCACGTGGATGAACAGTCGCAGGTGGAGGCTGGAGGAGGTCTACTGTGGATTAAAAGTAGCCCGTGTAGGCTGGAGGGGGTCGACGGTGGAGATAAACAGTATCCCGTGGAGTCCCATTTTGCGGTACGCCACACCCCTCCTGATGAACAGGACCCCCGTTTCGACAGTAGCGCTCCAACACAAGTCTGTTTCCTCTGTTTTGTGGTACGCCACACCCCTCCCGATCAACAGGACCCCTGTTTCGAACATAGGAGGTCTGTTTCCTCCGTTTTGCGGTATGCCAGACTCCTCCCGATGAACAGGATCCTGTTTCGAACGTGGCCGGTCGAACACAAGGCCGTTTCCTTCGTTCTGCGGTACGCCAGGCCTCGTTTCCATCGGCTGTTTCATCCAAGCCCTCCCGATGAACACGATGACGCATTCCGTTCCGACCCAACCGATTGGCTCCCCATGAACACGATGACGACGCTGTTTCTCCGTTCCGACCCAGCCATGTACACGAGCCATGGCCGTACATATGCGCGAGTAGGCATCCGAGACCCTGCCCGTATGTACGTACGTGGCCGTATTTTCTTTGTTGCACACTAGATGTGGTATGTGAGTGTACAAGCTACGTGCGCGCCTCTACTACGACACATGCGTGCCTCTACTACGACACGTGTGTGCCTCTACATTGACCAGTATGTATGTACACATTCGCGACCAGAATGACAACGCTACGTACGCTTCGACCAGGTTGGTCCCGACTGTCAGCCACTTCCTTGCGTGCGAAGATGTAGCTGGTGGGTCCCAGCAGTCAGGGGGAAACGTTTTTCACGAAATACGGTGGCCCGTCTGGTGGGTCCCCGTTGTCAGGTGGAGGAATAATTATTTTGTGCGTAATAAGGAGGCACTTCCGTGCTGCGGCCGTGGACCCAGCTGTCAGCCTCTCCACGTACAGTCCACGTCTGATGGAAGTCGTTCCTTCACCACGTTGACCACGCCGCGCCGAGAGCACCAGGGCGGTGGATGATGGCGAGGCCTAGGAAGGGGACGACGCGGAGCCGGGGAAGACGCGACAGTGGAAGCCCGTGCGGAGAGGAGTACGAGGATTCACTGGTTCGGCTGCGGTGTGAGGCTGCCGTCGCCACAGGGCCTGGCCAGCGGTGGGAATAGTAGGGGGCGATGAGACCTCCGCGGCAGCACAGCCGGCCACGGGAGGCCGGAGCATGCAGCACGACCGACGCTGCTTTGGGCGGCTGGAGCAACAAGACCAGAAGTTGAAGAAGCACTACGGTCGTTGGATGGACATTGTACGGTCACTGGAGCTAGAATAGTTCATATTGACTAAGTTTACAAAGCACTCCGTCCCCGTCAACTTAGTAGGCCCTCAAGTCAGCCTCCCACCAAGGTGGGTCCCAACTAGCAAGGGGAGTATTCATTTTTTTGTGCGTAATAAGGAGGCACTTCCGGTGGGTCCGAGCTGACAGTGGGGGGAATGTTTTTTTCACGCAATACGGTGGCACGTCCGGTGGGTCCCAGCAGTCAGGGGGCAAACTTTTTTCGTGAAATATGGTGGCCCATCCGGTGTGTCCCTGCTGTCAGGTGGAGGAATCATTATTTTCCGTGTAATAAGGAGGCACTTCCTCGCTGCCGTCGTGGACCCAGCTGTCAGCCTCTCCACGTACAGTCCATGTCCGATGGAAGCCGTTCCTCGACCACATTGATCACGTCGCGCCGAGAGCACCAGGGCGGTGGACGATGGCGAGGCCTAGGAAGGGGACGACGCAAAGCCGGGGAAGACGCGGCAGTGGAAGCCCACGCGGAGAGGAGTACGAGGGTTCACTGGTTTGGCTGTGGCATGAGGCTGTCGTCGCCGCGGAATAACAGGGGGTGTGGGTGAGTAGAGGGACGGCCTGGCCAGCGTGGGAGTTGTAGGGGGCGGTGAGGCCTTCACGGCATCACAGCCGGCCATGGGAGGCAGGAGCATGCGGCACGACCGGCGCTACTTTGGGCGGCTGGAGCAAGAAGACCACAGGTTGAAGAAGCACTACAGCATTGGATGGACATCGTACGGTCACTGCAGCTAGAATCGTGCATATTGACTAAGTTGGCAAAGCCCTTGGTACGCGTCAACTTAGTAGGCCCACAGGTCAGCTTCCGAAACGGTGCGCCCCAAATGTCAGGCAGAGGAATCATTTTTTGGGTGGGTGAAGCTAGAATATCCGAGATTGAAGAAGAAGCACGGCATCCATTGGATGGATATCCAACGGCCACTGCTGCTAGAACCGTGTGTTGACTATAATAAGTTCATAAAGCCTTGCATACGCGTCAACTTCTTTTTTAGGGGACACATCAACTTTGTAGGCCCACAAGTGTGTGGGAGAGAACTCATAGCCCATTTGCGATTTGTAAGAATGTACAACCCATTTTTGAATTCTAATGGAATTTACTACAGCCTATTTACTGTTTCTTAAAAGTACAACCATTTTCTAGCTAGGACAAGGATTAATAATCTCAACCAACCGTTCAAGACAGAACTCAATAAAATTTCCCACATTTTGATGGGATTCGAAATATTTTTATCCCGAAATTTCTAGTCAGATTAAATATAAATTTGTATTACGTAAAAATCTAACGAAACATTGCGCGCGCAACAATTAAAAATTAAGATTTTCAAAATCCATAAATAATATTTTATAAACTAATTCCATGCTTGGTGCATTTTTTTATAGTTACTGCCCAGTTTTTATAATTACATCCCATTAATTATTTTTTAAATCCCGTTTTCCTGTTAAGCCTAATGCATCCCTCCTAGGAAAGATTTGTAGCCCAGCGGGGCGGTGAATAACAAGTTGACCTTGCCTGGGTATTCCTCAAAAAATGTATAGCTGGGCTAGCCATTTTCATCTTGAAAAAAAAATATCTGGGCTGGATATATGTCCTGGGCTAGACGGGCCACAGCCCGCCCAGTTAATACCCTGCTCTCCTCTGAACAACAACGAAAACATCGCCAAGAAAAACTTTGCAGTGCTCACGCCTCAAAAACACAAATACTGCTCGAGCTCCTTGGTCCCAACTGTCGGACGCACCTTGTGCAATTCTCTCATCTATTGACTACATAGGTTGACAATGGTGTGGGACAGTGATGTTAGGAAACCAGGAGGAAGCAAAAAAAATGTTGTTGTACCCAATAAGGAGGCACTTGCGTAGGTACGGCTATGGCCCTAGTGGGTCCCTACTGTCAACCAGTCAAAATAAAGTCATCTCCTGAATCCTCATGTTCATTGACAATGTTAACAATGTTCAGCGCCACGGCGAGCGCAACAACTCGAAGGACGACGGATAGGGCCTCACGGGCCCTACGAATGGTCTAATGCAGCACCCACTGCTCATTCAGGAAGATAGGATCATGGGACACCTATGAGCACCTTCGAGAGACTAAGACAGCATGAAATGGTAAGGCCGCGCTTGGGAGCTCTAGTTTATTTCACAACTGTATTAAGATACAAGTGTAATTTACTCATCATCGGAAACAACGCGTAAAATACAGGCGTAATGAAACCGAGGGCCCAAGGTCTCTAAGTAAAATTGGCGGGTTACGCGTGTAATTTGAGAGACCGGTGTATATTTTACTAGTCGAAATCGACCAACCAAGCGCTTCGCCCGAGACCATATGCTTTTATTTACAAGCGTCAGTTTTACAAGCGGTTTTGGTTGGAAAACGGCGATCCAATCACGGCCTAAGATGATGAGTTGGTCGGAAGATCATATGGTTTCACATTTAACCTACCCGACTTGTCGTATAGGCTATGAATGAAACATAAGACGATGAACTTCTTAAGAACGGAAACAACTGAAGAGGATGATCTTCCTAACAAGCAAATCACTGGCATTAGATCGACATGCAAAATAATACAAAGCATTATTCTCAGGAGGCACGGTGAACAGCTCGTGATGCCGCATGCCACAATATTCCAAGCTCAACTTTGCAATCAAACACAAGGCCTGGCATTACATAGACAATATTCAGAACAAACTCTTAAAATATCTTACATAAGTCAACATTCATGTGACTATACATCCCAGCAGAGTAAATATTTACTTCTGAACTGAAGATAGGAATAGGAAAAAACGATCGATGTTGCTCACAGCAAAGGGCGTCCAACTCAAAAATATCAAATGCATGTCTTCTGGCTAACATCAATAAGAAAAAATTTACAAGGTTTTCCAATTCCAATATATTAAACTAATGTCAACTTTGACAAGCTTTTCCCATTCAAAATATGTAATGCCTATGATTGTGGAACATGCAGGGTTTGTCATCTGATAGTCTGGTGGCTCAAGGTGACGACTAATGATTAGAGAACCATTCGATGTATTGTGCATGATGAAGTATTATTATGGAGGACACGAACCATCTAAACATTTTGTGCAGTTCCACTAAAATCAAGTTGAGCATCCCTGTGGATTTCGTATTTATATGCTGCCAGAAAACAAAGACACGTCAGCACACACATGAATATTGGCCCTAGTGTCAACCCACCAATCAGTGGACTAACAAACTGAAAGTACGGTAAACATATTACCATACCCATATGCCCCATCATTGTTGCTTAGAGTGACATTGACAGACTTGGAGTCCTGTCCTGGCTTCTTGGTACTTGTTTGGGAATTTGTTTGCCCAGTGTTCCTCTGAACCACAAGTAAAGCAGCCATCTCTGCAGACTAGTCATGTCACTAGGGTCTACTAATACTCTATAAAGCTTCTCGATCATTCCTTGTGTAATGTAGCGCAAACAGTGACTGCTTCTCTCTGCAAAGTGGTAAGACCAACTAGACCCACTAATGCAGTAGTTTGGCTTAGACACATTGGCTCCTTTTGTGCAGTTCAACTAGAATCAAAGTCGGAATAAAACCGAGCTTTAATTTTGATATCCCTGTAAGCAACAAAGGGCATAAGGGAAACAATTACTGAGAAATAATGGTTGATGACTTGTACTCCCAGAAGAAAAACATCTGCTGATCTACCTTATCTTAATGGCAAACAAAGCAGGAGAGTACCAATTCTCAATCATTGTGATTCATTCATATTAACTGAGACATTATCTTAACAATGCCTTGTTTCAACATGTATAAAGAACTACAAAGTAGAAAAGTATCATTCCTAAAACAATGCAACTGATTCATTTTAACAGAAATATTATCTTAATAATACCTTGGTTAAACATGTAGAAAGAACTACAAAGCAGGACAGTACCATTTGTAAAACAATGTAACTGATATATAATAACAGAGACATTATCTGAACAATACATTTCTTAAACATGTACTCCGGCCGATCCCTAACAGAAATGGTACTCCCGCCGATCCCTAACAAGTGTTGCAGTTTTGAACTAAGATTCAGTAGTTAATTCTGAAGAAAGTAGGTACTGACCTTTCAAGACCAACATTTGGAACAATGCCTGAGGTGGATCTAAAAGAGATATCAACACATATATGGAAATCCGGCCTCATTTTTTGCAATTCCACCAAAATTAAGCAAAGAAAAATGTCGCAATAGCAACAAGTTGAATAGATATCCCTGTTTTAACAGAGGCAAAAAAGGAATCAATTACTGGCCAGTAAAGGAGGATGAAACATGCGGCCACAAAAATGGTAATCCCGCCAATCCCTAACAAGTGTTGCAGTTTTGAAATAAGATTCAGTATTTAATTCTGAGAGTGGCATTGCTTAATTTTACCAGCGACATTAGATTAACAAAACGCATAAATAGTTCCAGGGGAGAGTGGGCGCAACAACAACATGTACTTCCATCTACTTATAAAGGGGGTGATGCAGAGTTTGTTGTAACAAAGCAACAAGCATAATGTCTGGGTTGGTCCCATTTTTGTTCACTACTTAATGGGAAAATACAGCAATACAATAACTTCAATTCAACATTTATTTAAAACAGTACCAATACAAGTAGCACAGCATCTCAAAACACACTACACGATCATGGTGATGAAGGCATGTACCAACCTGTCATGACGCACACAAGATCACGTACGAATCTGCCAACACGAATAGGAAATCCAATCTCATTTTGTGTAGTTACTCTGAAATCAAGTAAAGTCGCCGGTGAGACATTTAAGTTTGCTATAGCAACAAGTTGAATAGATATCCCTGATTTAATAGAGGCAAAAAAGGAAACAATTACTGCCAATAAAGGAGGATGAAACATGTGGCCACAAAAAGAAGCATCTACCTTATCTTGATGGAAAACAAAGTATAAGACAGTCACATTTCTAAAACGGTTGCATTGATTCATATTAACAGAGAAATTCTCTTATAATAGTTCGGTAGTTAATTCTGTGAGTGGCATTGCTTAAAACACAATAGCTTCAATTCAATATTTATTTAAAACAGTACCAATACAAGTAGCACAACATCTCAAAACAAACTACACGATCATGTGGATGGGACATGGGACATGCCAGCACCATGTGTGCCCACACGTATAAATGGGTGATGTAGAGTATGTAGCCAAGCAGCATATCTGCGTTGGTCCCATATTTGGTCTCTTTGAAACTTTTTCCGATGTGAGGGCAGCAAATCTAGTCCTGCACAAACTACCCGACACCCCGGTTTCTTTCCCTTTTCAACAAAGAGTTGTGTTCCTTACAGATGTGTGTACTGGGTTACCTCCTTTTTCCCTTTTCGACCAACAAAGCGGCTGGATAGCTAGTCTATACTTCTTTTCCTCCCTCCTTTCCTCATTGAACCACGTCCTAGATTCATGCTCCACCCCACCGCACCCTTCTTTCCTCTTTGAACCAAGACCTAGATTCGACTACAGAATCAAAAAAGATCAGCATGCATCTAGACCAATGACGGTTTCAAAGAAACTTATACCTTAGGGTCGTCGGGATGTGGCAAGGCGTGTGGCGGGAGGTCGGATCTACCCACACTACGTACGGCAGCGAGGAAGAAGGGGTCGGTGGCCCTCCCGCACAGGCGTTCTGTGAAAGAGAAAAGCGCAACCGGTAGTGGATTGCAACCAAGGTGAACTAACGAAGGATATCATCCTTGTGGGTTACAAGCAAAGATCACTGATGGAAGACATCTTGTTTTTCATTGGAAATCGATTAGCTTCACCATCCGACGCAACCATGAGGCGCAACCATGAGTATCGATAGGTCATCGTGGTGATGCATCATCCATTTGGCATCAATTTTGGGTGAGGCACCTATGAAGTTCGACAAATCCTCACTATGGTCTGTTTCTTCTCAGTAGTCAAGCTCGAGGAAGGAAGAACCACGTGGCAGAGGACAGTGAGGCGGAAAAACAATGGCCATCCAATTTTGTGCAGTTCCACTAAAATTGAGGAAGACATGCCCGGGTATGGAGATACGCATCACTATTTCCAAAAATATAAAAAAGGGATATAGTGTTGTTACTTTGTTTTACAAGATTAACAACGACATCTCAATTGTCAATAAGAATTATGAAAAGTACACCAACAAACAGAAGCATCATGATTATCTTGATTGGAACTAAACCAGGATACCCGAGAAAAAAAGCATTTCTTCATTTAACCAGTGATAGTATTAGATTAGCAGCAGCAATAGGAGCATATGGACAATGACCGCACAACCACCATGTACTTTCTGTCGAAACAAAATGTATACCTCCACCGAGGCATAAATCAGGACAACTTTTCGAGTAGCATTTCCTCTATAATAGTAGGTGATGTTGTACCAGCCGATGAACCCTAGCTACTATACATGGGGAGCTGGGGAGTAGTCGCATAGAAGAAAACCCGCATGCAACGACCTGGGGAGCTGGACTAGTACAAGAAGTAATACCTCGGGCGAGATGTCGCTTAGGCGGGCTAGCGGGATCTGCCCACACAACAGCAGCGAATAAGGGCGTGGAGGGCCTTCATCTGTGCCAACGCCAGCTCCGAGAGGACGATGCGCATCGGCTTCCTCCATCACCGACGGCGACAACATCAATGCTGCACCTCCTCACCTCCCGCAGCGGACGGGGTTCGGTCGGATTTGTGACCATCGGTGAGGAGAGATATAGTGTGGACACTGTCATCTTGTTTTGATATGGAGAGGGTGAGAGAGGGAGACGCGAGAAATCCTATCAAACAAGAGGCTATAATGGAGTAAAACACGCCCCTGCAGTGGTTTTAAATAGAATACGCGCGTTCCCGAAAAAAGAAACAAAAAATTGCGGACAATTTTTTAACATACCAAGAAAGAAAACTCGATCAAAAACATGCCCCCGCTTCCAGGCCGCGAGAGTCGTGGCGCACACACACATAGACATAGACATGCATATCCGTGTTTACGTAAAATTCCATTTCCATCTCCATCTCCAATCATATTTGTCCAATTGGCACATTATTTACGTTGTTAATTATATACACAGCAATATTAACATACGGCATCTCTTGTTTGCGGGCATCCGGACTGCTGCCACGGCCGCTCCTGACCAACCCGAACCCTCTTCATCACCCGCGCGTCCTTCCCACCCGAAATGGTCAGTGCCACATTCATGCCCGGCCAGAGCGGACGCGACCTCTCACTGGCACCGGCATTGAAGAGGCGCGCCGGCCGAGAGAGCGCCGCCCGTGCCGCTTCCTGGTGCACGCGACTGCTCCGCATTCAAAGCTTGCAATAGCTGGCCACAACATGCATGTAAAAAGTTCTTGGGAGTCCGTGCTATAGCTTGTTGTCCTCCCCAACTCGTCAATCTCTTCCAGCAGTACCAGTACTCCATGGCGCGATCCCTCGACAAGCAGGCGGGAAATTTATCGTATACTCAGTTTGCGGTGAGTGGCATGCCGAGCGACCATGTGGGGTCGAGCCTTGGAGGAGGGTGAGACACGAACGCGACAGACGTGATTTAAACATTGGTTTTGCTCGATGGTGTGATCCAACGAAATGAAACGTTGGTTTCTCTCCATTTCCATTTTATCTCCGGAAAAACGGAAACTTTCCACTCCATTTTCATTCCGTTTCGACCAACAAAGCGACATGGAGATGGAGCTACGTGGGGAGCTGCGGCAGTGGAGCAAGCCGGCTCCAAAAGGAAGATGGACTACCTAGGACGTCAGGCTGTAGCTAGAAGGGCGGTTGGGACGTGGCATCGGCCCATACCGCGGTGACCCCCGATTGTGATGCACCGACTGTGGATTTTCTCCCTCACCGATGTCGACCGTGTCTACGCACAACATTGTTCCCTTCCCCCAGCTGCGGGATCAGGCCGGATATGTGACCAGCGGTGTGGCCACCGTCGTTCTATGCTTGTGAAGAGAGCAACCCAAGCAAGCAGGCTCGTAGCTTAGGCTCCTGCTAGTGTATATATAGTGGTTTTCTTTTTCTCTCCATATCAACCATTTTATATTGCGTACGTGCCATTTAAGAGTGAAATGATGGTTGCTTCTTCCGACTAACTTACTATGTGATTTAACTGCTCCTTTAGTGGCCCCTACACGTACTCCCCCTACGTGTACGCAACAGTCACACGTACACATGGACGCAAAAACGCGTGTGATGCCCTAATGCACGCATGTCCGAGCACATGACGGAACACACACGGTCACACGCAGGTGCTCAACCTACATGTGCATGCACACACATACTCAGCCAGGGTGAGCTAGTGACCGTATAAACACCAGAAAATGTATACATCGAGCGCAATGAGCGTATTATGAAGTCCACTGACCATATTTTTACAAATATATAGTGACAGACAATGTATTTATCTCGTTTGAAATTAAGCCATATTAACCGGAGAGGAGGCAGTATGGACTAGAATTACTTTGTTGTGTCCCGTCAACTTGCCGAGCGAGGAGAAGCTTGCAGGATGAGAGAATCTTGTGCGCGGTGCTTCGCAGGAGAAGGAGAAACTTTTGACTAATGCAAGATGTCCTTCGCTCAGGAGGTGGACGTGCAACAGTTAATTCGGTGTCAGATTGCCGGAAGCATACACTATACTAGTAGTACTATTATTGTTACACTTCCCAAAGAGGCGAACCGCCAAGCGCAAAGTTTACTAGTACTACTACTATAGTCTATAGAGGTAGTACTAGGAACCGGATGGAGGGCGTCTGCACTCTTATTATATTTTTAAAATGTGATAAACAATCTTCAACACATTTGGTTCTCTTGAGGGTTCTCGCATGTGATAATGGAAGTTGATTGCATGGAACACTCGCCACAATTCTTGCTTAATTCTGGCTCATATCCTGTTACAAATACGAGCGCTCGGTAATAGTTCCTCTTTTTTTTGTTATCCAGGATGTAAACAGGTCAGCAAACCTTGCGGCGCATCTTTGTGCGAACCGTGCTTGCTGCACTTTGAATGTGGCCAAGAGCTGGCTTGATGAAACACCTCGCTTCCTACTTCTTTTTTTGCGGGGTACCTCGCATCCTAGTGACCAGTGTCTTGGCTGATCATCCTAAGAATGCTTATATATGAATAAAGCTCTCTCATTTACCCGCAAAAAAGATTAAGCCATATTAACCGGAAAGGAGGGAGTATGGACTAGCACTACTTGTTGGTGTGTCCCGTCAACTCGTAGAACGAGAAGCTTGCAGGACAAGGTGAAGCTCGCTTACGCCTTTTGACTAATGCAACGTACCCTCGCCCAGGCGGTGGACATGCATCAGTTCATTCTGTGTCAGATTGCCAGAGGCATACACTGTAGTGCCGAACATTCGGAGTACCATCATTGTTCGACTTCACGAAGAGGCGAAGAGCCAAGCACAAGGTTTAGTAGTACGAGTAGTACTACTACTAGAACCGCTTGGTGGAGCCTCTATACTCTTATTTTTCTTAATATTTGATAAAGTACACATTTATTCCGGAGAAGGGCGGAAAACGGCAGCCCAACATGTAATGATGATATCGATCAACCATGCTTGAATATATCTTGGCCTCCGTGCGAGCCGGTCTGTGTGCTCTCGCTCCTCGTCTCTCTCAAGGAACGGCGGGTTGGCCATTTTGCCGTCAATTGAGATCGGTTTGCTCACACTCCGGTCCCACATGTCAGTGATATGCCAAGAGGAGGTTTGTTGACCGACTGGCCAGATGCGTACTTGGTTTTGCACCTTCATACTACTCCTCCCTCCATCATAGTTTACAAGGCGCGCTTCATTATAATGCATTTCTCTCAATGCATTTCCACCACCAGAGAAACTTTAGACGTGTTTGGTTTAATGCTCAATTTATTAGGGTGTGGTAACCGCAATTTTCTCTTGATGTAGTACTATGGAGTGGAGTAAGTGCATGCATGTGTCTACCCGGGGTGGAAGCACTGCATGCGTGTGTGTACGCATTATTTACTCTAGTAATAGACGCCGTGCTATAACTACCAATGCTATTTTTCAGGCCGATCGCTAGTCACCTTGGTTCCAGAGATTTTCTCTTTTTCTGAAGCGCGCTCTATAAACAGTGACGGATGGAGTAGTATGAGACTAGCCACAATGGATAGTGACATACACTAGTAACATACACATATCCCTGGACTATGTTACTATCTTCATAGTGGGTAGTAACTTAAGGATGGTAACATGCAAAGATTCATTTATTAGGTTGTAGACTCATATTGCATTGGGACATGTGATGTTACAGTAACTAGCTAAGTTACTACAACTACCTCTCTCCTCATTAACTCATTGCAACATAAGAAAATTTGCTGAGTTTGACTCGATGTTACTACTAAAGTTACTCCCACTGTGGCTAGTATAAGCGGATTCAAAGAAGAGCGTATTGATGGCTGCTTCTTCCAAGCAACTTACAGTGGGAAAGGTGGGGCTTATGATTTGACTGCTCATTACTCACTATTAATGCGGCGCAACGACCGGTTTGAGTCTCCCATGCAGCTAGGCACTACCCCCTCGGTTCTTAAATATACTCCGGAGTATTTGTCTTTCTAGAGATTTCAACGAGTGACTACTCAAATATTTGTCTTTTTAGAGATTCAAATGGACTAGTACATACGGATGTATATAGACATATTTTAGAGTGTAGATTCACTCATTTTACTCCATATGTAGTCACGTGTTGAAATCTCTAGGATGACAAATATTTAGGAATGGAGGGAGTACACATACGAAGCAAAATAAGTGAATCTACACTCTAAAATATGCCCATTTGAAATTTGTAAAAAGACAAATATTTAGGAACGAAGGAGTATAATTTTGTGCATGGCACATGGACCCGGATGCCGAAGAGGCTTCTAGCAATGCTATCAAGCTTCCAGCATTTGTTTAAATAATTGACGTACTATACAAATAAATTTCCAGCGACATGAAATTGTACAATGGTGTGAGCTTTCAGCTTTTGTTTCATGTGTCATGCCATCGATGCTCTTTCGGATACAATAAAAAACTAACGTCCTTGCTAATAAAAGCTAATATTTACATCACAAATGAAGACAAAGTTTTGAGAAGGTGTTAAATTAAAATTGATCCATGCTTTCATTGGCAGCAACGTCCCCCCAGCTCTGTCTAAATCAACAAGGCGTGTTGGGAAAAAAAGTAGATGTTTGGAGCATGCAACATTCCGATCATTTTGTGCAGTTCCACTAAAATAGAGTTGAGCATCCCTGTTCCAAAGATATTAAGTGTGATTACGATAATAGAGGACTGCTAATGAAACAATAAACACACAAATAGAAGCCGGTCACCTTTGCAGTCTCTCTTAAGACTAACTAGTTGGAGAGATTAGGCTCGGAGTTGGATGAGGAGGATAGAGGAAAACCAATCTCCCTCTGTGCAGTCGCAATGAAATGTAGAGACGTTGCCCGTGTGACATTTTGGTAGAACTGCACAAAACACTCTTAAGAAAAAACTGATTTGTGCAGTTCACCAAAAGGTCGCAATAGCAACGAGCTGAAATGGATAGCCCTGTTTGCAAAAAAGAGGTATAAAGGAAACAATTACTGGCCAATAACAGTTGATGACACATGCGATGACAAAAAAGAAGCATATTCCTTGTCCTAAGGGAAGATAACAACACGGTTGTGTTCGTCTAAAATGATGTGAGGACGAGATTGCAATATGGAATGTACGTCGGACGAGCTACGTTTTGGGCAAAGAACTATGGAAGATCCACATGCAGCGACGTGGGAAGACGGGCAGTGGAGCAAGGCCGGAGGGGATACCTGGAGGTCGTCGGGATGTAACTACGTGAGCGGCGGCGGGCGGAATCTGCCCATACTGCGGTAGCGAGTAGGTGACATCGGCCCTACCACGCCGGAGCTTCGTTAGAGAGAACGGCGTGTACTGTAGATCATGGCGTGCTGCCTCGGCGCCGTCGAACGGAGAAACGATGCACGTCCTCCCTTTTCATCGGCGGACGGGATGCGGCCGGATCAACGACCAATGGTGAGAGAGAGAGAGAGAGGCCACCAGAGCATTGTGTGAGATACTCCGAAGAGAGACGAACCAGGCAGGCAGGCTCCATTGTATATAGTGGAGCGGACTATCTTTTTCTCCATAAAAATCATTTTATATTCTGTGTACGTGCCATTGAGCGATATAACTTTATTTAAAAATAGCGCGCCAACGCATCAAGTCGAACTTTGTTTCGTGCACGCATGGTACACGACCTCCGTAGGTAAACAACCGCTACACACGTTCAAATTAGCATGTGGGCTACCATTTCATACAGAAATGAGCTCCACCGTGTACCCGCGCGGGTGTGGCTGGGCACGAAGCGTGAGTACGTGCACGGTGCACCTATTCTCTTCTTGTATACGTACACCACCTATGTGGGGTTGTGTGAGAGAGATACAAACATAGAGAGATATAGTGTGTGGATTCGTAAAAGTTTTTTTTGGGGGGGGGGGGTGGGGTCAATCAAAAAGTGTAACATATGCAATGTGTGTGAAATAGAGTCCTGGATATATCAAATATATAGAGGGGGCGGTCCACGAGAAGAGAGTGGAGGTATCATCGGCTTGAGGTGTCCATAGAATCGAAGAGAGGGATGATGTGTGTGTGTGTGTGTGCGCGCGCGATCAATAAAGAGTGCCACAGAATTTGTGTGTGCGCACGTCAATGATATAGAGTGGCTGGCCTACTGGAACGTGAGAGTGGACATGTGCAGTTTGTCTCCGTGTCATGGATACCTACCTACAGCGCTCGACTATCGGTGTGTGGTGGATGTGGGAGGGAGGCCTAATTAACTATAGAGGTACAATGTCTAGTATATGTGTGGAGGAGGAGAGAGGCCTACCTCATGTATTAAGGGAGATCGATCTACCTCATGTATTAAGGGAGATTGATCGGCATCCATGCATATGTGTAGGAGAGGAATAAGGTTGGGAGAGAGACATGGCTAGATTGTTGGAGGGGGTGGTAGTGTAGTTCCTTCAAATAAATGGTGGGATAGCTTGCTAGACAACCGGAGGGCACGCCTGCAATATCAATAAGAGAGGGGATGGCTGCCTATCTGTGCACATGCATGTGAGAGACGGGTCAGGAGGCATGCACGAATGATGAGGGGGCGATATGGATGTGGTAAGCAGACATAACTACATAGGAAGATCAATCGTCCTTTGTTAGATAAAGGAGAGACATAACTTGTGAGGTACGTCGATCGATGGGGGGAATAGTTAAAGTCGACCTAGGTATATGTTTGGAGATCGATCGGTATACATGCATGTGTGTGTTAGAAGCAAATGAGGCACGGGGAGAAGGATAGAGAGAGAGGGATGCATCTAGGAGGTGGTGTGAGAGTCATACTATATCGAGGGGGGAGAAGTGTGCGAGTACGAGATCGATGAAAAGAGTGGTGGGAGTGAGGAGTGTACGGTGATAAGAGAAGAGGGCAAGCTTGTGTTTTGTGCTAGGCACACCTGGCTAGAGAGGCATATCGATCGATGTGTGCGGTAAAGAAGGAGCTGGGGGCCTACACACACCATGGGTGAACGACCTAAAGTGAAAAGACGAATTTGCGCGATGGAGCTAGAGAATGCTGAGGGAGGGTTAGAGGGATGCGGGCGTCTGCATGCACGAGAGAAAGTTAGCACTAGCTAGCTACAAAGATAAGAGGATTGTGTGGGTGTAAAAGACGAATAGAGGATCATACTTCATTATAAAAAGCGAATTCGGGTATTTGAAGAATTTATCATAGTGTTTTAAACTGACGCATGTTTGAATATATATAACGGTGATACACATGGTGTGGTTATGAACATGTTATACTACATATAATATATTTTATCTCTACTCTTATAAAAACGGAGTTGTTGATGATGGTGTCATCCTGCAATATAGGCCATCCGATTTATATCTGATAGATAGGAAGGAAACTATGGCAATTTTGAAAAAAGATACCCATACCCCTCTCCATATTTGCAAATTAGGCCTCCCCTTGATCATGTTGATGTTCTATGGACCGCATGGGCATCTTGCTAGTACTACATATAACATATAGAACATTGATCATAATTTGGGCTAATGTGTGGCTTTTGCAGCTCAGGTCTAAATACCTGTCATAATTTAGGGGGGCAGGGCACTATACTAGGTGTGATAAACACGGTGTACACGTATGGAACATGGTTTAGATTATGAATATATAATTAGTACATCAAATGTACTATTATTTGGAATCAACATCAATTGTATTCAAAAAATAGAATTCGAGTTCATGTAGTACACATAGTTCATATCTATCTCTATAGTAATCATGTGGTGTGTTATTAAGGTAATACACGGATGATGGTTGAAGTTGGCAACAATCATGATTGTAGATTGTTATTGAAATAAAGAAACGAATTCAAATTCAGTTCGAATTGCAGCTGTAGTATAGACATTTGGAATGCACTAAAATGTTGGTATGAGTATGTTACATGCATTATACAGTAAGCGAAAAAAATTAATTGGACATAACATGGATTCATACTACCGAATAGCATTTAAATAGCATTTTTATAGTAAAACGGGGCAAGACTCTCTCTTTGTGTGGTGTGAATAGTTTTATTTTTTTCGTTTTCTTTTTGGTTGAGGGAAGTGCGAATTGATTTTGTACGTACAAGTACAATACTACACGTTAGGGTTGTCCCTAAAATTCAACCCGCGCCTTGTTATATCCCAAAAATTCAGATATCGTGCTCCCAAAACTGGCGCCTTCACAACCCGCGCCTTGCTATCCAGAAATTACAATGCGCGCAAAAACTCCCTCCAGCTGCCAAATCCCGACACGCAAAATCCCCCTTCTAACCCTGAGCCGAAAGGGCCGCTAGTTCAAATCGGTGCGGAGTACTTCTGTAACACACCCTACAGTTTTGACAAGCGCGTCCCTAAGTCATGGTTTACCCCCTCCCATCGCCTCCCTTTTGCCATTTGAAATCCCAGGCAGCCATAACCTCTTCGCTCCAGCCGCGAAACCCCACCCTCCTCCGTCCGCCACCTCAGCGCTGCCCAGCCGGAGCCTCTTCCCCGACGATGTCGTCCACCGCAACAGCTCGGCGTCCCTCGTCTACCTCCCCGGATGAGGATCCGTCATCCATCTCATCTTCCGGGCAGTTCAGCCATCCCGTCCTCCACCTCGAAGGAGCTGCTCCGACGATCGCCTCGTCTATCGCGGCTGCTCCATCCCCATAGCACCGCCTTAACCTGCTCCACGGGAACCGCATCATCCTCACTGACTCCTCAGACGAAGCCGAGGCCTACTTGGCGCCACCAAAGAGGTTATACACTCATCGCATCGCACCTTCTCCTTAGCTCGACCTCCCGGCGTTGACGGTGCTCCATCCCGCACCCCCGTGGAGCGGCTACCTTGAAGCCGGCGCCACGGGCGGCATCTCCACGGTGGATCTCCCCCAGTGCGAGGCCCCTTCAGCGGCGGCGTCCATACCAGCCGGATCTGCTGCTGCTGCTCCGGCTATCGCTCGGTCGCTCGCGCTGCTGCTGCTGCTCCGGCTCTCGCTCGCTCGCTCGCACTGCTGCTTCACTCCCCCTCGCTTGTGCTGCTGCTCTGCTCCGATTTAGCTACACTTCAGTCGACTGAATCGACTTTTGGGTTAGTCGATTTTCAGGGGGTGGGGGGCTCGCCGGAGTTAAGGAAGAACCACCCGTAGCGGGGACGGGGGCTCGCCGGAGAGGTACCCCACTATCTATCTTAGGGTTCAGGGTGGGGGCAGGGGGCCTATAGGGCTGGTAGGGGCGGCGGCGGACCGGCGGTGGGGAGTTGTTTCGGGGCGGCGAGGCGGCGCTGGGGCCGGCGGTTCGGCCGGTGGTGGCTGGCAGCTCAGGGGGTGCAGGTTGAAGATGAACTACATGCCCTCCCTAAACTACATGTCAAGTGCTTCTCTGCTACCGTTGCATTCAGTTTCGACAGTAACATTCAGATTCCACAGTAAATATTAGTTTTGACAGTTAAGTTCAGAGTCAACATTTTTTACCTCATCTGTTGTAGTCAGGTGGTTTTTGGTGATGTAAATTTTACATCTATTTTTCATCATCTACTGGAGATGCTATTAGAATCCCACTTGAGATTGACGATGTCTGTCTTGTCCTGCTTCAGCCTTGACGTCTTACGGCTCACCGGGGCTGCTCCAACGACAGAACGATCCATCACAATAGAGCAGTGCCCTGGATGCCGTCTACAGATTCCTCAAATCTTCCTCCACATGTCCGACAGCCACCTCTGCCTCAACTGCTTCAGCGACGAACCCAATGATGCTGAGGTCGACACAGCTACGGCAAAGAGGTTGTACACTTGTTGCATCACTTATTACTATACATTCATGTCGATCCATTAGGGCTATTTTGGTTCAACGGAAAAACATAGAAATAGGGAATTTTCCAATGGCACTCTACTATTCAATTATTCATGCATTTTGTTGAAAGGAATGAAGCAAAACATCCACATGGACCTACTTTTCAAAATCCTATGCATGAAAACAAGACCAAGTGCAATAGTGGCAGAATAACATTCTAACTGTACATGCTTTCATATGGTTTCACTTTATTTTGGCCATTTTCCTTTGCATTCCTCTATTCTTCCAATTCCTATAAACCAAACACTCAAGTTGACAGAAATCCTGTGTTTACAAATGCTCTATTTACCATGTGCATTCCTATCCTATTCCGGTGTTTTTCCTATCCCTGCATTTTTAGAATCATGCAAGCCAAATGAGCCCTTTCAGAATTACTTCAGTTACAGGTAGGTGTCGAAGGAAACTTTGTGTGGTTTGTCCTGCTCCTGTCACGACGTCGTCCACCTAAACTGAGATGCTCCATCGACAGAAACATCCACCAAACCAGACATCACGACTTCTGGCCATTTTTTGCCACCTCAGATCTCCTTCCCTGCCGCCGGCACCCGCCGCAACGGTATCACCATCATCGACTCAGCAGATGAACCTGAGGAGTACACTGGTCCACAAGAGAGGTCGCACTCTTTTGTTTTTTCTTATGTTATGCATTGCTTAGAATTACCTGCTACTTTATCGTCATGTTCACCTCTTGGACTCCAAGTCAAGTCCAAATTAATGTTCAAACTTGAGTTCTAAATTAGTTGTGGGGCACATATCGAGGAAGCAATGAATAGTATCTCTGTCTAATATCTGGTTCACCTAGGGTATGCCTATGTTGTTCATCTTGGGTGGGAAACAAATAGTAAAGCAATCATCATCTGTCTTTTTATTAAATTAAAGCAATCATTAGCCTGCTATCATTATTTTTGGATCCATCCACTAGTTGTTACCATCACTCTAAATTTCTGCATGCTCTCCTTACATAATCTCACCATATTTTTTTGTATGCATGTCAGATATTGTACACAGTCATGCTGAACATGTAGAGAAAAACAGAAGAGTTTTGCGCGGCAATACAATGTCATGCAGACATAGCTCCATGGTGGGTTCAATGGAAAACCCTCCCCACCCCTCTCCAGATTGTAATCTAGAGGAATATATCTGTTCTGAGGCGGATTTAGACGCCACTGACCACTCCTATTTACCCCCCAAGGTGTTTTCTCTACCTTGGCATGATGATGTTAGTCATATCATGCATATGTTGCCTTGTTGTGCCTAATTTTGACATCATATATGTCATCTTCTTAGTTTAGACATGTTCTGTAATGCCACCTGTTTAGTTTCTATATCATATATGGGAATTGTGCAGTCTCATGTCTTTTAGCCAGCCATAATATACGTGAAATATCCAATGCCATCATGTTTAACCAGGCATCATATATTTGAATGATATCTTGCCCATCCTTTTCTGCATTACATTTCCATTTGTCGACAATGTTTGTACATTAAACTACTCTTCATCTGAATCAGCCATTTGGGTGGGAGATTGAAAAATCTAGAGTGAAAACAAGGCCTTCAGCGCAGACAGTGCTACCTGTCATAGCAGATCTCTTGTTGGGTCCCGATAGCTCCTCAGAGATGGATTCAGAGACAGATGACCAGTCCTATTCCCCCACCGAGGTGTATGCTCTAAATTGGCATGGTTATACTGCTCATATCATGCATACGGTGTCTTGCATTGCATAGATTAGACATCATATACACAATATTCAACACCATTTTCTTAGTTCAGACATCATATCTAATGCCCTCTGTTTAGCACATAAATCACATATGTGAATTAAATGATGCGATCATGATTACTTAGATAACATGTAGGTGAATTATGTCATGCGATCATGTTTAGTTATTCATCATATCTTTGAATTATGTTATGCTATGCTATCCAGTTTAGATAGACATCATATATGTGAAATTATGTCATGCTATCCGTTTTGGTTAAACAATATACATGTCAACTATTTCATGCCCTCTTTTTTCCACACTATCTATTGCATCTGTCTCTCATACAATGTCTGTACATTCAACTATGTTTCCTATTTATCAGCCATTTGAATTGGAGTAGGTGATGCCAGTATCTAGCGGACTAAAAACACGGTCTTCAAATAAAATAGTGCTACCTCTTGGTGGAGATAGCACCACGGTTGTACATGCACGAGAACCAGCCCTACCACACATAACCCAAACACTCGTAGATTGTACCCCTACTACGATGGACAGAGAACCAGCTTCACCCAATCTAACCCAAACCCCAGCAGATAGTAACCCAGTTCCTGTTGACACAGCACCATCTCCACCACAGAGCTCCATAACAAGAGCAGTTAGTAAGGCAGCTCCAGTGCCCAAAGGGCCAGTACTACCACGGCGAACACCAACTCCACCAGTTAGTACGCCTATTCCTATGGAGGAAGCACAACCAGCTAGTCGTAGTTTAGCATCTATCGCATTTGATGTTGTAAAATCGTATGTGCGTATCTTCCCATCTTGGAAATATTATACTGAAGATGAAGGAAAATGCTAGTTGTAGGTGTTTCTTCATCACTTATGTGTAAGTAATGTTATTCATGGCAATTACTTTGCTTTGTCCCATACATCCTACCTCCATGAAGGTTATAATACAACAAATTTTCCCATTTTTCTCTATAGACAAGGACCGATTTGGAAACTTAGGATGAGGTAACCTCTGCTAATACCTCTGCTATCTTCAAGAATGCTTGGTGGAAGTATCGGAATTACCTGAAGAAAATGTACTTCACCGGCAAAGAAACTCATCAAATTCCCTTAAGTTCTCTTGAGACACATTTACTGGGCAATGACTAGGAACGCCTTGTTTTGTACTGGTACTGAACCAAGAATGTGGTAAGGTCTATGAGCTCATTTTCTATTTTTAAGTACTATATTCTTGTGTCTTACTGTACTCTGTTCATGTAGAACAAGTGCCTAAACCTGAAGAACAACTGTTCTAATTTAAGATTCCATTGCTATCATAGTTCAAAAAAAGCGCTAGGCGTTAACTGTGCGTTTTGCCACCACCTTGCGCTTTACTGACCAAAGCGCATGCTTATGCGCAGTTATGCACAAATTAAGCGTAGTTATGCGCAATGCGTTTCGCCAACGCCTAGAGTCTAGGCGTGCTTAAGCGCTCGCTTAGTCGCGCCTTTTTTAACTATGATTGCTATCGTGCATACTTCTTTCCTCTTGTATCACTGTATTTACTCATACAAACTTATTTTTAAATTGAAGGATCCAATTGAAACTTCAATGGCACAGCGGGTATGTTCACGCATGTTTCTTTAACAGGCTTGCTCTTATCAATAGCTCTGTAGATTTCAATTTCAATTGTGTATACAGTTGAATTCTCATATCATGCACATTACTAGCATCACAACAGAGCCAATAATGGTGGTCTACATGTAAACCCGTGGTACCCATCTGAAATCTTGTTGTGTCGTGTAGTTTCCCATGCTTTGTATTCTTTCACTGCTGCTATGTCTTGAACTGATATGATTTGAACCGTGTCTCTATTTTGATTTGGCAAGACAATGAAGTGACCATAGGACATAGATATATGTCTGTTTGATGCTTTTATTATGTACTAGTACTTGGCAATAGAAGACTTGGTAGTTTAATCATGTCCACCTTACTAATGAACTGGTTCACTGAAATGAGTTTCATATACTAGTACATGCTAAACTATTATGTGTCTGCTTGTTTCTTCTTTTAGAATGCTGACAGAATATTGGGGAAGAGTGCCTTATTAAGCAATGGTAAAGGAAGTAATGCAGATAAGGTTCATGATAGTGACACATCCTTGTTGGTCTCCAACAAAGCTGATAAAACAGCTAAGGAAGACAATCTTGAAGACAGTGAGACAACCCCAAAGTCCTGTCTCGGTTTAGTGTTGGAGTTACTGGCCACTACCGCTTGCACAAGCTATTCAAACTCACTGTCTGAATCAGTTCGGTTTCTTGAGTCTCAACTACAAGCTGAAAGACATCGATTAGCTGTGCTACGACAAGAAGCGGAAGGACTGCGGAAGTCCCTGGAGCACTCAGATGCATACTTTCTGGTGCAAAAGCAAGCGTTGGAGGATTTTAGCGCTAAACAGGACAAATCTAATAAGCTTGCTAAGCTTATAGCCAGCATGGTGGATACCACGTTTCTTGAGCTCTTCTGAAGTTGTTTCAGTTGTGCTCTTGTTTTGGTGCCGCGTTTATTTGCACTGGTGGCCAATTTTGACGGCCAGTGTGTGTAATATGCTGCTTTGTTCCCTATATTTGCATTGGTGGTGAAATTTGATGCCTAGTGGATGTAATATGTGTAATAGCGGTAATAGGCTAGCGTTAATTGCTTGCTTATTTATTTCCTTATTGTCTTGTTTAGTTGTTTGCTTGTAGTCACTGCAGTTCTTTTTCTGTGTTTTTCTAGTGGCCACAATAACCTATTTTTGCAAACTAGGCCAAAACAATCATGGCAACACATGGATTGTTGTAATCATGGGCCTCCTGCGGGCCGTATGATCCATGGGCCTTCTATGGGCCGTAGGATCCATTGGCCTTCTTTAGGGGCCATAGGATCCATGGGCCTTCTACGGGCCGTACAATCCATGGGCCTTTTACGGGCCGTAGGATCCATGGGCCTTCTATGGGGCGTATCATCATTTCGCCAATCATGGGTCATACTATTCATGGAAAATAACGGGTCGTTTATTGGCCGTATTTGATAACTCTATGAAAACCACCCAATGGGTTTTTTTCGACATGAAAATGGCCCAACGTATTAATGGGCCGACTGTAACCATGGGCTGAATTTGGCCCACAAGCAGAAAATGACAGTAATGGGCCGTAAGTAACCGAATGCTGGAAATGAGCCCAAGAATAAATTGGCCATGAGAAGGCCGAAAGATATCATGGGCTGGAAACGGCCCAATGGAATAAAGTGATACACTGTTCATTACGGTCCAGTTTTACCACGGGCCGTTAAGGGGCCGAGGGTTACTAAGGGCCTCATATGGGCCGAAAGACGTCATGGGCCAGAAGATAAAACATGCTGGAATTATATTGGACGGCCCAAATGATGCTACTAGGCATAATTCAGATAGGCCGTAAATGGGCCCTGGGATAGCGGGCTGTAAACGGGCTATATGCAAACAGGCCGATAACAGGCTTGCCGTGGGCCGGCCCGCCACCTTTTGACCAAGTCAAACAGGCCAGCCTTTTCACAGGAATGGGCCTCTGTTGGGCCGTGCCACGTGTCGGTGTATCATAGGCGCTTTGGGTCCAATGAGTGGTTGACATCTGTCTCAACGGTGAGCCGACACGTGTTTCCTCCAGCCAATGATGATTTTACACATGGAAAATCCCCATTGGTCGGGGCTATTAACAGGTTATCGGATCCAAAACCGGACCCGATAGCTTAACAGTGTTCCGTTACGGTGGATGCCACGTGTCGGTCACCCTTGACGAAAGCACTTCTGTAGCGACCCGACCTCAGGTCAAGTCTCTGTGCTTAAGTGTCATCCCTGGATCGGTATGCTGACACACACAGTACTCGAGGATTTATAACAGAGGTAAATCACATGTATAAAGTACCGTAAATACTATTACCTCAATCCATATAGAGGAAGTAACAAAGGTTGTGGATTCCCATCAAAACCAACGGCGAAGTTGAGTATAGAAATCGTAACCCTAACGTATCACTTAATTGTCGTAAGAATTCCTGCAACATGGGACGTTTCAGCCACAAAGGGTCAGTACATTGAATGTACTGGCAAATTCACACAATAGGATAATGATGAATAATCGCTATCACTACATGCATATATGGCTGGTGGAAAAGCTCTATGGTTATCATGTTTTTGCGAAAAGCCAATTTTTCCCTACTACAAAGGAATATAATTTATTTAACTACAAAGTTGGTTAAAAATATTGAGAAGGTTCCTTCAACTCAATCCCAAATTAACATCAATAACCCAACAAATTATTTATGTAACGTGATGAGATCAATATGATAATCCAAGTACCAGAGACTCAAGATGTCCATAACCAGGGACACGGCTAACCATGATTAGTTTGTACACTCTACAGAGGTTGGGCACTTTTCCCCACAAGACTCGATCTCCTCTGTTTGATTTTCTCGCACTACATGGTGTTTAAGAAATGGATGACCGAGACACGGTCTTTCAGGAGCATTTACTCTCTACTCCGGGCGGACCGGTACACCTACAATCCCCCTACATCTCCTAGTCCACTTCTTCAAGAGCTCACGCAACTTACTTAACTATGCCAGAGCCCATAATGGCTTGTGGCTGCACACGAAAGTTTCTAGCATGAATAATCTTATGACCCCTTTGAGCCTGGGTGGCATTCCATAGGGTGATCACACAGGTCCTCCGGGATCCCCTTGGGCAAGCACTGGGTTCTCCAGGTGCCCGGGCAAACCACTGGGTGCTCCAGGGTGCCCCTACCATTCCACCCAGATGTGTATTAAAGTAGCCACCTTAAGTTAACCATTAATTATCAACTCTGACATCTGTCATGAATACACTCAACCAAATCCACGTCTACGAGCATAGCATAGTAGTATAAGCATAACGTATAAGTAACTCACAGGGTTTGATACACGACAATAGGTTCTACCTCATCAACTCCTTCCCAATACCCACATGTTATCAAATTCTAACCATGCAATGTTTAAGGGTGAAACTAATGCATAAAAACTGGGTATGAAAGGGATATGATCAAAGTCTGAACTTGCCTTGTACAGTTTATGAAGGTGATTCGCACTCATAAGTCTTGATAGTTCTACTCGTCACACTCCGTTCAATCTATCGTGAGCAAGCAATAGTAACCATACAAAAGCAATCACTCAAAAGATCTGGAAGAATGAAGAAAACAGTTTGGAAAACATCAAAACAAACAAATAACTGTTGCAACATAAAACAATTTCTAACAGTACAAAAATTATGTGAATTTGGCCTTATCAGAAAGTTTAGGTCAAGAGCTTCGATTTGCGAAAAGAATCAACCAAATCAGAGTTACGAAACTCAAGTTATGATCAAAAGAAGTTTGAATATGAATCTGAAAAAATTTTAAAATTTTAAAATTTCAAAAAGTTGATGTGACAGGTTCACTAGATAGGTGGAAACAAGAAAAAACTATAGGCGTTGGTTTCATCTAATTTGGATGAACGAGTAAAAAGTTATGGCTATTTGAAAAATCAGGGCAAAGCTATTTTATGGAAGAAAAATAGCTACGGCTAAAAAAATCTAGGTCTAATGTATAAATACATAGACTAATTGATAATGTAATTATTCTATCGTACTAGTCTAGAAATAATAAACTACGGACGTATAAAAAAGAAAAAGACGAAGAAAGATACCTTTATGAGGCAGAGAAAATACGATTTCGGAGAGAGAAGATAATTTTTCAGAAATCGCGCCGAAAAGGAGAAAAATATTTTTCTTAAATGAATCTAGTCAAATCAAAATATTGATTTAACCTGAATCAGATGATTTTTGAAAGCTCTATGGGTCTATATTTATAGATGGAAAAGAGGTTTATGGGTCAAAGCCTAGGCAATGTGGGATTAAACATATATGTACGTAGATGAAAAGAAAACGAAACAGGGAAGGCGCGTCGCATGGGCTAAACGCGTAAAGCGGCTCGGCCGGCCGCTCAGCTGATGTTTTTTTAACAAAATTCGGCCAAAGTAAAAAAACTGAAATGGCTGGCTGGGCCTGGCCCATTTAGGAAAAAAAGATGAGGCGCCTGCTGCCACTATGCTACTCGTGTGGGCGACAAATAAACATGGGCCGCACGTACAGTTTTGTTTTTTAAATAGAAACAGAAGGAAAACTGAATAAAGAAAATAAAATAAAATTTTATATAGGCATATTATATATCAAGATTTTCAGAAAAATATTTTACAACATGAACATTTTTATCAAGCCAAATTAAATCGAGAAAAATTCAAATAATTCAAAGAGTGCTACTGCCCTACTAAAATCCAATAAAAATCATTTTAAAATACCAAAATGACTTCAAATTTATTTATCTACAATTTTCTGGTGTAGGGAATCATGTTACCCTATTTTCCATATATCTTTATTTTGGAGAAAAATAATTTGAATAAAACCCAAATAACTCCAAATTGAAAATAATTTCAAAAGGACTTTGAATTTAATTCTCTTAAAACTTCCAACTCATATTACATATGTTTTACAGAAGTCATTTTATCTTCTCTCATCAAAATCATTGAGTTGGATAAAGTTTCTGAGTTTGAAATATTTCCTAATGAAATTCAAATATTTTCAAATACCATTTTCATTTAAATGGACGAAGTCATGTGTGATGCCCCGAGACCGTTGCGCCAGGTATCTGCTAGTTATTCGATGTTGTTGCCATGTCATTCGCTTGCGTGTTGCATCTTGTCATGTCATCATGTGCATTCCATCATCATGTTTTCAAAACCTGCATCCGTCCGGGTTTCCCCAGTTCCTTCTGTTGTCCGTTCTGAGCCCAGACACACTCGCACGCGCCCGCGGCATGTCCGTAATATTATTTTATAAGTGGCCGGAAAATGTTCTCAGAATGGGATGAGAGTTGGCGTGTGGTCTTGTTATGTTGTAGGTAGGCCGCCTGCCAAGTTTCATCGCATTCGGAGTTCGTTTGATAGCCCAACCGTTAAACTATAGCGGCATTATAGTCGGTCTAACGTCGGACGTTTTCGGTCTCCGGAAACAGTCGCCGGGTCTCTCTCTCCCCTCTTCTCTCAGTCCAAACCGCTCTCCACAGTCCTCCTAGGCCCATGCGTCCGAAAGTTGTCCCGGACCCGACCCGGGCTGTCGCTACCGTTGTGTCCGGATCATCCCCTAACGTCTACAAAATATCACCGTTTTATTATTTGGACTCCCTAGCCTATTCTTTCTGAACCGTCCGATTTTGATCAGACGATCCAAAGTCCCCCTTTTCCTTATATTTATAGACCACCACCTACCAAATCAACCTAACCCTAAAATCTAGGAGCCTTGTCCCTCTGCCGCCACCTACCTGCCTTTTCCTCTCTCTCAGGATCCATCCCGTCGCCACTTGGTCTCTCCTTGGATCCATCGCCGACCAATCCCCATCGGAATCCATTCGATCCAATCCATGCACCGATCTATCCAACCACCACAGCCCACGCAGAACCCCTATTCCCCTCACCGTGAGCCAGGGAGAGAAGCTCCCTGTCGCCTCCTGACTCGTGCCGTCCCCGCCGCCCCAGCAAACCACGTCTCCGGCGACCATTACCAGATGAGCGTCGCCCCCTTCTTCTCCTTCCCGTGCTCCTCCTGTTTCTCCCTCTCTCATCTCTCGATGTTCTTCTTTCTCTGTCGATAGGAAGACCCCGCCACCGTGGATGCCCTGCAATGCCTCGTCGCCATCTTAACCAGCGCCGCCGCTAAGAACGCCCTCGCGCCTGCTCCGTCGCGCCATCGCCCAGATCCGCCTCACCTCCCGCCCTTGCCAAGTCCATCATCGCCGGCCCCCTTCGCGCCCCTGGCTGCCGCTGTCTGCATCGAGCAAGAGCAGCTCGTCGCCCAGTGCCTCGGCGCCCCTGCGCCGTCGGAGTCCTCAGCGCCGCCGTGTCCGCTGCTGCTCCTCTTCATCGAGCCGCCCATGTCCAAGCAAGTCGCGCCCCCTCCGTTGCATCTTCGTCATGTCCCTGTTGCCTCTGTCGCGAGGGAGACCAGCGCCGCACCTTGCTCCCTCTAAATCGAAAGCGAGCACCCGCTCCACTCGACGTGTTGACCGCATCGCTCGCACGGGACGGCCTCGCTTCGTGCCTCATCGCGCCCCGTCCGCGGCCCAGCAAGTCGCTGCGGCCCAACCTCTCCACCGAGTCAGGCCAAGGCCCATGGGTCAGGCCACCCCCAGCGCCTCACCTTTCTTTTCCTGCTGCTGGGCCAATTCAGTTCCAGCCCATCATGTTTTTTTTCCTGTCCAGAGAATTTAGTTTTTCCCAAAGAGTGCCAGTTTTGCAGAACGGCCCCTAAACTTCATGCATTTAATATCTTCACAACCATGCATCGGATTAAAACAAACTTAATATGAAACTTGCTTAGAATTTCATCTAGTTTAATAATATGCAACTTTCATCTATGTTTAAAATGTGTAAAATGTTGTTTTTTTAAATTTTCTTAAATAACTTGCTAAAACGGTTTAATTCATAACTAAATAACCGTAGGTCGGCTTTAAATAATCTTTATATGTAAATGGGGTAGAAAAATGCCTAGTTTAACATGGTGGCCTTACTTTGCATGTTTAATAACTCTAAAATTATGTTTAGGGCAGAACAGTACCATAACCAAAATATGCACATGAGGAGTTTCCGGACTTGTTGTTTTGTTGTTCCGGCCTCATTTAACCTTGACTAGATATGTAGTTTTACTTTGCTTCACCCTCTTGCCATGTTTAACAACATTTAATATTGTTGCGCACATAAACGAGATCGAACTAAATAACTTGTCGTGGTGTTTCGTCAATATGCAATTCATTGCATATTGAGCTCCACTTAATTTGTAGTGTTGCTTGTGCACTCTGCCATGCCATGTCTCATTAAACCGGACATGCATCATACTTGTTTGCGCATCGTGCCATGTTTATGTGATGGTTGTTTACCATGTTGTTTGCTTCTTTCTGGTGTTGCTTCTTCGGGTTAGTTCCGATAACGTCGTGTTTGTGAGGACCTGTTCGACTACGTCCGTTTGTCTTCTGCATGGACTCGTTCTTCTTCCTTGTGGGATTTCAGGAAAGATGACCATGCCCTCGAAATCACTTCTATCTTTGATTGCTAGTTGCTCGCTCTTTTGCTATGCCTATGCTGCGATACCTACCACTTGCTTATCATGCCTCCCATATTGTTAAACCAAGCCTCTAACCCACCTTTGTCCTAGCAAACCGTTGTTTGGCTATGTTACCGCTTTGCTCAGCCCCTCTTATAGCGTTGTTAGTTGCAGGTGAAGATTGGAGCTTGTTCCATGTTGGAACATGGATATTTTGTTGGGATATCACAATATCTCTTATTTAATTAATGCATCTACATACTTGGTAAAGGGTGGAAGGCTCGACCTTATGCCTGGTGTTTTGTTCCACTCTTGCCGCCCTAGTTTCCGTCATATCGGTGTTATGTTCCCGGATTTTGCATTCCTTACGCGGTTGGGTTATAATGGGAACCCCTTGACAGTTCGCCTTGAATAAAACTCATCCAGCAAGGCCAAACATTGGTTTTACCATTTGCCACCTAGCCTTTTCTTTCCCTTGGGTAGGCCTGCCCAAGGGTCATCTTTATTTAAACCCCCAGGCCAGTGCTCCTCTGAGTGTTGGTCCAACTTGTCAGCCGCCGGTGGCCACCAGGGGCAACTCTAGGCTGGCCTACCGGAAGTTTGGACAATCCGGTGTGCCCTGAGAATGAGATATGTGCAGCTCCTATCGGGATTTGTTGGCACATTCGGGTGGCTTTGCTGGTCTTGTTTTACCATTGTCGAAATGTCTTGTAACCGGGATTCCGAGCCTGATGGGCTAAGTTGGGACACCCCTGCAGGGATTTGTACTTTCGAAAGCCGTGTCCACGGTTATGGGCAGATGGGAATTTGTTAATGTCGGGTTGTAGAAAACCTGAAGTTGATCTTAATTACAATACATCAACTGCGTGTGTAACCATGATGGTCTCTTCTCGGCGGAGTCCAGGAAGTGAACACGGTGTTGGAGTTATGCTTGACGTAGGTTGTTCTAGGATCACTTCTTGATCACAGTTGTTCGACCGTGCTTTTGCCTTCTCTTCTCGCTCTCATTTGCGTATGTTGGCCACCAAATATGCTAGTCGATTGCTGCAGCTCCACCTCATACCTTTTACCCTACCTATAAGCTTAAATAGTCTTGATCGCGAGAGTGTGAGATTGCTGAGTCCCCGTGACTCACAGATACTTCCAAAACCAGTTTGCAGGTGCCGATGTTACCGTGCAGATGGCGCAACCGAGCTCGAGGAAGATCTTGTTCTTTATGTTGTTTCGTTCTAGTTGATCAGTAGTGGAGCCCAGTTGGGGTCGATCGGGGATCTGTGTAGTATTTGGGGTAGTCTTCTTTTATTTTGGTTCCGTAGTCGGACCCTGATTGTATCTAGATGATGTAATGCTTTATTCATGTATTGTGTGAAGTGGCGATTGCAAGCCAACTATGTATCTCTTTCCCTTATGTATTACATGGGTTGTGTGAAGATTACCTCACTTGCGACATTGCTTTCAATGCGGTTATGCCTCTAAGTCGTGCTTCGACACGTGGGAGATAAAGCCGCATCGAGGGCGTTACAAGTTGGTAATCAGAGCCTTCCCCGACCTTAGGAGCCCCCTGCTTGATTGAATCGCTGGCGTTTATTAGTCTAGAAAAATGTTTTGAGTCATTTAGGAATTATATATATCGGAGAGTTAGGAATTCTTTTACTCCCCAGTCCATTCATCGCTCTGGTGAGGCATCCTGACGTAGAGTTTTGACTCTTCTCTTCTCAAATTTCACTAATTTTTTTTAGGATCACGCGGGTATCTTGGAATCGTTCTGATGGTTTTGTGACGAGAACATTGTTCTTGGTGCCTCCTGTCATTTAGGGGTTGTGGCAGTGTCCCGGGGAGTTGAGCTCCGAGGTGTTGTCGTCACAATTTTATCGTTGCAGTTCTGGAATACCTGAGATTAGTTTCGCCGACATCGAAAATCTCTTTTATGCAGTTGTTGGTGAGATAACCTCGACGCCACCCAGTACTGGGGCGGGAGTTCAGGAGTATTGCCATAACTCGTATAACGGATGCTTTTCGAAGGTTGAGGTAAACAATTTCCGAAGGTTTCTTGGTTATGTGTTGAAGGATGGATACAGCTGGATGTAGGATTTGCTACTTTTGGGTGAGATATTATGCTTCCCTTGTATCCCCAACACCTGATTGCATAACCGGAAAGTTTCGGGAGTTTATAAGTGGGAATTCAAGTAGCTCTTAGGATATCTTTCCAACAGATGTATGATATGAAATTGGGGTTCGACGTCTAGTGGTCCGCCTATTCACGGTTGGTTTTACAGTGGTCTCATTGTGTCTTAAAGAGTCCTTGGCTATGACGACTCGGAAACACTTCGTATGTCATGTGCACTGCCTTGTACATGATGGTGCTGTACGATCGAGCCCGTGTAGGCCCCACCACGAAAACTTCGGACAAAATCTCTATCATATGTTTGTTCTGGCTTATTCCACAAGCCAATCCTTTGTTTTTTTGTTTTTGAGTTGTGGTATTCGAGTTGCTTCAATGCCAAGTGTTGATTCCATACTTTTCCTAAACGGTGTTCTCATACTCCGATGTGAATACAAATCCTTCACGATAATCGAGATTCTCATGTCAATCCTTTTCAACCGGTGTGCTTCTCTTCAAGTGGATCCAATCATTTTAACATCGCAAGATCACCTCTCGGTTTTTCTCAATGGTGTTTGTTTCATCCGTCTCCAAGTTGCTTTGTTTTTCCCGCCCACCCTCCCTTTTTCTTTAAGGATTCAGATTTCTTGATCAAGTGGCCATCTTATTCATGTGAAGTCTCTCCATTCCTTTTTCATCAATGTTCTTACCCGGTGATGCTCATGAAGATTCTACGGAGCCTCAAGTTTATCATTCTTTGTTTCTTTTATCCTCTCTAGTGGATTCAATTCAACCTTTGTGGATCATATCCTTTTTCTCCTTTCTAATACCTTCTCATGCCGGTGCACCTCATAATCATCCACTTCTCGCTATTCACTTGTTCCGGAGTTCTGGAGATATCTCAGAAGACTCACGGTGACATTCTCGATCCATCCAAGTTATTTTGAGGTTGTTATCTCATTCAGTCCATTTAATTCAACCGGTGTAATCTCTCTTCAAAACCTTTTCAATGGTGTATCGTTTGAGTGGGCCCTAACCCACAGGTCTTTTCCAGGATCTTACCCGACTCTTCAAATTTTCCCGGTGTTACTCTCAAATTCTTTTCCAAGTTTGACGTAAGAATGAATTATCATCAGTCTCATGTTTTTCTCCAAGATCTGTCGAATTCTTTTCATTGTTGGCTCAACCTCTTTGTTTTGGTTCTTCCGGAGTGTCTAAATAATTCATGGTGGTGTTTCTCGTCGTCATTCTCGGAATTTTGAAGACCGAAGAAGAGTTTCTCTCTAATCTTGCTCCATTATCTTCAAGATTCATGGTGCTAGCCTTATGCCGTCTTCTCATAATTGTTTTCGTTCGTGATAATTCTTTTCACCCATCCGGAGCAATTCAGGAGTCTTTTCAATTTGATTCTTTGGAGCCCATCATCTCATAATTATTCATTCCAGCTTTCAACTCTCGTTCTCCAAATCATACCGGTGCATCATTCAAGTATTCTCTTATCAGCTCGTGACCTCTTCGTTCTCATGTATATAAATTCTCTCAAGCATCTTCGTTCATTTGCTAAATTCTTCCCGGTGTCTTCCTTATCTTTTCTTTGTTCATTTTTAATTCTTACGGTGGTTCGCTCAAGATTCTTCTTCCTTCATTTATCATATCATTTTATTCGTTGTTTCATTTCTTACGGTGGTTCATTGAAGATCTTCCCAAGTTTGTTCTATATCTATCTTAATCCTTTCTATGAGAATAAGTAGTATGCCAAAATCTATTGCTTGTCATCAATTTGAATTGGTGAAGGGTAAGCGTAATGTAATTCTTATTATTGTTTCATCCAAGTGATTTAATTCCTTATTCCGGAGGTTCATCAAAATTCTTGATTTCAGTTGTTTCATCTTTCCTTTTCCGGAGTTCCAAGTTTTTCTGCATTATATCGTCGCGAAGCTCCATCTAAATCATCGCAAGGCTTCACCTCATATTCTCAACTTCCCTTTCTTTTTGTCATCCTTTCGTTTACCGGAGTAATTCATGGAGGCTCTACTTGGTGGTTCATCAAGGATTTAATTCCTTCTCGAAGTGTTCATTGAGATTCTTTTCAGAGGAGCTCAAGTTTTCTTCATCTTGCAATCCAGAGTGCAATTCTTTCTTTCGTATCATTGGAGGTGGTATTATGTCATTCTTGATAATTTGAGTTCATGTTTCATGATTCACATGTTGTTAAGAATGAGGTACTTTAAATCCATCAACCTCTTCGCTGGAGTTATCTTGTGTCATGTTTCACCTAAAGCCTTCCCTAAGGATTGTTGATAATTATGGTACTTATAAATGACACAAGTTCTTCATTTATCCTCATGGTGAAATAAGTTCGTTGTCTCGTTGTTCATATCAATTCAATCTTTTTCCGGGAATGGCAGGTTGTCACCTCATAATTTTGAGATGTATTCTATAAGTCCATATCAAGCTTATCCTTTTCGTTGTTGATAACCCAACAACTTCGTTCTAGCTTTTGGTGTAAGCGTGCTCTCTCAAGACCTTGTTTTTCTCCCCCGTTCATTCAGTTCCATTCTCTCACTTCTTCTGGAGGCATTGTGATGTTGCTCTCTTCAAACCTTCTTCTTGTTCTTGTCAGGATCATGTTCTTTTCATGTTATCCATTTTACCGGAGTGTTGTGCGCTCTTTTCAAGTTCTCTCATCTTATCAAGTTTTGCGTCCCTTCTCAGACGGAGTGCTGTCCAAATTATATCATTCTTAATCCTTCTCTATCTTGACTTAACCGGAGTGGTTTCAATATATATCTTGCCCTTCAACCTCAAGGTTTTTCGCAATGTTCTTTGTCCCTCTTTTCTAACGGAGTGTTTTCGACCATGTTCACCTTCGTTGTATTCTTTTCTCAAATTTGTTCAACCTCTCAAGGTTCTTTGGTTTCATTCGTTTGTCAAAGAATCAACTTAGTTTTACCTCTTCTCTTTCTCTTCCGTTTTTCCCTCTGGTGTCATTCTAGATCTCGGGACGAGATCCTCTCGTAGTGGTGGAGTGTTGTGACGCCCCGAGACCGTTGCGCCAGGTGTCTGCCAGTTATTCAATGCTGTTACCATATCATTCGCTTGCGTGTTGCATCTTGTCATGTCATCATGTGCATTGCATCATCATGTTTTCAAAACCTGCATCCGTCTGGGTTTCCCCAGTTCCTTCTGCTATCCGTTCTGAGCCCAGACACACTCGCACGCGCCCGCGGCATGTCTGTAATATTATTTTATAAGTGGCCGAAAAATGTTCTCAGAATGGGATGAGAGTTGGCGTGTGGTCTTGTTATGTTGTAGGTAGGCCTCCTGCCAAGTTTCATCGCATTCGGAGTTCGTTTGATAGCCCAACCATTAAACTATAGCGGCATTATAGCCGGTCTAACGTCGGATGTTTTTGGTCTCCGGAAACAATCGCCGGGTCTCTCTCTCCCCTCTTCTCTCAGTCCAAACCGCTCTCCATAGTCCTCCTAGGCCCATCCCTACCCCTCCTCGCGCGCGCGTCCGAAAGTTGTCCCGGACCCGACCCGGGCTGTCGCTACCATTGTGTCCGGATCATCCCCTAACGTCTACAAAATATCACCGTTTTATTATTTGGACTCCCTAGCCTATTCTTTCTGAACCATCCGATTTTGATCAGACGATCCAAAGTCCCCATTTTCCTTATATTTATAGACCACCACCTACCAAATCAACCTAACCCTAAAATCTAGGAGCCTTGTCCCTCTGCCGCCACCTACCTGCCTTTTCCTCTCTCTTAGGATCCATCCCGTCGCCACTTGGTCTCTCCTTGGATCCATCGCCGACCAATCCCCACCGGAATCCATTCGATCCAATCCATGCACCGATCTATCCAACCACCACAGCCCACGCAAAACCCCTGTTCCACTCACCGTGAGCCAGAGAGAGAAGCTCCCTGTCGCCTCCTGACTCGTGCCGTCCCCGCTGCCCCGGCAAACCACGTCTCCGGCGAACATTACCAGATGAGCGTCGCCCCCTTCTTCTCCTTCCCGTGCTCCTCCCGTTTCACCCTCTCTCATCTCTCTCTGTTTTTCTTTCTCTGTCGACAGGAAGACCCCGCCGCCGTGGATGCCCTGCAACGCCTCGTCATCGTCTTAACCAGCGCCGCTGCTGAGAATGCCCTCGCGGCTGCTCTGTCGCGCCATCGCCTGGATCCGCCTCACCTCCCGCCCTTGCCAAGTCCATCGTCGCGGCCCCCTTCTCGCCCCTGGCTGCCGCTGTCTGCATCGAGCAAGATTATCTCGTCGCCCCTGCGCCGCCGGAGTCCCCAGCGCCGCCGTGTCCGCTGCTGCTCCTCTTCATCGAGCCGCCCAAGTCCTAGCAAGCCGCGCCCCGTCCATTGCATCTTAGCCATGTCCCTGCTGCCTCTGTCGCGAGGGAGACCAGCGCCGCACCTTGCTTCCTCTGAATCAAAAGCGAGCACACGCTCCACTCGACGTGTTGACCGCATCGCTCGCAAAGGGCGGCCTCGCTTCGTGCCTCATCGCACCCCGTCCGCGGCCCAGCAAGTCGCTGCGGCCCAAACTCTCCACCGAGTCGGGCCAAGGCCCATGGGTCAGGCCACCCCCAGCGCCTCAACTTTCTTTTCCTACTGCTGGGCCAATTCAGTTCCAGCCCATCATGTTTTTTTCCTGTCCAGAGAATTTAGTTTTTCCTAGAGAGTGCCAGTTTTGCAGAACGGCCCCTAAACTTCATGCATTTAATATCTTCACAACCATGCATCGGATTAAAACAAACTTAATATGAAACTTGCTTAGAATTTCATCTAGTTTAATAATATGAAACTTTCATCTATGTTTAAAATGTGTAAAATGTTGTTTGTTTAAATTTGCTTAAATAACTTGCTAAAACGGTTTAATTCATAACTAAATAACCGTATCTCGGCTTTAAATAATCTTTATATGTAAATGGGGTAGAAAAATGCCTAGTTTAACATGGTGGCCTTACTTTGCATGTTTAATAACTCTAAAATTATGTTTAGGGCAGAATAGTACCATAACCAAAATATACACATGAGGAGTTTCTGGACTTGTTGTTTTGTTGTTCCGGCCTCATTTAACCTTGACTAGATAGGTAGTTTTACTTTGCTTCACCCTCTTGCCATGTTTAACAACATTTAATATTGTTGGGCACATAAACGAGATCGAACTAAATAACTTGTCGTGGTGTTTCGTCAATATGCAATTCATTGCATATTGAGCTCCACTTAATTTGCAGGGTTGCTTGTGCACTTTGCCATGCCATGTTTCATTAAACCGGACATGCATCATACTTGTTTGCGCATCGTTCCATGTTTATGTGATGGTTGTTTACCTTGTTGTTTTCTTCTTTCCGGTGTTGCTTCTTCGGGTTAGTTCCGATAACGTCGCGTTTGTGAGGACCTGTTCGACTACGTCCGTTTGTCTTCTGCATGGACTCGTTCTTCTTCCTTGCGGGATTTCAGGCAAGATGACCATGCCCTCGAAATCACTTCTATCTTTGCTTGCTAGTTGCTTGCTCTTTTGCTATGCCTATGTTGCGATACCTACCACTTGCTTATCATGCCTCCCATATTGTTAAACCAAGCCTCTAACCCACCTTTGTCCTAGCAAACCGTTGTTTGGCTATGTTACCGCTTTGCTCAGCCCCTCTTATAGCGTTGTTAGTTGCAGGTGAAGATTGGATCTTGTTCCATGTTGGAACATGGATATTTTGTTGGGATATCACAATATCTCTTATTTAATTAATGCATCTATATACTTAGTAAAGGGTGGAAGGCTCGGCCTTATGCCTGGTGTTTTTTTCCACTCTTGCCGCCCTAGTTTCCGTCATATCAGTGTTATGTTCCTGGATTTTGCGTTCCTTACGAGGTTGGGTTATAATGGGAACCCCTTGACACTTCGCCTTGAATAAAACTCCTCCAGCAAGGCCCATCATTGGTTTTACCATTTGCCACCTAGCCTTTTCTTTCCCTTGGGTAGGCCTGCCCAAGGGTCATCTTTATTTAAACCCCCGGGCCAGTGCTCCTCTGAGTGTTGGTCCAACTTGTCAGCCGCCGGTGGCCACCAGGGGCAACTCTGGGCATGCCTACCGGAAGTTTGGACAATCCGGTGTGCCCTGAGAACGAGATATGTGCAGCTCCTATCGGGATTTTTCGGCACATTCGGGTGGCTTTGCTTGTCTTGTTTTACCATTGTCGAAATTTCTTGTAACCGGGATTCCGAGCCTCATCGGGTCTTTCCGCTAGAAGGAATATCCTTCGTTGACCGTGAGAGCTTGTGATGGGCTAAGTTGGGACACCCCTGCAGGGATTTGAACTTTCGAAAGCTGTGCCCGCGGTTATGGGCAGATGGGAATTTGTTAATGTCTGGTTGTAGAAAACCAAAAGTTGATCTTAATTAAAATACATCAACCGCGTGTGTAACCGTGATGGTCTCTTCTCGGCGGAGTCCGGGAAGTGAACACGGTGTTGGAGTTATGCTTGACGTAGGTTGTTCTAGGATCACTTCTTGATCATAGTTGTTTGACCGTGCTTTTGCCTTCTCTTCTCGCTCTCATTTGCGTATGTTAGCCACCAAATATGCTAGTCGCTTGCTACAGCTCCACCTCATACCTTTTACCCTACCTATAAGCTTAAATAGTCTTGATCGCGAGGGTGTGAGATTGCTGAGTCCCCGTGACTCACAAATACTTCCAAAACCATTTTGCAGGTGCCGATGTTACCGTGAAGATGGCACAACCAAGCTCAAGGAGGAGCTCGAGGAAGATCTTGTTCTTTATGTTGTTTCGTTCTAGTTGATCAGTAGTGGAGCCCAGTTGGGGTCGATCAGGGATCTGTGTAGTATTTGGGGTAGTCTTCTGTCACACCCTGATTTTCATGCCACAACGCTTAAGCTAATAAATCATGATAAAATGTGGTTTTACAAAAACTTTTGAGGGTTTTGGACCTTGCCTTGTTTGGATTTTTGTCTGTTGTTTGCAAGTGCTCTAAAAATCAAATAAATTCTCCAACTCCTATACTTCATCTCCTTGCTCCAAACTCTTGAACCAATGATCATGCCATGTGTATAGGACACAAAAATAATTTCTTACAAAAATAATTTGGCCAAAAAGTATTTTCTAAAATTAGTTTTCCAAAAACCCTTGAATTGATATTTGCACTGCAAGTACTTGATTTGAGGTGTGAAAAATCTTTCAAAAGGTATATTTGAAACCTATTAGATATAGGATTCCCAAAAACCACAAATATATAATTTTAAAAGTTATTTTCCTATTTTATTTAAAAGATTTTTCTTAAGGCCATAAATGGTCTTTAATAGGGAAAAATTATTTTATTGTTTCAAAAATATTTGACAAAAATCAGGGAAACTCAGGGGGCATATATTTCCCATATATAAGAGTTTCAACACATGGTCGTGTTCAAAATATTGGTCAAATCCCTCAAAAACCCTTTCTGGATATTTCAAGCTTTTGAAATATTTACAAAGGAAATATTCCCCAAAAATTCCAAGAAAATTCTATCATGTCACATATGACATGTTTGATGATCTTGCCAAGTACCATGTCATGGAGAGCAGTATAACCCCATGAAACCCTCTCAAAACCACTTCTGTCCTTTTTCAAGTGTGAACAGCTTTGCACTGTCAAACATGTCCAAATGCTCTCAAACTTGGTGCACATTCTCAAATGGTGTAATAATGAATCTAGACCAAATGTCACAGGTTGGAGAGAATGTTGTCTTGATCAAAGTACCCCAAAACCCTCTCTGACCAGAATCAAATTTGAACAAGTTTGTACTGCCAACTTTCTCTCCTTGACCCCAACTTTTGTGGGAATGTTCACATGACCAAATGAGGCCACTACACCAAGTGGTGCATCAAGGGGAAGTGATTTCCTCAACTAGATCTACACAAGTTCATTTCTACTAATTTCTAGGGTTTACAAAAGTTGCATTGGCAACTTTGCCCAAATAAGCTCCAAATTGGTGGAAGGCCCTAATTATATGTGTCATTTCACCCTGTGGAGTATCATGCCAAATGGAATCCTTTTCCTTGCCCAAACAAGCAACAGACACCTTCTGCAAAATTTCCAAAACCACCTTTTTGACCACTTCCACTAATCTCCATGACCCTATCTTTTTACCACAGCTCCTCCTAGTCTTCTCCTATCTTCAGTAACTCTTCCCTGGCCTCATCTCAATGATTAAGGGTTGAAATACCCCCATTTACCCTTCTGGACAGCAACATTCTTCTCCTTTCTCACCTCCCTCCTCATTCCAGTGTCCCTCCATGGCATCCAATGCTTCCTCCCCTTTCTTTACTACTCCCTAGCACTACTAGACACAAGTGGCCGCGCCCACTTCCCCCTTTTTATACCATGGCATGCCAGAGGGGTGCTCCAGAGCGCGCTACAGTGCTCCCACGCACTGTAGCTGCTCTCTGCCCAAGCCACCCGACCACCTCGAGCCTCCCCCTCACGCCAGTCGAGGTGCCTCGACGTCCGCAACATGCCACGCCCCTGGCCCCCTCCTCCTTCTCCCTCCTGCTGCCTCCATTCGCACGCGCGCCGGCCGCCCGAGAGCTCCAATGGGCATGCTCACACGCGCGCTGCCCTAACGCTCCCCCGCTCCTTGTCTCCTTTCCTCTGGGCGTAGACCACCCCTACAAACACCCCGGACACGCCCACGTGAGCCCTCTCTGTTCTCTGTTTGCTCTCTACTCCTCCCGTGCATCACCTTGACCAACCTACCTCTCCCTCTCGTGCCCTCCGCCCACCTCCATGGCCGGAGCCATGTCGTCGGCCTCCTCCTAAATTCGCGCTCTGTGGTCTCTCCCCTCCCCTTTAGACTCCACTAGAGCATCACAAACCTCCCCAAGGACATCTCCCGAGCTCCATTTCTTCCTCTCCGCGGCTGCAGCGTCGTATCCCACCCTCGCCATCACCGCCATTCGCCGCGGGCGATGCGCTGCTCGCGTCCGACCACCCCAACGATTGTGGCGCACCTCGACGAATGAGGCATGCTCTCCTGAGCACGCTGGTGTGCTGGGCGTCGACGGAGGTGCCTTGTGCCGCCGGGGAGAGCGCCGGCACTGCTCGGCCTCGCCTCCTCTGTTCCCGTCGCGCCGCGCGGGAGGTTGAAGGCGACCTGCCGCTGGGGCCCACGTGTCAGCGACCCAGTGGGTGGGCCCGCCTGTTTAAGTGGAGACAGCTTCCGCCATTACCGCCTCTCCCGCGCGAAAGCGTATTTTCAGGAAGCCGCCTCCAACATGGCCACTGCGCGCATGCAGCCGAGCCGCTGGGCCAGCCCGCTGCCTATCTCTCGCCTTGCACGCATGATAAGGGTAAAGCCCCCTTTCCCTTTTTCTTTTTCCCAGTAGACTTCAAAAGCAGATAAATAAATCAAATCAACTCCAAATTTGATGATTCAAATTTCTAGGGGATCCACAAATAATGATCTATCACATGGTGCTATTTGCACATTTTTCCAGAAACCTTCTCTTTAGAAATATTTATTAAAACCCCATTTTCCATTTCTGTGATGAACTTTAGAAAATCATAGAGAGCTCAAATTTGATCCAAATGCCATGATTCAACTTCCTAGATGTTTCTAAGTTCGTAACTTAGTTTATGAACATTTTTATTAATGCTTTCTACACCACATAAAATAATGAGCCATTTCTTCATATTTTTCAACTTTGCAAATTCATAGGAAATTCATTTGAACTCCAAATCCAGTGAAACCAACTCCTAGATGCTTCTAAAATCATGTTTTGTTAAATGGGTGCCTTTTCTCATTTTTTCAAAAATATGTTTTTGTACACTTCTTGCAATTCCATAAACCCCTTGATTCCATCATATCGAAATGTTTAGAAATATCCATTGATCCACTTCCAATGAAATCACTTTGGTCATTCCTCATATGACCAGAGGTATCCAATAAAAGTCAACTTCATATTTTTAGAGCACATTTATTCTTGCCTTGTTGTGGTGCTTATTGTGATTGTTTCCGACGTTAGTTGCCGAAGTAGACGGAGTACTTGGAGAAGGACCAGAAGATCTCAAGAGTCTGATGAACCAGGCAAGCAGCCCTTTGACCATGATGAACCATTTTTTTCATCATAATAGCATTTTCGTTGTTTCATCGAGTGCATGATATATATCTTGAATGGCAACCTTGCTAGGCTTGCCTCCGTTGCATACTCAATTGATACTTGCATTGTTCATGACTCTACCCTTGCTTAGAGTTGTGTTGGTGGGTTGTAGAAATATGCTATAGTAGATGGCTACACAAAGTGGGTCAGGGTTATGCATGGAAAGAAACAAGTGTGGTTTGACATACTTGCGAACAGCCCAGTGGGTGCCACTAATGCCCCTGGGAGATGATGATGAACTAGGTCACTACTTGGTGGAGAGGTAGTGTACCGAGGCTCGATAAAAGTGTTGTTTATAGAGACGGATTAGATTTAAGATTTGTCGACTGTCCCAACCTTACATGCGCAACCACTCTACCCTTATATGGGAAAGGGCATTATTGATTACCTAGGCCGATACTAGCTTGGAGCCCGCATTACTAGTGACAGGAGAGTTGTTGTTGCGCTCTCTCGGGACGGGGTCGTGCCAGGTAGGACGGCCATGACTGTCTTCACAGGGCACCGGACACACCGTTGGTACCCCGTGCTTGTGGTATGTGATGAAAATGGGAGCAAGGCTCCACAATTTTAAGATGTGAAATGTTGGGCACGGGGGTTACTGCCAATCGAGTGGACTCTATGTTAGTGTCGTCTAGGGAAAGATAGTGATCGGGTGCTTACCCCGGGTACTTGAGGTACCGCGGGTCGTGGATGACACGGAAGTTCCCCGGATCTTGTGGGTAAAGTGTGCAACCTCTGCAGAGTGTAAAACTATTCGAATAGCCGTGTCCACGGTCAAGGACAGTTGGGTGGTGCTGCTTAGACTACGTCCATATGTTTCTGACGAACAACATGGCATGGTGAACCTATTGACGTGATTCGTCAGGAAGTCACGATGAGCTTGAGTATGAGTTGTTCACAACTCTATCCCGATGTTGATGTCTGTAACCTCCTGATACTTGTTGCAGACGCATTCATATCCTTGATAAATGTTGATCATACTTGCATGACAAAAACTAGTTTTCCGCAAATGCCAAATTAGCAGTAGTGCCTTGCATAATTATTCTGTTATCACCCTTGGGTTGCTTGCGAGTACATTCAAAGTAATCATTGGCTTGCCACTGGTTATTTTATTGGCCAGGCATGAGAGAACATGATATGAAGAAGAATACTTCGGCGACGAGCATGCGAGCTAGGACGCTTCCCAGTCAGAATGCCTGTAGGGTTAAGGCAGATGGCATGGGTCCAAGTTATCGATGAAGATTTCCGTTGCGATGCTATACTCAAGACTTGACCATAATGGTCCTACTTGTGTAATATGGTATGTATGGATGTAAGTCTCTTGTTATTAAGCTTCTGTGTGTTCAGTGAGCATTGATCTCTGGGACCACTGTACACGTGCATTCGGTGATCACGACTTATGAGTCGGGGTCCCCATAGAGCTGGTATCAGAACCATCCTGACTGTAGGAAGCCTTAGTTAGCATGGTTGTTAGTTAGGGTAAAACTATTTCCAAAACTATTACAAGTTTTCAAAACTATCTATACTTCTCTTCCCTTCTCAGTTTTTCAAAAACTACGGTATACTTTCCCCATCGATCTCTTCCCTTCAAAACTATTGCAAATGGTCGCTAGCACCCTCAAGCCCCTGACCACGTGAATCCTTGTAATCCTCGTGGATATCCTAGAAGGAGTATACCTTGCCAAACACTCACCCACCTCTTCTAAACCCAAGATTGGCGACACCACAACAAGACGATGCCTACAAAAGATACGCCTTTGAAGAATGAGGACATGAAGACCTAGAAGATGGTGACACCCTTGACAATGCTCCAAGATGATGCGACCTTAGCCTATGATGATCAGGGCATAGGAAATGCAAGATCATGATATACATCGCTAATAGAGCAACCATGTCCTTACCGTTGTTGTATCGGCAACCACCGGTGGATGAGAACCTCGCCATTTGGTCCGCCTCACTATAGTGAGCAGGAAAACTGTTCTCTTCATCCCCCGCTCTTGGTGTCGATGTTGTCATCAACACAACCAACATGTTGGACCTCTACTATGCCTTGTTAATGTCATTGCATAAAGGATTACCTACATGGTACCATCGACGCCTTAGAAGACAAAACGGGATCGTCAGGATTAAGAAGACAACAGAAGACCGACTCAATACCAGCTACGAGGAGCCACCTTCACCCCATAACTTCAACATGTGATAAGTTGTTGAAAACTCTTCAGGCTCAACCTGGATCGTTTCATCGAACAACTACAAGAAATGTAGCAACACCTGAGGAAAACTCAGAAGACTGCACGAGGCACAAGGCATGACTACTGAATCCGAGAACCCTAGGGTAGGACGAGTCGTGTACCCCCTATGCGCAGTCGAGTCCGTATGATGGTTCGAATAGAACCATGATTGTGTGTTGCTTGTTTTTATTTGTTTGTGTTTTGATATAGGTCGCACTTTTTCCCTAGGCAACAAGTATGCGACTATATCACCTTCTTTACCTTGTTTCTTTTGTTTGGCCATTTCGGCACTTGTTTGTTTGCACTTGCACTATAGAACCCCCCTTTAGGCATTCCCCTCCTCTATGCTACTCTTCCCTCTCGTCTCTCTCTCCTTAACCAAAGATCGGCAGGACAAGGTACACCAAGGATTCTACCTCGACAACCAACTAGCACTGAAGACTTTTTGTTGCAGCCTCCTCGACCAAGTGAAACCCCGTAGAGTTATGTTTAACCCTCCAGACCAGAAACCCATTCCTAGACCCTTCGAGACTTCATGAGATACCCCAACTCGAATCCTTAACCATGTGCTTAACCCACAGTATTGCAAGAGAACCAGTTAAGCCTCTGTAAACCTTGCACATCACTGGGTTCATTATGGAACTAGTGGACATAGTGAACAAGCACATTATCATCCTAATATAGCACAAGAACAAACGATGCCATAGGGAAGACCAGTTTGAGGATATAGGAATAGAGGGCAAATGACTTGATGAGTTTATATCAGAGACCTTGAGGAATTATCTAAGACTTTGGTGGATCATGAGGCTTTTCATGTTGGTAGATGAACTTGGTGGGATCATTAATATAGAGTAGCATGGCTTTCATTACCCCTGGATAAATTGGATTTAGTGGGACAGTTAAGATCGCAAGCTGAATTCTTGGAAGTATGAGGATTTGAATTAGCCAGGGGATATTGATAGGAGATAGTTGACATTATGATAATGACTTGGTGGAAACATGTAGGAATTCTCGTTGGACATGAGATTTGGATTTAAGTAGGTGATCCTAGTTGAGTATAGATGTTGAGTAATTCTACATGGTTCGTAGTAAATTGGATTTAGACTGATGATCTTGATCGTGATACCATGTTTCTCGATGGACAATAAACTAGGAGATTGGAATTGATTTAAGGATCTATATAAGCTAGAGGTTGGAAGTTACTTGTCCCCGATAATGGGAATTGGTGGACTGACTATAGTAAAGATAACCATTTTCAAGTATTTGAGGATTATAGGACATTAGAAGATCATGTGGAACACCATAAACATTGGATTTGTAGAATTAATGGATTATGTAGTGATTAATGGAAGTTAATGGGCTATTGGAGTTGATTCATAGGAAGGAAACAAGATCTTGGAGTGGCTTACGACGTGTTTCCTTAGGATAGAGATGCTTTATCATGGACCTTGGATCAATAGACTGAGCACTTGGATTGTGGTGATTAAATTGAAGTTTAGCAGCTTATATGCTCTACCCATGGATTTTTAGGGGTAGCCATTCATATGAGTTTGGGGATAGTTGACATGTATATGATTTTGTTAGACCTCCCCTCGGGGAGTCATGAGGATATGAATAACATGAGTGATGATTGGAGTTGACCTATACGGGGTGATTCTTTCGGTAACATGATGTGATTGTTTGGAAGACTAGATAGAACGATTGGCATCTCAGAAAATGTGCTCAAGGATGGGATGATAAACATTCACTCGCACACTAGAATCCTTGAAACCCTTACGCCCTACCAAGCCACAACATGGTCGGATCCTGACCTTGGGCTTTGGCTCTAGATCGATAAGACCTTGGCCAATGCTCAACCGCGTCCATCACCAATGCCTCAGCCCACTTTACGTACCCCATAGACTTCATGGAGTGCTTGGACAAGTTAGTTGTCATCTTTCTTTGATGACATACTTGTCTACCCGAAGACGGAAGAAGAATCGTTGAGCTGGTCAAGGAACATCTGAGGATCGTCATGTCTAGGAGGAAGAACTACACCAACCACCATCTTCAAGAACTATACCTCCGCATCAAAGACCAGGCATATCTGCAAACCACTTCTCTCAAAGGAACCAAGCATTTCCATGTCAAAGGGAAGCTCACACCAAGATTTATCGTCCCTCTCCAAGATCACTGCAAGACGAAGAATAGACGGCTACCAGCTAGAGTTATCTCCTGAGTCACCCACTGTGCACAACGTTTTTCCACACGACACCACTCCGGAAATGTTTCCAACTTCCCAACTAGCCCGGTCTCTACAAGGACATCGACCACGAGCCATCGACCTCCAGCCCAATCTGACCTATCACAAGCTACCCATTAGAAACCTGGATCAAGAAGAACGTCATACACGAAGACACACCAACAAGTACTTTAAGTTCAATGGAGCACCAAACGGAAGCAGAAGCAGTATGAGGACGTGAAGACTACCCCAAATCCAAGTTTCCGTACTTCCTTTCCGCGCCTAGTCTGGGAATCTCGGGGACGAGATTCTTGTAAGGAGGGTAGGTCTGTCACACCCTGATTTTCATGCCACAACGCTTAAGCTAATAAATCATGATAAAATGTGGTTTGACAAAAACTTTTGAGTGTTTTGGACCTTGCCTTGTTTGGATTTTTGTCTATTTTTTGCAAGTGCTCTAAAAATCAAATAAATTCTCCAACTCCTATACTTCATCTCCTTGCTCCAAACTCTTGAACCAATGATCATGCCATGTGTATAGGACATAAAAATAATTTCTTACAAAAATAATTTGGACAAAAAGTATTTTCTAAAATTAGTTATCCAAAAACCCTTGAATTGAGATTTGCATTGCAAGTACTTGATTTGAGGTGTGAAAAATATTTCAAAAGGTATATTTGAAACCTATTAGATATAGGATTCCCAGAAACCACAAAAATATAATTTTAAAAGTTATTTTCCTATTTTATTTAAAAGATTTTTCTTAAGGCCATAAATGGTCTTTAATAGGGAAAAATTATTTTATTGTTTCAAAAATATTTGACAAAAATCAGGGAAACTCAGGGGGCATATATTTCCCATATATAAGAGTTTCAACACATGGTCGTGTTCAAAATATTGGTCAAATCCCTCAAAAACCCTTTCTGGATATTTCAAGCTTTTGAAATATTTACAAAGGAAATATTCCCCAAAAATTCCAAGAAAATTCTATCATGTCACATATGACATGTTTGATGATCTTGCCAAGTACCATGTCATGGAGAGCAGTATAACCCCATGAAACCCTCTCAAAACCACTTCTGTCCTTTTTCAAGTGTGAACAGCTTTGCATTGTCAAACATGTCCAAATGCTCTCAAACTTGGTGCACATTCTCAAATGGTGTAATAATGAATCTAGACCAAATGTCACAGGTTGGAGAGAATGTTGTCTTGATCAAAGTACCCCAAAACCCTCTCTGACCAGAATCAAATTTGAACAAGTTTGTACTGCCAACTTTCTCTCCTTGACCCCAACTTTTGTGGGAATGTTCACATGACCAAATGAGGCCACTACACCAAGTGGTGCATCAAGGGGAAGTGATTTCCTCAACTAGATCTACACAAGTTCATTTCTACTAATTTCTAGGGTTTACAAAAGTTGCATTGGCAACTTTGCCCAAATAAGCTCCAAATTGGTGGAAGGCCCTAATTATATGTGTCATTTCACCCTGTGGAGTATCATGCCAAATGGAATCCTTTTCCTTGCCCAAACAAGCAACAGACACCTTCTGCAAAATTTCCAAAACCACCTTTTTGACCACTTCCACTAATCTCCATGACCCTATCTTTTTACCACAGCTCCTCCTAGTCTTCTCCTATCTTCAGTAACTCTTCCCTGGCCTCATCTCAATGATTAAGGGTTGAAATACCCCCATTTACCCTTCTGGACAGCAACATTCTTCTCCTTTCTCACCTCCCTCCTCATTCCAGTGTCCCTCCATGGCATCCAATGCTTCCTCCCCTTTCTTTACTACTCCCTAGCACTACTAGACACAAGTGGCCGCGCCCACTTCCCCCTTTTTATACCATGGCATGCCAGAGGGGTGCTCCAGAGCGCGCTACAGTGCTCCCACGCACTGTAGCTGCTCTCTGCCCAAGCCACCCGACCACCTCGAGCCTCCCCCTCACGCCAGTCGAGGTGCCTCGACGTCCGCAACATTCCACGCCCCTGGCCCCCTCCTCCTTCTCCCTCCTGCTGCCTCCATTCGCACGCGCGCCGGCCGCCCGAGAGCTCCAATGGGCATGCTCACACGCGCGCTGCCCTAACGCTCCCCCGCTCCTTGTCTCCTTTCCTCTGGGCGTAGACCACCCCTACAAACACCCCGGACACGCCCACGTGAGCCCCCGTGGCTTGCAGCGACGGCAACAGCCTTGCCGGCGCATGGGCTCACGGTGCACCATCGCCCCGCAATATAAGGCCACCCCGAGCCCTCTCTGTTCTCCGTTTGCTCTCTACCCCTCCCGTGCATCACCTTGACCAACCTACCTCTCCCTCTCATGCCCTCCGCCCACCTCCATGGCCGGAGCCATGTCGTCGGCCTCCTCCTAAATTCGCGCTCTGTGGTCTCTCCCCTCCCCTTTAGACTCCACTAGAGCATCACAAACCTCCCCAAGGACATCTCCCGAGCTCCATTTCTTCCTCTCCACGGCTGCAGCGTCGTGTCCCACCCTCGCCATCACCGCCGTCCGCCGCGGGCGATGCGCTGCTCGCGTCCGACCACCCCAACGATTGTGGCGCACCTCGACTGATGAGGCATGCTCTCCTGAGCACGCCGGTGTGCTGGGCGTCGACGGAGGTGGCCTGTGCCGCCGGGGAGAGCGTCGGTGCTGCTCGGCCTAGCCTCCTCTGTTCCCGTCGCGCCGCGCGGGAGGTTGAAGGCGACCTGCCGCTAGGGCCCGCGTGTCAGCAACCCAGTGGGCGGGCCCACCCGTTTAAGTGGAGACGGCTTCCGCCATTACCGCCTCTCCCGCGCGAAAGCCTATTTTCTGGAAGCCGCCTCCGACGTGGCCCCTGCGCGCGTGCAGCCGAGCCGCTGGGCCAGCCCGCTGCCTATCTCTCGCCTTGCACGCATGATAAGGGTAAAGCCCCCTTTCCCTTTTTCTTTTTCCCAGTAAACTTCAAAAGCACTTAAATAAATCAAATCAACTCCAAATTTGATGATTCAAATTTATAGGGGATCCACAAATCATAATCTATCACATGGTGCTATTTGCACATTTTTCCAGAAACCTTCTCTTCAGAAATATTTATTAAAACCCCATTTTCCATTTCTGTGATGAACTTTAGAAAATCATAGAGGGCTCAAATTTGATCCAAATGCCATGATTCAAATTCCTAGATGTTTCTAAGTTCATAACTTAGTTTATGAACATTTTTATTAATACTTTCTGCACCACATAAAATAATGAGCCATTTCTTCATATTTTTCAACTTTGCAAATTCATAGGAAATTCATTTGAACTCCAAATCCAGTGAAACCAACTCCTAGATGCTTCTAAAATCATGTTTTGTTAAATGGGTGCCTTTTCTCATTTTTCAAAAATCTATTTTTGTACACTTCTTGCAATTCCATAAACCCCTTGATTCCATCATATCGAAATGTTTAGAAATATCCATTGATCCACTTCCAATGAAATCACTTTGGTCATTCCTCATATGACCAGAGGTATCCAATAAAATTCAACTTCATATTTTTAGAGCACATTTATTCTTGCCTTGTTGTGTTGCTTATTGTGATTGTTTCCGACGTTAGTTGCCGAAGTAGACGGAGTACTTGGAGAAGGACCAGAAGATCTCAAGACTCTGATGAACCAGGCAAGCAGCCCTTTGACCATGATGAACCATTTTTTCATCATAATAGCATTTTCGTTGTTTCATCGAGTGCATGATATATATCTTGAATGGCAACCTTTCTAGGCTTGCCTCCGTTGCATACTCCATTGATACTTGCATTGTTCATGACTCTACCCTTGCTTAGAGTTGTGTTGGTGGGTTGTAGAAATATGCTATAGTAGATGGCTACGCAAAGTGGGTCAGGGTTATGCATGGAAAGAAACAAGTGTGGTTTGACATACTTGCAAACAGCCCAGTGGGTGCCACTAATGCCCCTGGGAGATGACGATGAACTAGGTCACTACTTGGTGGAGAGGTAGTGTACCTAGGCTCGATAAAAGTGTTGTTTACAGAGACGGATTAGATTTAAGATTTGTCGACTGTCCCAACCTTACATGCGCAACCACTCTACCCTTATATGGGAAAGGGCATTATTGATTACCTAGGCCGATACTAGCTTGGAGCCCGCATTACTAGTGAAGGGAGAGTTGTTGTTGCGCTCTCTCGGGACGGGGTCGTGCCAGGTAGGACGGCCATGACTATCTTCACAGGGCACCGGACACACCGTTGGTACCCCGTGCTTGTGGTATGTGATGAAAATGGGAGCGAGGCTCCACAATTTTAAGATGTGAAATGTTGGGCACGGAGGTTACTGCCAATCGAGTGGACTCTATGTTAGTGTCGTCTAGGGAAAGATAGTGATCGGGTGCTTACCCCGGGTACTTGAGGTACCGCGGGTCGTGGATGACACGGAAGTTCCCCGGATCTTGTGGGTAAAGTGTGCAACCTCTGCAGAGTGTAAAACTATTCGAATAGCCGTGTCCACGGTCAAGGACAGTTGGGTGGTGCTGCTTAGACTACGTCCATATGTTTCTGACGAACAACACGGTATGGTGAACCTTTTGACGTGATTCGTGAGGAAGTCACGATGAGCTTGAGTATGAGTTGTTCACAACTCTATCCCGATGTTGATGTCTGTAACCTCCTGATACTTGTTGCAGACGCATTCATATCCTTGATAAATGTTGATCATACTTGCATGACAAAAACTAGTTTTCCGCAAATGCCAAATTAGCAGTAGTGCCTTGCATAATAATTCTGTTATCACCCTTGGGTTGCTTGCGAGTACATTCAAAGTACTCATTGGCTTGCCACTAGTTATTTTATTGGCCAGGCATGAGAGAACAGGATATGAAGAAGAATACTTCGGTGACGAGCATGCGAGCTAGGACGCTTCCCAGTCAGAATGCTTGTAGGGTTAAGGCAGATGGCATGGGTCCAAGTTATCGACGAAGATTTCCGTTGCGATGCTATACTCAAGACTTGACCATAATGGTCCTACTTGTGTAATACGGTATGTATGGATGTAAGTCTCTTGTTATTCAGCTTCTGTGTGTTCAGTGAGCATTGATCCCTGGGATCACTGTACACGTGCATTTGGTGATCACGACTTATGAGTCGGGATCCCCACATCTTCTTTTATTTTGGTTCCGTAGTCGGACGCTGATTGTATCTGGATGATGTAATGCCTTATTCATGTATTGTGTGAAGTGGCGATTGTAAGCCAACTATGTATCTCTTTCCCTTATGTATTACATGGTTGTGTGAAGATTACCTCACTTGCGACATTGCTTTCAATGCGGTTATGCCTCTAAGTCGTGCTTCGACACGTGGGAGATATAGCCGCATCGAGGGCGTTACATCATGTTATCTTCTCTCCAGGGTTTTGTGATGAAAAGTATTTGAATTCATGGAGATCATAAAATTCAAAATGAAAGTTTGGGAAAGTCCTTTTATTCCCTCTCATTTAACTTTCAAAAAGTTTCGAATTATACTCAATTTCACTCAAGCAATCACACCACAATCAAACAATAAATCAAATCTATCTATTTATTATAACATTCCAAAATTTAGAATTTTGGGATGTTACAAACCTACCACCCTTAAAATGAATCTCGTCCTCGAGATTCAGAGAGGCTAGAAAGAAATAGGTTAGGTTTGGGGTCTTCTCAAAATCCATCGATCATCTCCGAGGTCTGGGGTTTTACCACCCTTAGAAACGTTGTTACGGTCCCATCAATACTCATATACTCCATCCTTATTCTTGACAGGGCCCGTCTTCTCTGGGCTCTTCCGGTAGTGGCATAACCTTTACCGCAATTCTTCTGTCATTTCTTCTTGGTAAGGCTCTTCCATGACTGGGTCTTCTTAGCTGACGGGTCTGGCGCCAATACTAACCAACTATCGATATCTCATGGTGGTCGTCAATTTATGGTTTCTCCTGTAGGAAAATGGGTCTGGGTTGAACCTCACCGTATGTCCTACGATTGGCAACAACTGCCTTGTACAAGGGAAAAATACCTATACCATTCTAAGGTTTAAACAAGGTTTTGATCATCATCTCTCTACTATGGGTAAGTCACTCAGATTTACCATCCCATATAGCAAGGCAAATAATAAGAGTAAGTCGGTATGGTGATCAATCCATCCCGCACCCAAATCATTACCTTGTATACGGTTTAGTGAATCTCGCATTCTAACACTCGGTCATCCTCACAAGCATTGCAGAATTTCTCTTGTCGATGAACCATGTTCGGATGAATCCATCAGTTCTGCAAGCTGAACAAACATCTATCATTCCTTCACATCTCTTAGGTTTTGCGTAAACTCCTATAAGATCGTCTGTCGATAAAAATCGTAACTTCTTCCAGGGTTTTTCCTTCAGCAAGAGTGTGCTTGCTTCTTGGTAGGTCCTGGGGCCTGTGGGTTATGGCCCATCTCATCACTTGAAATCCTTGAACTCATCGTTGGGGAAACTGATCACTATTCCAACATCCAGCTTCCTAGCATTCTTAAATCCATCCAAATATACTGTCTCCCTTCCTTCTATTGGCACCAAACTCAGACGTGATTACTCAGCCTCGGACTCATCTTGGAATTACCATTGCTCCATATTACCAACATCATACCACCTTTATATCAAATAGTACTTCATCCCTCCGTACTCTTGGGGTATCACACATATCGAGGCAAAACTCATACTCATTTTGTCCGAAATCCACTCAGTGGAATATCCTTATCTTCTCCAGGGGTCAAGGGTCCTCACAGGGTACTACCACCCTTGAAATGCACAAATTCATCCATAGACCATATTTCTCATATCCTCGAAAAAATCCTTCTTCATAGAGTAACAACTCATAAAATCCATATCAGTACCAATGATGCCAACTTTATTTATTCTCCAATGATTACAATCTCTCGATTTTCCATTACATGCCTCAAATAAACACCTCAATGTAAGAGAAATGTTCCCTCTACTACTACTACTACTACTTCTTTTGTTGCAACTCAACTATTTATCCCAAGTCTCCTTCTCTTTGGGACAATCTCTGGCAAAGTGCCCTGCTTCATTACAACAGAAACATATTACTTCTGACAAGTCTCGTGGTTTCCTTGTGATTACATAGCCTCCTTGGGTCCTCGGCTTCCTTTTTGGGCAACTGCTAAGGTAGTGCCCTAACTCCTTGCACCTGAAACAGGTGATATGACTCAAGTCCTTCCTGAAATCCAATCTATTTCTCTTCCCGGACTTTTTCGTTCCAATTAGGGCTTCTATTTCCTGTGCGTCATACTCTACTTCCTCCGTCGGGAATTCTACTAGATCCCCATTCATACAATTCTGGGAGATGTGTCCTTCTTCTCCACATGAATAGCAAGACTTCGTGCAGGGTTTAATTGGCTCTTCTTCGGGTGTGTCCTCCACCTCTTCCTTCATCATAGAATTCTTCTAAACTTTCCATGAGGGCTCCTTTCATTGCTTCTTTCTTTTGCTGGATGGTTCTTTGTACCATGGGGTAAATGTGACACTGAGCAGGGTAGTGGGTAGTCCCTTCACACAAGAAACAAGTGATCTGCCTAGTTGGGCATTCTTCAGGTGGGTGACTTCCTTCACCATTAGGGCATTCATCCTTGTGTTCTTTATGGTTGTGTCCTATTTCTCCACAAAGCTTGCATGCACAAGGTTTCTTCATATCCTTTCCAGAAGGCTTCAATTTCTGGGACACAAACCGAGACTTTAGCAAAGTCAACTTAAAATCTTTCCAAGTGGTTACTCCTTGCCATCCATTGATGGTTTGGTACATCCTCCACCAAGTAGCAGCACCTCTTTCAAAACACTGAAGAGCATGCTGGGTCATATTCTTTCCGGCTATAGTGCTATTCTTCATGAAATCTTCCATGTTCTGAATCCATCGGTCCGTCTCCAATTGACTCATCGGTCAAGAAAATACAAGCTCATCTCCATTCATCCTCTATTGGGTCCATGGGTTTTGGGGTGAGATAAGAGAGATAGAGAGGGATACACACAATGCAAACAATACTTTTGAAGAGACAGATTTTATTTGTGGCTGTCGGAATAACATCAAACAAATGACAGCTCACAATCGTCGCATCTAACGTAGGTATATAACAGTGGTTTGGTCTTCTAAAGGTCAATGAATCTTCAAAGTCGTCAAACTCTTCACATCTTGTTCATGTCTCTGATGGCTACTTCCGATCATGCTTGTCCTTCTCAAGTTCTTTTGCCAGATCATCTCTGTTGACGCGAAGTCTCTCATGACGTCCTTCAATATTCTGGCGTTGCGTTCCAAACTTCTGGGTTTCAACATCCTTGGCATGAACCATGGTCCTACTGTCCTTCAGTTCCTGACGGATCTCTGGTATCTCGAGGTTTTGCTCCTCCAGCTTGGCTTCCTTCAGCTTCTGGGTCCTGAGTTCTTCACGTAACACTTCTTTGTCAAACATGGCTTCCTGCAGGTCCATCCTAAACTTCTTGAGGTAACACTCCAGATCCTGGCGATACACCAACTAAGGTTAAAACTTCATCTTGTTGATAGGTGCTTCATCAGCCTTCTACCATCCAATCATTCCGAAGAAATGTATGTTTAACTCAGCGCGGTGACCTTAGTATCAGTGGCGATGACATCACGGAAAACCATGTTTCTGCCCTTGTCATTGCCATGAGCTATCTTCCATAATTGATATCTCCAGCCTTAGGGTTTTCTTAACAAAAACTTTGAGTTTTTAACTCTCCATGTTCCGGTCTTTCTCTGACACACCTTGATCTCGGGTATGGACAGCTTCATTAGTCTGCCAAGTTCCATAAGAGTAATCTTCCTAGGTCATACAAATATGGGAATTCTTCAGAGCCTTCAAATTCTCCTAGTCTTCGGAGTCTTCAACCATTGTAGTTTCCATTATTGTAATGCACGGCAAAATCCTCTTCATTCCAAAGTGGTCTTAGTTGTCCGATATCTTATACTTCTTGGAGTGGACTCATCAGTCGAATCTTCGAGTGGTCAAAAGGGAAAAAGGGTATGGTCTCACTAAAAGGGAATATTTGAATAAGCTCAGAAGAGAAGAGAGGTAAAAGATCTATTTGAAAAGAAAGTTGTAGAGAAAATCTTTCCTATGGGCTTGCCAGTTTCTAGGGGTCACGTCCTATAGTCAACATGTGCTCTGATACCATCTTGTAGCGACCCGACCTCAGACGGTCAAGTCTCTTTGCTTAAGTGTCATCCCTGGATCGGTATGCTGACACACACAGTACTCGAGAATTTATAACAGAGGTAAATCACATCTATAAAGTAACTAAATACTATTACGTCAATACATATAGCGGAAGTAACAAAGGTTGTGGATTCCCATCAACACCAATGGAAAAGTTGAGTATAGAAATCGTAACCCTAACGTATAACTTACTCGTCGTAAGAATTCCTGCAACATGAGACGTTGCAGCCACAAAGGGTCAGTACATTGAATGTTCTGGCAAATTCACACAATAGGATAATGATGAATAATAGCTATCACTACATGCATATATGGCTGGTGGAAAAGCTCTATGGTTATCATGTTTTTGCGAAAAGCCAATTTTTCCCTACTACAAAGGAACATAATTTATTTAACTACAAAGTTGGTTGAAAATATTGAGAAGGTTCCTCCAACTCAATCCCAAATTAACATCAATAACCCAACAAATTATTTAAGTAACATGATGAGATCAATATGATAATCCAAGTACCATAGACTCAAGATGTCCATAACCGGGGACACGGCTAACCATGATTAGTTTGTACACTCTACAGAGGTTTGCGCACTTTTCCCCACAAGACTCGATCTCCTCTGTTTGATTTTCTCGCATTACATGGTGTTTGAGAAATGGATGGCCGAGACACAGTCTTTCAGGAGCATTTACTCTCTACTCCGGGCAGACCGGTACACCTACAATCCCCCTACATCTGCTAGTCCACCTCTTCAAGAGCTCACGCAACTTACTTAACTATGCCAGAGCCCATAATCGCTTGTGGATGCACACGGAAGTTTCTAGCATGAATAATCTTATGATCCCTTTGAGCTTGGGTGGCATTCCATAGGTTGATCACACGGGTCCTCCGGGATCCCCTTGGGCAAGCACTGGGTTCTCCAGGTGCCTGGGCAAACCACTGGGTGCTCCAGGGTGCCCCTACCATTCCACCCAGATGTGTATTAAAGTAGCCACCTTAAGTTAACCATTAATTATGAACTCTCAAATCTGTCATGAATACAATCAACCAAATCCATGTCTAGGAGCATAGCATAGTAGTATAAGCATAACGCATAACTAACTCCCAGGGTTTGATACAGGACAATAGGTTCTACCTCATCAACTACTTCCCAATACCCACATGTTATCAAATCCTAACCATGCAATGTTTGAGGGTGAAACTAATGCATAAAAACTCGGTATGAAAGGGATATGATCTAAGTGTGAACTTGCCTTGTACAGTTGATGAAGATGATTCGCACTCATAAATCTTGATAGTTCTACTCGTCACACTCTGTTCAATCTATCGTGAGCAAGCAATAGTAACCATACATAAGCAATCACTCAAAAGATCTGGAAGAACAAAGAAGACAGTTCAGAAAACATCAAAACCAACAAATAACTCTTGCAACATAAAACAATTTCTAACAGTACCAAAATTATGTGAATTTGGCCTTATTAGAAAGTTTAAGTCAAGAGCTTCGATTTGCGAAAAGAATCAACCAAATCAGAGTTACAAAACTCAAGTTATGATCAAAAGAAGTTTGAATATGAATCTGAACAAATTTTGAAATTTCAAATTTTCAAAAAGTTGATGTGACAGGTTCACTAGATAGGTGGAAACAAGACAAAACTATAGGCGCTGGTTTCATCTAATTTGGATGAACGAGTAAAAAGCTATGGCTATTTGAAAAATCAGGGCCAAGCTGTTTTACGGAAAAAAATAGCTACGGCTAAAAAAAAATTAGGTCTAATGTATAAATACATAGACTAATTGATAATGTAATTATTATATCGTACTAGTCTAGAAATAATAAACTACAGACGTATAAAAAAGAAAAAAAGAAGAAAGATACCTTTATAAGGTAGAGAAAAGACGATTTCGGAGAGAGAAGACAATTTTCAGAAGTCGCGCCGGAGAGGAGAAAAATATTTTTCTTAAATGAATCTAGTCAAGCCAAAATATTGATTTAACCTGAATCGGATGATTTTTGAAAGCTCTATGGGTCTATATTTATAGGTGGAAAAGAGGTTTAGGGGTCAAAGGCTAGGCAATGTGGGACTAAACATATATGTACGTTGATGAAAAGAAAACGAAACAGGGAAGGCGCGTCGCATGGGCTAAACGCGTAAGGCGGTTAGGCCGGAGCTGATATTTTTTTAACAAAATTCAGCCTAAGTAAAAAAACTGAAATGGCTGGTTGGGCCTGGCCCATTTAAGAAAAAAACATGAGGCGCCCGCTGCCACTATGCTACGCGTGTGGGCGACAAATAAACATGGGCCACACGTACAGTTTTATTTTTTAAATAGAAACAGAAGGAAATCTGAATAAAGAAAATAAAATAAAATTTTATATATCAAAATTTTCAGAAACATATTTTTTACAACATGAACATTTTTGTCAAGCCAAATTAAATCGAGAAAAATTCAAATAATTCAAAGAGTGCTACAGCCCTACTAAAATCCAATAAAAATCATTTTAAAAATACCAAAATGACTTCAAATTTATTTATCTACAATTTTATGATGTAGGGAATCATGTTACCCTATTTTCCATATATTTTTCTTTTGGAGAAAAATAATTTGAATAAAACCCAAATTACTCCAAATTGAAAATAATTTCAAAAGGACTTTGAATTTAATTCTCTTAAAACTTCCAACTCATATTTCATATATTTTGAACAAGTCATTTTATCTTCTCTCATGAATATCATTGGGTTGCATAAAGTTTCTGAGTTTGAAATATTTCCCAATGAAATTCAAATATTTTCAAATACCCTTTTCATTTAAATGGAAGCAGTCATGTTATGTTCTCTCGAGGGTTTTGTGATGAAAAGTATTTGAATTCATCGAGATCATAAAATGCAAAATGAAAGTTTGGGAAAGTCCTTTTATTCCCTCTCATTTAACTTTCAAAAAGTATGAATTACACTCAATTTCACTCAAGCAATCACACGACAATTAAACAATCAATCAAATCTATCTATTTATTATAACATTCCAAAATTTAGAATTTTGGGATGTTACAACTTCTGTGACGCGTGATTTATCATCATGGAAGTGGACAGTTTCGTGATGATAGTTTTGGTAATGTCATGGAACACTTGTACGACAGCACAGGTATGACTACCTTGATTCTGTCATAAATTTGTCATGGATGTACATGCATGACAGAAAACGTGACCTACTGTGACAAACACGTATCATCACGAAAGTGTATTTTTTGTAGTGCTTGCCGGGCAGGCGAGCCTGGCAAGGTTGGGTCTGCCTTGGAAGCAAGCCTTCTGGCCGCCCCGGTAGGCCTGTTGGGGCTTACGGAGGTAGAACCACGCCACCGCACCACCTCATCACGACCCAAGTCGTCAATCGGTGCGGTGTCAAGCTCCAAGGTGACTAAGTGGTTGTTATTCGCCACATGCCAGCCACCTCCTACAAAAAATATCTCCAAGTGACACCCGTCCTGAGACGTGTCATGTAAGCAGGCACGAAGCTGGCAAAACAGCCCAGCAGCGCATGTCGGGCAAGCTGTGACGCGACGTTGAGCGGCACATTTAATGCGCCCTGTCAGCCTACAGAGTTATGTATGATAGCATTGTTTGCTATCTAATCAGTGCATAATGACTGATTTGCCATTGTGGTGACCCCTTGATCTATAAAAGGAGGCCCAAGGAAACCGTGGAAAGGGTTGGATGGTTGAGTGCCTAATATACGCCCTCACATACGCATATACGCACAGGCGCTTCAACCCCGAGGCAACCCTGCCGGGCAAGCATGTTGTGCCCACCACCATTTTTCCACCATCAATCCACCAAAGCAGGAGTAGGGTTTTACGCCTCACGGTGGCCCGAACCTGGGTGAAGATTGCCCGTGTGATCTCTGTCGTGTTGTTCCACGCTCATGTGCTCTTTGTGCAACGTTACATCCCCCCGCCGAACCAGAAAGGGAACTTTGGTCCCATAGGTGGCCGTGGTTTCCCGCGACAGGTTCAGTCTTGCGGTGTCCTTTCCCAGTGATAGTAGGGGCAGCAAGGCACATATTGTATTGTTTTCATCGGGGATAAAAAGATGGGGTTTTCATCATATTCCTTGATTTAATTCCTCTACATCATGTCATCTTGGAGCGGGCTGCTTTCGATGCTCAGGCGCAATGGATTCAGTCGCAGTCTTACCGGCTCATGCTAGATCAGAACGCTTCAAATGAAGTCATGAGGAGGAGGCATCAGACTCGTCTGCCCTTGATTTACGAAGCAAGAAATATCTTTAACACGCCAGGATTAGGAACCAGTAAACCGGCGGTGGTAAATCGGGTCGAAGCGCCTGGGACGGGTATGCCGGTTCAGCCGCGCACGATGGACCCGCCTCGTTAGAACAATAACCCGCCGCAGCACATGCCGACGCCACCGGGTCATTACTCTAACCCTTTGGATAACATGATCGATGTGCGGCGTCACGATTGGCGGCTCTCCCGGTCGAAGGCGAGTCACAAACGGCGGTTGAAACATGAAGGGCTATAGAGCTCCTTCAGACAGCACTGGTTCAGCAGGAGGCTTGTTCTTACAGCCGTGGCGGGATTCATTCCACCCCCGCCCGAGCCGGAGTTACAGTAGACATATCGATGAGCCGGCTGTGTCAAGCAGTGGGCGGAAGCATAACCCGCCTCGTGGACATAACCCGACGGGCGGTGGTGCTGATTCTCAGAATATAGTGGATCAAGGTAGAGCGCATCGAGAGGCCGAGCTGGCGGCTCAATATGCGGCTCGTCAACCTACTCCGGTTCGTCCAACCACTTCGGTGGAGCTAGGGGTAACCTTTAGAAATTTGGGCATGCCATGCTTAGTACCGGATCTATGTAATGAGCGTTTGCCAAAGGATTTCAAGGGTCCTCACAAGGTGCCTAACTATACAGTCGATTTACCTCATGAGGCATGGATTGAGAGTTATGAGATGGCCATGGAATTGCTAGATGCCAGCGATGCTGCGTGTGCTAAATATTTCCCCCTGATGTTGGAGGGAACGGCCTGCACTTGGTTGAAGGGGCTCCCTGCCAATTTTATTGGGTCATGGGCTGAGTTAAAAGCCCGGTTTATCTAGAATTTCAAGCATACATGCAAGCAGCCCATGTCAATTGTGGATTTAGCCTCCTGTGTCCAAGAAGAAGGTGAGTCGACAACCCATTGGGTGTGCCGGGTCTCAACAATCCTGCACTAGTCGGATCGCATCAATGCCGACTTAGCAGTGTTGATGTTGGAGAACAATTGCCGTTTCATGCCCCTAAATCAGAAATTAGGGCGGCTCAAACGCCACTTCAATGACATGGGGACACTGATGGCGGCTCTGGTTAAGTATGCTGACTCTGATGGTACCAAGGACCCTGAGTCTGATGATGAAAAGTCGGGTAAGGGAAAGAAGAGCAGCAACACCAAGGGGCAGTAGCATAACCCGGCGAACCAGGGAGGCAACAGTAAGCGCAAAGCTGATAATAGTTTTGACTTTGTGGCTAACACCAATGCACAGAACAATGGTCAGCGTCGAAAAGGTAAACCGTCCCCACGAACCGGAGGATCTGGCCTCAATCTTGAACAGATGCTAAATCAGCCCTGCCCAAGACATGGTACGCGAGAAAGACCATCCAGGCACCTTTGGAAGCATTGTTACATTATGAAGGAGTACAATATTTCCAATCTTTTTCAGGACATTCATGGGCCAGGTGGCGGTTCAGCATCCGGCTCTCACGGTCCGGGTTATGGCGGTGGCGGCTCTAACTCTGGATTCCAAGGAAATCAAGGTAATGGTTGTTACAATCGGCAGAGTAGTCAGGGGAGTCAACAGCAGCAACAGTCTGGTTACCAGAGCAACCTGAAGTAGTTGAATAGTGGACAATATCATGTCTTCACCACTAGCTTATGTAAGCGTGACCTGAAGCTTCATAAGAGGGCAGTCAATGCCGTTGATCCGGAGGTTCCCTGTTACTTACGCTAGTCTGAGCAGCTCATTGTGTGGAGTCGGGAAGATCACCTGCCCCGGGTTGATAATCCGGGTCACTTGGCTTTTGTGCTCGCACCTCAGGTCGGAGGGTATAAATTTACCAAGGTACTCATGGACGGAGGGAGCAGCATCAATATCCTTTATTATGAAACTTTTCGTCGCATGGGGTTAACTGATAAAAATCTTAAGCTGTCAAACACTATTTTCCATGGCGTGGTGCCTGGTAAGTCGGCGTACCCAGTTGGTAAGATAGCTCTGGAAGTTTCTTTTGGAGATGATCGTGACTCTAGGTCAGAGACATTGACCTTTGAAGCAGTCAAGATTCACAGCCCGTATCATGCTCTGTTTGGACGGTCGGCTTATGCCAAGTTCATGGCACGACCTTGTTATGTTTATCTGCAACTCAAGATGTCGGGTTACAAGGGGACCATTTCAGTGCATGGGAGCCGTAAGATAGCTCTGGAATGCGAGGAAGATCATGCGGATTATGCTGAGTCGGTTTGTGCAACGGAGGAGTTAAAATTCTATAAGGACAATGTTGATCCGGCGGATATGACATCTTTGAAAAAGCCAACTACAGAGCATGATCCGGTCTTAAAGTTTAAATCGGCGGATGATACCAAGAAGGTATTTTGTTCCTGGTGATTCATCCAAGCAGTTCAGTATCAGTGCTAATCTGGATCCAAAATAGGAAAGCGCGCTCATCGAGTTCATCCATGAGAACCGCGACATCTTTGCATGGAAGCCTTCAGACATGTCGGGTGTACCAAGGGAACTCGCTGAGCACACTCTTAATATTGATCCAAAATTTAAGCTGGTTAAGCAGTTTCTCTATAGGTTTAATGAAGAGAGGCGGAAGGCCATTGGAGAGAATGTGGCCCGGATCTTGGCAGCCGGGTTTATCGTCGAAGCTTTCCATCCTGAGTGGTTGGCCTACCCGGTGCTAGTACTTAAGAAGAACAGCACTTGGCGAATGTGTGTGGACTACACGGATTTAAACAAGGCGTCCGGCTGATCCTTTTGCTCTCCCTCATATTGATCAGATTATCGATGCTACGGCAGGTTGTGAGCGTTTGAGTTTTTTGGATGCTTATTCCGGTTATCATCCGATCAAGATGGCAGTTAAGGACCAGGAGAAGATGGCTTTCATAACTCCCTTTGGAGCCTTCTGCTATATGACTATGCCTTTTGGACTCAAGAGTGCCCGGGCGACTTATCAGAGATGTGTGCAAAATTGCCTTCATGATCAAATTGGGCGCAATGTTCATGCTTATGTGGATGATATTGTGGTGAAATCCAGAGAGAAAGAGACATTGATAGATGATTTAAAGGAAACTTTTGATAATCTCCGGGTTTATAAAATGATGCTTAACCCGGCCAAGTGTGTTTTTGGTGTGCCGGCAGGCAAACTCTTGGGTTTTTTGGTGTCTAACAGGGGCATTGAAGCTAAACCAGAGAATATCAAAGCCATCACTTCTCTGGCTAAACCTGTGTGTGTCAGTGATGTGCAATATCTGGCGGGTCGTATTGCAGCATTTAGCCGGTTGGGAGAGAAGGCCATCCCTATGTATCAGATGATGAAAAAGACAAATAACTTTGTCTGGAGTGATGCCGCTAATGCAGCATTTGAGGACTTGAAGAAACAGCTGGCTGAGCCACCCGTGCTTGCTGCCCCTGTTGATAAAGTGCCTTTGTTGTTATATGTGGCTACTAATAGCCGGGCTATTAGTGTAGCCATTGTGGTGGAACGAAAGGAGGCAGGCAAGGAATATCCGGTTCAAAGGCCGGTTTACTACATCAGTGAGGTGCTTATTGAGTCCAAGCAGAGATATTCGCACTGGCAGAAGCTTGTATATGGGGTGTTCGTGGCCAGCTGGAAGCTTAAGCAATATTTTCTAGGGTGTTCTGCTCCTTTAGGGGACATTATTCAGAATAGAGAAGCCACAAGTCGGGTAGCCAAGTGGGCCATTGAGCTTGGTCCTCATGGTTTGAAATATATGCCTCGCACAGCCATCAAGTCTCAGGCGCTGGTGGATTTCATCAATGACTGGACAGAGCTGCAGATGCCCGAGGAAAAGCCAGATAACACATACTGGACTATTCACTTTGATGGGTCCAGGCAATTGGAGGGCTCGGGGGCTGGAGTTGTGCTCACTTCCCCTCGAGGTGATAAATTTTGTTATGTTCTCCGTTTGATGTTCCCTTGTACTAACAATGCAGCTGGATATGAAGCCTTGCTTCACGGTCTTCGGATGGCTAAGGAGATGAACTTAAGCTTGGTTAGGTGCTTTGGTGACTCAGATTTGGTGGCTCAGCAAGTCTCTGGTACTTGGGATTCTAAGGACCCACTCATGGCAGCTTATTGACGAGAGGTTGACGTTATTGCTGGTCACTTCAAGGGTTATCAAGTTGAGCATGTTGATCGGAGAAAAAATGAAGCGGCGGATGCTTTAAGCCGGTTGGGTTCTCAACGTAAACCGATGCTGCATAATGTCTTTCTTGACGATCTGCATAACCCGTCGGTCAATTTACCTACAGAAGAGGGTTTGGCTATTCCTGACCTGGAAGCTCAGTTGGTGGCAGCTCTATGTAATTACGGATTGGACAGTCCCTTATTTGGCTTATATGACCCGAGGCAAGTTACCTGAGGATTAAACCTTAGCCAGGTAGATAACCCGGTGGTCTAAGTCAATGACAATTGTTAATGGAGGGCTACATCATCGTAGTTTCACAGGGGCGTTTCAACGTTATGTTTCTCTGGAAGAGGCTGTGAGATCCTGTGTTAGATTCATGATGGAGACTGTGGTCATCATGCCGGTTCAAAATCGCTCGTGGCTAAAGCTTTTCATCATGGGTTTTATTAGCTAACAGCTCATGCTGATGCGGAGGACCTGGTCAGCAGGTGTGATGGATGTCAGAAATTTTCATGACGAGCTCATGTGTCGGCTCAAGAATTGAGGATGATTCCAATTACTTGGCCATTTGCAGTTTGGGGCTTGATATGGTTGGACCTTTCAAAAGATCCAAGGACAAGAAGACCCACCTTTTGGTGGCGGTTGATAAGTTCACTAAGTGGGTAGAGCCAGAGCTAGTCAGTAGGTGTGACGCAGCGACGGCGGTTCAATTCATGAAGAAGGTGATCTTTCATTTTGGCTTTCCACACAGCATCATAACAGACAATGGCACTAATCTCTCTAAAGGTGCTATGGAAGAATTTTGTCAACGTGAGCATATCCGGCCTGATGTATCGTCAGTGGCTCACCTCCAATCTAATGGTCAAGCTAAGAGAGCCAATCAAGAGATCTTGAGAGGCATCAAACCCCGACTTATGGTTCACCTGCAGAGGACGCCGGGTTGTTGGGTGGAGGAGTTACCTTCCGTGTTATGGAGCATTAATACCACCCCTGACAGATCTATGGGATACACGCCTTTCTTCATGGTTTACGGAGCAGAGGCAGTTCTCCCTAGTGACATCCGTCATGACTCACCTCGTGTGGCGGCTTATGTTGAAGCTGACAATGAAAAAGCAGGTCAGGAAGCACTTGACCTATTAGATGAGGAGCGTGACATCATGGCGGCTCGTTCAGCGATTTACCAGCAAGATCTGCGCCGTTACCACAGCCGCCAGGTTAAAACCAGAACTTTCCAAGAAGTCAATCGGGTGCTCCGGCTAATCCAGGATCAGCCTGATATGCACAAGTTATCCCCACCTTGCGAAGGACCCTTTGTGGTCAGCAAGAATCTGAACAACGGGTCATATTACCTTATCGATGTTTGAGACCACAAGGACTCATGCACGTCGGAGGAAGAGACCCGTCAGCCGTGGAATATTGCTCATCTTAGGCCTTACTACACTTGAGCCACTGGCTCTTTTGATGTACATATTTTTGACAATGTAAATATTATGATCAATATAATAAACCGGCATCCCTGCTAAAGCAGGGTCTCTATCGCTTTTCTTTTAAATAATGAGTTTTTGGTCACTTGGGGGCTTTTGCTTTACAGAGCGAAGTTATGATTACCCTTTGATGCGGCTTATTGGCCACACACACAAAAAATAATCTTGGGGGCTTTTACCCAAGTTAAAGGGACCAAAGAGAGTCTGTTGCAAAAGCACAACTCAAACATAGGTGCCCCTTGAGCACAGCTCAAAATATTACTTGGGGGCTTTTTTGTTCTAAAGAACAAAGAGTTCTTATAACCCTTCTAATAGGCTTAAAAGCCAGGCATGGAAGCTAGGTGTATTCACCTAAAACCCTGGGTTATCCTGCCTTTTAAGTAAGCCACTCTGCCCAGGTAATCCTGGAATGACCCGCCGAATGTTTGACAAGTCAATCTTATGTAGACACTGAACTTGTCAAAGTTAAAATGACGATTGCTTATGTGAGGTCCATCTTATAAGGTTTGTATATAGGTTTAACTCAGTGGCTGTGCGGCCCGTGAAAGCACTCAATTTTCGGCCTGGCAGCCCATGAAAAGCCTCGTTTTTCGTTTGTTTTTATTTGACAGGTTTTCTTTTTTGAGGTTTATTTGATGAGGCTTATAAAGATTTATGATTATAATTCACCGATGTTTATTAACCCCGCCTCGCTTTGACTATAAGTCACCAGTTTGAGATAAGATGATATCCGGTGTTTATTAACCCGGCCCGACTTTATTTTTAAACCGGCAATCTTTGATAATTACCAGTGCTCAAATTTTGGGTTATCACCCTTACTCCACTAGCTTGGTAAACCAACAATGTGATCAAATATCAAAGGTATGAAATTTTTTCAATCATATATGGTTATAATTAGTTCAACTTGGTTATAAACTGTGATAGTTTCCTATGGTTTATATCGGGCATTATAACCCATCCAGCGGTAAACCCCCAGTACACTTTTCACCTGTTGTATGCAGGAACAGATTCAAAATTGCTAATATCATACATCATACATGGCATATCTTAACATGGCGGATGAATAGTGTCATGCACAACAAATATGCATGATGGCATAGCAGAATAAGAGTTTAAAGCTAGCCTATTACAAGGCGATTGGTGCCCAAAAGGGTAAATGTTTTTAAAGAAAGCTGATGATAAATCGGCCATGGTTCATGAATCTTGGCCTGGCTGGCTTGAAGGTTGTGATTCATCCCTTGCCGGTTCATCTTCCTCCTCCACCATCTATAAGTTGGGTTTGCACCAGCCAAAGCCATGCAAGGCGACGAATTCAGCTTCGTCGTCAATCAGATCAGGCAGGTCAATATCAGGGGCGAAAGTGTGCTTACGAATCGGTGGAATTAAATCCATCACTTTATACGAAGGAGTCTGCATCTTCTGATTATCTGCATCGTAAGCCGGCTGGTACTTGGTGAGATTGGTCTCTTCAGCGATGATTGTTGCATGCGGACAAATCTCTTTGACACAGGTGGCAAAGTCTTGTTGGTCAAAAGAGGTTCCATCTTCCTTCACACTAGGATACCCACTAGCTACATCTGTCGGGTCTAGTTCGGGTACCCATGCTTTGGCACGGCTCAAGGCTGTTACAGCTCCAGCTCTAGCACAAGACCGTTTGATTTCCTGAAACCTGGTGGGTAAGATGGATAGTTTGTTCAAAACATCACTTAACAGATTTGGTCCTTGATTCATTGCGGAGATAGTAGCAAGAGACTGCTGAGCTCCAGTGTATAATTGCTCAACAAGAGTATACACTGCCTTGAGCTTCACCAGTGTGTCTTGGCTAAGGTTGCTGCTCCTGGGACCTGAAAAAGTTCAAAGATTGGTTAAGTGGTGGCTTACATTATGAAGAAAAAAACTTACTTTGGATAAATAACATGGGAACTTACTAAAGATAGCAGAAACCATCTGAGACACACGATGTTTTAAACCGGTTATCATTTTTTCCAACTTAACCAAGCCTTTTTATCATCAGCCAAACTGGTCTTCAATTTTTCCGACTCAGACACACTGAACTGGAATTTTGATTTAGCTTTCCAGATCTCATTTTCTTGAGCCACCAGCCGAGTATTGGCATCGTTCAGTTGAGACTCTAGTTCAGCAGTAGCAGCTTGCATAAAGCACAAGTTTATCAAACATATTTCAAGGCGGATTACAACAGTTAAGTCACAAGCACTTTGCAAGTGAAACCACTTGGCACTTGGGGGCTAATGTCTGTCAACGCATTTTTTTCAACGGAAATGGATTTTCTAAAGTCCCAAGTGCTTTGCAAGCAACAACACTTGTCACTTGGGGGCTAATGCATATTGCTTGTTTCTTCCTAAAGATGAGCCGAGTGAGCTATCAACAATCTCAGTCGAGTCATGGGGGCTATACAGTTTAGTTCTATTCTTTTACAATGATCAATAGGACCGGCTCATTCATACTGATTAAACCGGCCCTTGGGGACTAGAAACGCAAAGTTATGCTACTATCAGCATCCGGTTTAGTTGTAAACCGGACTTGGAGGGAGTCTAGGATAGAAGCTTGTAAAGTTTTTAAAGTCTACAGATCTTTTAATCCTATCATAATCAGAAGACTGGGGGCTGGCAGGATATATAACTTATATAAGTCGGAGGACGTACCTCATACTTATGGTGCATCTATTTGACCATCTTAATTTCCAAGTCACGACTAGAATGTACTTGTTGGTGTACAAAAAGAGGGGTACACTTTTTGTACCCCTATAACTGTGCACGGGCAGTCTGAGCCGCGGATACCACCACACCAAGCAAGGCAAGGGAGGTGAGCCAGGGTAAGACCGAAGCTCAAGAGAACTAGAACGACTCCAAGGCCAAGACCACGAAGAGCAAAGGGGACGAAGCGGACTCCCCCGGCAAGATCCTTGCCGGGAGACAGTTCTAGCAGCCCCGGCAAGACCCTTGCCGCGGCGACTCGTCCCGCGCCTACGGAGCAAATCACCCTTGATTCCACTGCCCCCAAAAGGGCAAGGATTCGGGAGACATCCCCGTGGCGGCATGCAGATCTTTGTGAAGACAATCAAGATCAGGTACGCACTAAGGAGACGACAACCCTTGGTGGGAACCCAGTCGAGGAAGACCACAAGGCCCCCGGCAAGCGCCTTGCCGGGGATGACAGCAGGCGCCTCGGCAAGACCCTTGCCGGGGCCCCGGCAAGGCCCTTGCCGAGGACACCCGCAGGGCCACCATCAGGCCCACGCCGACTAAACCTCCACCACCACATGCATGCAGCTGCCGACCCAACCAGCTGGGCAGGCACCCGCGTGGCGGCATGCAGATCTTCGTGAAGACCCACCACTGCGCCACCTCAGCTGCCTGCCTGCCTACATGGCATCGCAGGCGTCGCTGGCCAGGGCGCGTGTCGACACAAGAAGGAGCGGCGACGGATGAGACAGGTTTCTCTCCCGTCCCCGATAAAGCAAGGACACCTAAGCAAGACGCATTGAATGCACCTTGTCATGTGATGCGAAGGATAACCTCGCAGCACTGTACCCTTTCCACCTCCTGTGTGCCACTGTGGCAACCCCTTTTTTCTATAAAAGGAGGCCTGAGGCGACCAGAGGAAGGATTTGGCTTTTTGGAGCTCCACACGCCCCATAGCTAGCTCAAGAACAGAGATATACAATCCACCAAAGCAGGAGTAGGGTTTTACGCATCCTCGCGGCCCGAACCTGGATAAACGAACCGTGTGCTATCTGTTTGATCCGCTCTTCTCACGACCCCACGCCCTGCTAACCACAGTAGGGATTCTTGTGATCCCATAGGTGTCGTTCCCACCGACATCTTTGGCGGGCCAGGTAGGGGGCGCAGTTGTGAGAATCGGCTTTAGCAGTTAGTTCGGCGCTTCTTCATCATCATGGCACCCAAAAAGAAGACGACGGTGGCGGTTGGCCAGTCGGAAGCCGGACAGCCCGTCCCGACGCGGGGGAGCAGCGGACTGGTCGCAGAAAGGACCCGGGGCGCTGCTCGCGAACACCAACACCATCCCAGCAGCCGGAGTTTGGGAGGCGGCGATGTTTGTGCGCCTGGTAACGGGCCACACGTCGCCAAATCCAAAGGCGGAGCCAAGCCCTTCGCGGGTGGAGCGGGGCCTTCCAAGGTCATCGCCGCCCCGCCCGAAGGCGACGCAAGGGCCTCCAAGACTCCCACGCCGGCGCCAACAGCGCGCTCCTCCCAGGCAGCGCGCGACGAACGGCGTAATCACGCCGAAGATCCCAGGCGTCGCCGCGGGAAGAGCCCCGAGCGCCACTCCCGGGACGTAGAAGACCTGCCCACTCGCCGAGGCGCTGGTGAAAACGGCATGCGACCGCGGGGTCGTGATAGAGCTCCTTCTGACATGGTCAGAAGTCGAAGCGCGTCGCGATCCGTGCAGGTTTCGCTGCCACCGACGCCAGCAGAGGCCCTCGCGCGCGCAGTTGCTCCTCGACTTTCCTCCCACTACGGGGAAACTCGACGAATGGAGAGCCACTATCCGAAGCCTTGTTGCGGTGGCCAACAAAGACGAACCAAGTCCGGTGGGGCCCCCGGGTCGACGCTACGATGGAGTCCCGCGGACCAGTGGCGGAAAAGCCGGCGGTGCCGCGACCATGGTGCATTCACCTCTTCCCCATCCGGTACCGCGGACGCCGGCTAGTCGCGACGTTGCGGGCGACGACATCTCCATAGCATCGTCTGACCTGTGGACCCACTGTGACCAGCGCCAAGTTCTTCGAGAACGAGTCCATGAAGACGCTCGAACCACTATCGAGCGCCGGCGCGGAGCGCGCCACCAGTCAGACAGGCGAGCAGGGCCTGTTGTGAACCACCCGGCCCCGGAGAGCCCTGGAGGCCTACCTTACGAGGTAGGTTGTCTGGCTTTTACCCGTGAGCTGCGGCAGTTCCAGTGGCCCACTCACCGCACCTTCAAACCTGACGTTGGCGAAAAGTACAACTGAAAGTGCGTTATATCGACTAGAGGGGGGGTGAATAGGCGATTTTTATGAAAGTCTTCAAATCTTGGGAGTTATGAAGACAAACAGTGAAGATTATGCCTATTACTATGCAGCGGAAGTTAGATTACACTAGGCCAGCCATGGTCATGTATTCAATAGAGTGAAAGCGCAGTGACAAACAGCTTCACTGTAATGAGGATCAAGTAGGAAGAAGTTATGAAGCCAAACAGATCATGCATTCACGTTGTGAAGACAAATGATAAAGCAAGCACGCAATGACTTCACAATGAGTAACAGCAAGAGAAGGAAGTGAAGATGAAACCAGTGACTCGTTGAAGACAATGATATGTTGGACCAGTTCCAGTTGCTGTGACAACTGTACGTCTGGTTGGAGCGGCTAGGTATTTAAACCTTAGGACACATAGTCCCGGACACCCAGTCCTGAACACACAGTTCAGGACACCAAGTCCTCACCGTAATCTCCTTGAGCTAAGGTCACTTAGTCCTCGCCCAATCACTCTGGTAAGTCTTCAAGGTAGAGTCCCAAACCTTCACAGACTTCGTTCACTGGCAATCCACAATGTCTCTTGGATGCTCTGAACGCGACGCCTAACCGTCTGGAGGATTCACAGTCCTCAAGTGTAATAAGTCTTCAGATCACACAGACAAGAAGACTTAAGTGATGCCCAATTTACTCTGGCTCTGGGTGGTTAGGGCTTTTCTCCTCACTAGGAATTTTCTCTCAAAGGCTTCGAGGTGGGTTGCTCTCAAACGACAAAAGCCGTGCACTGAAATCTGAGTAGCCAACCGTTTATGGTTGTGGGGGTGGGCTATTTATAGCCACTTGGCAACCCGACCTGATTTGTCCGAAATGACCCTGGGTCACTAAGGAACTGACACGTGTCTCAATGGTCAGATTTCGAACTCTCATGGCAACTTTACTTGGGCTACAAGCAAAGCTGACTTGTCCGGCTCTGGACAAGATTTGCTCTCATTGTCTTCACTCGAAGACATAGGTTTTTGATTTAGGCATCACTTAAGTCATTCTGACTTGTTCTCCTGGACCCCACTTAACAGTACGGTGGTTCCTATGACTCAACAAAAATAAAAAGAACTACGAAAGATCTAAGTCTTCGAGTTCCATAGGCTTCATAACGTGTCTTCTGTTGTCATAGTCTTCAATGTGAATATCTTCATATACCACCTTTGACTTCAATGTCTTCATTCATTTTTAGGGGTCATCTCTGGTAGTAAACCGAATCAATGAGGGACTTCTACCTGTGTTTTCCTGCAATTCCGACAAACACATTAGTCCCTCAACTAGGTTTGTCGTCAATACTCCAAAACCAACTAGGGGTGGCACTAGATGCACTTACAATCTCCCCCTTTTTGGTGATTGATGACAAACTAGTTGAAGTTTTCAACGGGGAATATAAAGTGTGAAGTCTGTAAAGGAATTGTCATCATAAGTTGCAAGTGCTCCCCCTGAAGATGTGCATATAAGTTAATTTGCTTTTGGAATGCAAATGCACATGGCAGGTTGTACTTGTGGAGATCAGCTTCAGCTTATGATGACTATCTACTATGCATGTGAAAGTATATGAAGATAATAACATGCATAATGGAAAATGGACGTCTGCAGAATGAGATGAGTGCGGAATTTATCGTCACACATGCGGAATTTATCTTTGCAAAAGGAGTGGTAAAACAAGTAGCAGACGACCATCGAGTTTTAGTGTTTACAACTCAAAAGAACCAAATGAAGCAAAACAAGAGTTGCAAACACGAAGCAAGTATAACAAAACAAGGCACCCGCCCATATTGACCCGCTTGAAGACTATAAACATCATATGCTTCTCCCCCTTTTGTCAGGAATAACCAAAAAGGTTTGAAGACATAGAGTTTTCTACGCGTTCCCAGGCGCAGCAGGGTCGGTGGAGTTGTTTGGCGGTGCTGAGCTTTGAGGTGCTGAAGCGGGTGGTGGTGAAGTAGCATCATCATCTTCATCAATGATCCTCGCAGTGACGGTGGCAGCAGATGAGGAATACTCAGAGTCTTCAAGTGACGGTGTGTTGCGCATCACAGCCCTCCTAGGAGGTCTGGTGTCAAATTTGAAGCGCTCTGTGAAGCCATCCTCTACAAGTTCAGCTTCAGTGCAGATCATTGAGAGCCCTTTCCACGTACGACGGCAAGTCTCATGCGTAACGAAGGCATTCTTGGTGGCCAGGTTTCGAAGACGGTTGACATCCACCAAGAGGCTCTTCATCTGACGTTTCAGCCAGTCGTGATGCCTATCTTGCTTTTGGTGAAGGGCCACAAGAAGCTCTCGGTCAGTGAGGACATGAGCACGCTTCTTGGGTCTTGGAGCGTTTGTGCTATCTGTGGCTTCAATTGATGCTGGTGCATGTGTAGTGCCAGCCATAGGATAGACCCTGGACATGGCTTCAACACCTTCAACATTCTGCGTGAAGCTCTGGTGTTCGGCATTCTGAAGACTTATTGGTTGCTTGGCAGGCTCAGGGTATATTGCTTCAGTAGAGATATCCACATCTGGCAGGAAGATGCGATGGTTTCGGGCTGAGGGTTGATACGAAATTGTAGAGTGCAGTTTGATCAGCCTCATCACCCAAGGGGCATAGATTTTTAGACCAAATAAGTCCGAGCCTGACGCAGCAAGTTGTCGTATGAAAAGATCCTGTGCATTGAAGCATTTGCCATGCATGATATAGAATATGAGAGTCTTCATTGCACCCTCAATCTTGGCATGTGGAGAGTGTCCCTTAATGGGCCAGAGAGTCCGCCGGATAATATGATATATGGTCCTGGGCAGGTACTCTAGGTCTTCAACGAAGAACTCAGTTGGATAGGGTGCATCTTGAGGCAATGGCTTCATCATTGAGAGCATCTGACTCATATTGGGTTCAGGTCTCTGAAATATGCTCTCAATAGCTTCAGAATGAAGTTGACACCCTTCCTCGAAGAATTCGCCTAGAGTGGGCAGGCCAGTGAGCTCAATGATATTGAATGCATTGGCTTCATGATGGACATTTCCGGTCATCCACTCCAGGATCCAAGTCTTAGGATCTCTGTTGTAGCCTTTGATGTGGAGAGTGGCATAAAACTGAAGCAGAAGCTCTTAGTTCCAGTGCTCTTCATCAGTCACGAACAGCAGCAGACCCACTTGCCTGAAGCAGTCCAAAGCTTCCTCAAGACATGGCAGACCAGCAATAGCTTCAACCTCAAGGCGCTTGTGTGGGAAGATGCGACCTTGGTTGTATAAGATGCAAGAATAATAGCTGTGCTGTGAATAGCTCCAGAACCTATCAGATACAATCCTTTCCCTTGAATAGGGGTTCTTGGAGCTATCGAAAAATGTGTTGTCTGCCTTGAAGCTGTTTACATCAAAGGAGCCAGGTGCTGATGCAGGACCTGGGAACCTTGGAAGCCTTGGGACTGGCTTCTGTACATGAGGCATGTGCTCTATGTGATAGTCAAATTGTGGACCTGCAGCAGACTCAGGAACTGAAGTGTCTGGCTCAGTGGCTTCGCTGTCCGCTGAAGCATTTGGTGGGGCGGGCTCCACATTGGCTTCAGTGTTAGTAGTTTGAGGGACATCTTCAGGCACGTTCTCTGGGGGAACTGCATCTTGATGGAGCGAGGGAGTGAGTTCTGGAGGTGCTTCTTCATTGTCTTCGGCTGATGCAGCCGGAATTTCTGCAGACTGGACTTGAGGCCGTGGACCTTTGCGAAGCCTACGGAACGCAGACGACGCTTGTGATGTCGGAGTGGGCTGGGCCTGAAAGTCTTCTTCCTCCTGAGGGCGATCCGCCCATGACTCATCTTGTGCCATTGGCGTCAGAGGACGACCAATGCTGATGGGTTCGCTTGTTTCAAGCTGAGGAAGGGCTGCATCACCTTGCACATTGTCCTGATGACCAATGTCTTCAGCAGCTAGTGGGTCGGCTGCTGGAATATCTTCAGCGTCAAGTGCCTCTGTGGGAGCAGGCTCATGAACTGTTAGTCTTCTTTCTGCATTGGGGTGAATGACAGAAAGGGGTTCAACCATCAAGGGCTCTGTGGGAGCAGCTCTAGATTTCTTAGTCTTGCGCTTCTTTTTTACTGGGGGCAGAAGGAGAGGCTTCAGAGCTCTTCCTTTTTCTGGCTTCAGCTTCTGCAGCTCTTGTCTTCTTTAGCTCTGAAGCTGTTGACCGGCTCTTTGGCTTCGAGCCAGTCGTGGCGGTTGGGAAGACAATGGAAGTGGCTGCTTGTCTTGATGCCTCTGGTTCACTCACAGCAGGCTGCTTCTTCTTCTTTGCGGCCATCTTGGGGTCGATGCCTGGACGCCCAAGTGCCTTGCGCTTTTCAGCCTCGTTGTAGGCTTGAACACATTTGTCAGCCAATGACTTCATCCTTTCACGCGAGCCTTGAGCTTCAGCACGCTTCTTCAGAAAGTTTTCTTTGAGATCATGCAGCATGATTTTGAAGCTTCTCACTTCCTGCACGCTGAGACTGGCCATGTGCTTCTTGAACTGAGCTTTTTCGTGATCAATTTTCTGCTTCAGCTCAACAATGCGCTGAGCAATGGCCAGTTCTGAAGCAATTGCGCCTTGGAAGGCGACGCTGAGTCCAACAGGCAGCTGCAGATCATTGAAGCTTATATCTGGTGTGTCAAACCATTCATCAATGAAGCTGTGGATGATGACGACATCAAAGAGAGGCAGATTGTTGAAGATTTCCGCTTCCTCCTTGCTTTTGATGAGCTGTTCTAGTGCGTCATCGCCCAGATCTTCATCGCTTGATAGATCAATGGCTTCACTGCGCAGAATGGCAGCAGCAGTGAGCTCTTTGCCTGTGTGTTGCTGGGGCTCCTTATCCTTCAGGGGCTTGGAGATGCGGGATACATCTTCAGACTGCACACTGACTTCAGGAGGTGCAGTTTTCAATGGCTTCGCCCTTGAGATTTTTGAGGCAGGGGCCGGCTTCGAAGCTTTTGGTTTCTTTGTCTGCTTTGGCTTCGGCATAGCAGGAGCTTCATCAGACTCAGAATCAGCTGGAGGGTCATTCACAGCAGTCCCTTGGACTAAGATGTGGCTGATCAGGCCCTCAAGATTGGCAAACGAACCGATGATATTGGGTTCCGCGTCGCGTGTGCCATCTGCCCTTGGTGAGGAGGGACCAGGATTGAAGTCAAGCCCAAATTTCTTCTTGTTTAGCTTCGCACACTGTTGAGCAAACTGAAAGTTGCGTTTGAAGAGATTGTCGTCACGACACCAGAGAAGTGACGACGGATGTGCATCATCAGGCTGTGGTCCTCGGACCATGCATGGGTAGAAGTCTTGAGCAATGGCTTCATCTCTGGTTCTGGGTACAAGGTTCTTGTATAAGATATCCCCCCATGGACTCTTGATTGCATTCTTTTCAGCATACTCCTGGGTGACGAAGTGGTATTTGAACCACTGTTCTGCCCAATAGCGTCGAATCCATTGGATTCGGGTTTTGCACTGCCCATAGCTCTCTTCTGGATCTGTTTTGTACATTTCTGCCAAGTCTTCAGGCAGATCCTTGGAAGTTCCCTCACGTCTCTGTCTGCCCCCTTTCTTGCTGCTGCAACTGAAGCCATAAACTTTAACTTGAAAGGCTTCAAAACTTTCAAAGGCTACAAAGGCTTTCTTTTTCTGGACAAATAGGAACTGGCTTCAGGAGAGTTTATGTGATGCTGTAGGAATTCTGCAAATGAATGCAGACTATGAGAACCGAAGGATTCTCCCACGGACATGTACCTGTGACAGCATTAAGGTGCGAGGGAAGGGGAAGAGGTCATATGCATTCTCAGAAGGTTTTGAAGATTAATCAGTTTAGAAGACATTGACCTCATTGTGCGAAGACATTCACTTCTAGATAAGAAGTTGGTTCCAGATTTGTACGAACCCATAGATCAGTACAAGTGAGGAATCTAACTACTTTATGAAGCACAAGTGAATATACTAGGCATGTTATGAGATGCAGCGAGAGATCTAACTGGTGTGAAGAGAAACTTCTTATGGTTGAAAGTGACAGAACCAAGAGATCAAAAGAGGCTGTAAAAAGAAGTTTTATTTACCACACTGGAACTGCTAGACGGAAGGAAGTTGATGCCGAGCAGTTCAGTCCTCCGTGCCCTAACTTGGCGACGGAAAACACCTACGGCGACGGCGGAGAGGACGATGTCCGCGGTCGGCGTGAGGACGGCGTTGGAGAGGTTGCGGCAGCGAAGCGCTTCGTCTCGGGCGTCGTTGAGTGCTAGCGGTGGCGCTAGGGTTCGTGCGACGATGGAAGAAGGAGATAATGACTGCGGTAAGTGTGAATTTATAGACTCAGAGGCGGCACTGTGCTATTACGCAGGTGCCCCTGGCGGTTCGCATTTGAGGCACGCGTGGCCAGTTAGCGGAAGTTTGGGGTTTGTTCCACGTCCCACACACGCCTAAATTGTCGGGCGGTCGTTCCTGCTTCTCCGGATCTTATGTGGAGGAATGAGCATTAAAAACGGACTTTTATGGTTTTCTCTATGTCTTCAGCTGACAAGGACACAGTGAAGACATTCGACAGTTTCAACAGAATGCATATGACTTGGATAGATAGAGTTTGAGATAGAAAGCATAGAGAGGTTAGGGTCCGATCACATTCACTTAGTTTAAAAGATTCAACCAAGAAGACATAGCTATAAGTGAATGCTGTAGAGGACAGAACACTTAGAGCATATATATATATATATATAATCATCGTAGTGAAGATAATCATGAAGACATGTTAAGTTCAAAGTCAAACCAATGTGAAGATAATGCAAGGTAACGCCATGAGTTAAACAATTCAAAATGGAACGTTTGGTGGTGGCGTTACCCACCGTATAGGAAGTATTAGACCCAGACACGGCGCACAATTATGTGGTGCTCCGAAGTCAAATTCCATATTAATGTATTCACACTTAGAATGTATGTCTTCATTGATTGAAGATATACTTTACTTTGTGCGTTGCACATCTAAGTCATCAATATGCATAAGTGTTAGGATGTGTGCCTGATCACAGGACATTTGAGGATTCCAAGATATTTAGCTCACACCGTAACTTGCAAAACCTCTTCTCATCCAAGGGCTTGGTGAAGATATCTGCCAATTGCTCTTCAGTGTTGACGTGTATGATATCAATGTCTTCCTTCACAACATGATCTCTGAGAAAGTGATGGCGAATTTCAATGTGCTTTGTCTTCGAGTGCTGAACTGGGTTGTTGGCAATCTTGATGGCGCTTTCGTTGTCGCAGTAAAGTGGCACTTGCTTCAGATGAATGCCATAATCCTTGAGTGTTTGCTTCATCCACAGAAGCTGAGCGCAGCAAGATCTAGCAGCAATGTATTCAGATTCAGGAGTGGAGAGAGATACACAGTTCTGCTTCTTTGAAGACCAACATACAAGTGATCGTCCCAGAAAGTGACATGTGCCTGATGTAGACTTGCGATCAACTTTGTCACCAGCATAATCAGCATCCGAAAATCCAACCAAATCAAACTCTGAGCCCTTTGGATACCATAATCCTAGAGTTGGGGTGTGAGCCAAATATCGAAGAATTCGCTTCACAGCTAAGTGATGCGACTCCTTTGGTGCCGCTTGAAATCGAGCACACATGCAAACACTAAGAATGATATCTGGCCTAGATGCACATAAATAAAGCAAAGACCCAATCATGGAGCGGTATACCTTTTGATTGAACTCTTTACCATTGTCGTCAGGACCTAGATGATGTTTGGCTGGCATTGGTGTTGTGAAGCCTTTGCAGTCTTGCATACCGAACTTCTTCAGGCAATCTTTGAGATACTTCTCTTGAGATATGAAGATGCCATTGCGCTGTTGTCGGATTTGAAGACCAAGAAAGAACTTCAGCTCCCCCATCATGGACATCTGATATTGCTCTTGCATCATATATCCAAACTCTTCACTGTACTTCCGATTGGTGCAGCCGAAGATAATGTCATCCACATATATTTGGCACACAAACAGTTCACCATCGTATGTCTTCGTGAAAAGAGTGGGATCCAGGGAACCAGGTATGAATCCTTTGCTCTTCAGAAAGTACTTGAGTGTATCATACCAGGCCCTAGGGGCTTGTTTGAGGCCATACAGTGCCTTGTTGAGCTTGTATACCATATCAGGATGTTTTGGATTTTCAAAACCAGGTGGTTGTGCAACATACACTTCTTATTCAATCTTGCCATTGAGAAAGGCACTTTTCACATCCATTTGATATAGAAGTATGTTATGATGATTTGCATAGGCCAGCAGTATGCGTATGGCTTCAAGCCTAGCCACAGGAGCAAAAGTTTCATCGAAGTCAATGCCCTCTACTTGAGTATATCCTTGAGCAACGAGACGTGCTTTGTTTCTGACAACTTGACCATGCTCATCTTGCTTGTTGCGGTATATCCATTTGGTGCCTATTATGTTGTGCTTCCGTGGATCGGGATGCTTAACCAGTTCCCATACATTATTCAGCTCAAACTGTTGAAGCTCTTCTTGCATAGCTTGAATCCATTCAGGTTCCATGAAGGCTTCTTCAACTTTCTTGGATTCTGATATTGAGACGAATGCGAAATGCCCACAGAAGTTTGCTAGCTGAGTTGCCCTTGAACGAGTGAGTGGACCAGGTGCATTGATGCTGTCAAGTATTCTGTCAATCTGCACTTCATTTGCAACACGAGGATGTATAGGGCGAAGACTTTGCTCTTGCTGATCTGCGTTGTTGTTTGGAGGAATGTCTTCATGCTGAGCATTGTCTTCATGTTGATCAGGTGCTGAGATGATGAGTTCTTCTTCAGGATGAGCTTCAGAAGGCATAATCTCTCCAGTTCCCATAAGCTTGATTGATTCACTAGCTGGGACTTCATCTAGCACATTTGGCGGTTGCTCTCTTTGTGAACCATTTGTTTCATCAAACCGCACATCCACTGTTTCGACCACTTTGTAATGGAAGAGATTGAAGACTCTGTAGGAGTGTGAATCCTTTCCATATCCAAGCATAAAGCCCTCATGTGCTTTTGGTGCAAACTTTGAGGTGTGATGTGGGTCCTTGATCCAGCACTTTGCGCCAAATACTCTGAAGTAACTGACATTTGGCTTCTTGCTAGTTAGGAGTTCATAAGATGTCTTGTTCAGAAGCTTGTGAAGATAAACACGATTGATTGTATGGCATGCAGTATCAATGGCTTCAGTCCAGAATTTTCTTGGAGTCTTGTATTCATCTAGCATTGTTCTGGCCATTTCAATGAGTGTTCTGTTCTTGCGTTCGACAACGCCATTCTGCTGTGGCGTGTACGGAGCTGAGAATTCATGTGTGATGCCCAAGGTATCAAGATATGTATCAAGGCCAGTGTTCTTGAATTCAGTGCCATTGTCACTTCTAATGTGCTTTATCTTGGCGCCAAAATTGTTCATAGCTCGATTGGCGAAGCGTCTGAAGACATCCTGCACTTCAGTCTTGTAAAGGATTATGTGTACCCAAGTATATCTAGAGTAATCATCAACAATGATGAAGCCATAGAGGCAAGCAGTAGTAGTAAAAGTTGAGTAGTGAGTGGGACCGAAAAGATCCATGTGGAGCAGTTCGAAGGGTTGTGTAGTAGTCATGATTGTCTTCGAAGGATGTTTTGCCCTTGTCATCTTCCCTGCTTCACAGGCACCGCATAAATGATCTTTCTTGAACTTGACGCCCTCGATGCCTATGACATGCTTCTTCTTCGCAAGGGTGTGGAGGTTCCTCATGCCAGCATGCCCAAGCCTCCGATGCCAAAGCCAGCATTCTGAAGCTTTTGCAAGAAGGCATACCGCAAGTTGTGGTCCTGCTGAGAAATCTACCACGTACAAATCACCTTTCCGATACCCTTCAAACACTAGAGATTTTTCAGATTCCATTAGCACCAGGCAGCGATATTTTCCAAACATTACAATCATATTCAGATCGCAAAGCATTGAGACAGACATTAAGTTGAAGCCAAGGGATTCAACAAGCATGACTTTATCCATGTGTTGATCCTTTGAGATTGCAACTCTACCTAGACCCAATACCTTACTTTTACCAGTGTCAGCAAATGTGATGTGGCTCTTGTCGGATGGACGTAATGTTGAGTCCATAAGAAGGCTTCTTCTGCCAGTCATGTGATTTGTACACCCACTGTCAATAATCCATTCTGAAGATTTTGAAGTCGCTGGTGTCGTACCCTACAGTATAGTTAGGGGGATAGGCTTCATGAAGAGAATTGTGAAGCATAAACATTTGACGAACCAGTGGGTTATGAAAACTTAAATCCATATTAGGACTAATAGGGAGAGTAGCATGCGATTCAGGAACGAAGTACATATTCATCCCATTCGGGCATTTTATCTTGTGCCCTACAAGATTTTTAAGGTCCCCAGCAATAGCATCAGAAGATTTTGTTTTTCTGCTGGAGACCTTTCCCTGCAAAAGAGAGTTAAGCTTTCTTAACCACCCACATCTTCAAGGGTGGCTTAGAAGCAATAAGTCTAAGTGCAGCATCTGAGAATTTTGGCTTTGAAGCCTTAGCAAACAGTCTAGCAGGTGGACAATAATACTCATAGGAATAAGCAGAATAATTTTTGGTCACATGAACATGGTTCGATGAACCGCTCTCATACTCATGTGCCTGAGTATGGTTTCCCTGCAAAACATTTGTGTTAGTGTGACTCAGGTGAGTCCTCTGTTTGTATGAAGCCATTGGACCGTATGAAGCCTTTGGTCTGAGATTTGTCTTCTTCAGGTGAGGTGTCATGAAGACATTCACAGGAAGATTTTCCAGACACTTTTTGGAAACCCAGATCTTCTTCATAGGCGATCCATTCCTGCAGTTAGTACCAATGTACCTGGCAAACACTTCACCATTCTGATTCTTAAACAGTTTATAGTTTGCATCAAAGGATTCATCAATGATAATGGGGTTAGCACAAGTGAAGCCAGATAAGTTGGATGGATCTGCTAGAAGTTCCTTTGCAGCAACCCATGTGGTTTTGGGGTACTGCTCAGGTTTCCAGTAAGAGCCATCTGCATTGATTTTCCTCACAAATCCAACACCCTCTTTCCTAGGGTTTCGATTCAGGATCTGCTTCTTGAGGACATCACATAGTGTCTGATGTCCTTTAAGACTTTTGTACATCCCTGTTTCAAGCAATGTCTTCAACATAGCATTCTCATCAGCAATAGCAGTGGTATCCTCAGCAGAGGGGTTAGTTACCACGTCAACAGTTGAAGATATTGCAACAGCAGTAGAAGTGGAACATTCAGCAACAGAATTAGCATTATCACGCTCAATGCATTTAATACATGGTGGTTCAAATCCTTCCTGAGCGGGACTGATCTGTTCGGAGCGAAGTGACTCGTTTTCCTTTTGAAGATCTTCATGAGCCACCCTCAATTTCTCAAGTTCTTGCTTCCTTTGAAGATAATCATAGGAAAGCTTTTCATGAGTTGTTGAGAGAGTATCATGACGATCTTCAAGTTCCTGATACTTAACGTGAAGGTTTTTTATGTCTTCAATTAAGGATTCAGATCGAGTCATTTCAGCACCCAACAGATCATCGCTTCTGTCTAACAGTTTTTGAATATGTTCCATAGCTTTCTGTTGTTCAGTTGCAATTTTAGCAAGTGTTTTGTAGCTAGGTTTTGAATCACATTCAGAGTCATCGTCACTAGATGTTTCATAGCGAGTAGTGCGTGTGTTTACCTTGGCACCACGTGCCATGAAGCAGTAGGTAGGAGTGGAGTCGTTCTTGTCATTTGCGTTGGTGTCGGTGATGCAGTCATTGTCTTCAGTGTTGAAGATGGACTTGGCGACGTATGCTGTAGCCAGACTCGCAATGCCAGAATCAGACTCCTCCTCAGACTCCACCCCTGCCTCCTCAGATGCGGACTCCTCCTCTGAATCCATCTCCTTTCCAACAAACGCACGTGCCTTGCCAGATGAGCTCTTCTTGTGTGATGAAGACTTTGATGAAGACTTGGAAGAAGACTTTGAGTATTTCTTCTTCTTCTTGTCGTCAGAATCATATTCCTTGCTCTTCTTCTTCCTTCTGTTCTCATTGTCCCACTGTGGACACTCAGAGATGAAGTGTCCAGTTTTCTTGCACTTGTGACATGTTTTCTTCTTGTAGTCATGAGCAGAAGCTTCATCATTCCTTGAGCTTGATCGTGAAGATTTTCTGAAGCCTTTCTTCTTGGTGAATTTTTGGAACTTCTTCACTAGCATTGCAAGTTCTCTTCCAATGTCTTCAGGATCATCAGAACTGCAGTCAGATTCTTCTTCAGATGAGGAGACAGCTTTTGCCTTCAAGGCGCGAGTTCACCCATAGTTTGGACCGTAGATATCTCTTTTCTCAGAAAGCTGAAACTCGTGTGTGTTGAGCCTCTCAAGTATGTCAGACGGATCGAGTGTCTTGAAATCAGGACGTTCTTGAATCATCAGGGCCAAGATGTCAAACGAACTATCAAGTGATCTCAGCAGCGTTTTGACGATTTCATGTTTGGTGATTTCAGTGGCGTCGAGGGCTTGAAGCTCATTTGTGATGTCAGTGAGTCTATCAAATGTGTGCTGGACATTCTCATTGTCATTTCGCTTTAAGCGGTTGAAGAGATTGTGAAGGACACTGATTCGTTGATCTCTCTGGGTTGAGATGCCTTCATTGACCTTGGAGAGCCAGTCCCAGACTAGTTTGGATGTCTTCAAGGCACTCACATGGCCATACTGTCCTTTGGTCAGATGACCACAGATGATGTTCTTGGCAGTAGAGTCCAGTTGAACGAATTTCTTGACATCAGCAGTAGTGACACCTTCTCCAGCCTTGGGAACGCCGTTCTCGACGACATACCATAGGTCGACGTCAATAGCTTCAAGATGCATGCGCATCTTATTCTTCAAGTAGGGATATTCAGTTCCATCGAAGACGGCGCACGCAGCGGAGACTTTGATTATCCCTGCAGTCGACATAGCTGAAACTCCAGGTGGTTAAACCGAATCACACAGAACAAGGGAGCACCTTGCTCTGATACCAATTGAAAGTGCGTTATATCGACTAGAGGGGGGTGAATAGGCGATTTTTATGAAAGTCTTCAAATCTTGGGAGTTATGAAGACAAACAGTGAAGATTATGCCTATTACTATGCAGCGGAAGTTAGATTACACTAGGCCAGCCATGGTCATGTATTCAATAGAGTGAAAGCACAGTGACAAACAGCTTCAGTGTAATGAGGATCAAGTAGGAAGAAGTTATGAAGCCAAACAGATCATGCATTCACGTTGTGAAGACAAATGATAAAGCAAGCACGCAATGACTTCACAATGAGTAACAGCAAGAGAAGGAAGTGAAGATGAAACCAGTGACTCGTTGAAGACAATGATATGTTGGACCAGTTCCAGTTGCTGTGACAACTGTACGTCTGGTTGGAGCGGCTAGGTATTTAAACCTTAGGACACATAGTCCCGGACACCCAGTCCTGAACACACAGTTCAGGACACCAAGTCCTCACCGTAATCTCCTTGAGCTAAGGTCACTTAGTCCTCGCCCATCACTCTGGTAAGTCTTCAAGGTAGACTCCCAAACCTTCACAGACTTCGTTCACTGGCAATCCACAATGTCTCTTGGATGCTCTGAACGCGACGCGTAACCGTCTGGAGGATTCACAGTTCTCAAGTGTAATAAGTCTTCAGATCACACAGACAAGAAGACTTAAGTGATGCCCAATTTACTCTGGCTCTGGGTGGTTAGGGCTTTTCTCCTCACTAGGAATTTTCTCTCAAAGGCTTCGAGGTGGGTTGCTCTCAAACGACAAAAGCCGTGCACTGAAATCTGAGCAGCCAACCGTTTATGGTTGTGGGGGTGGGCTATTTATAGCCACTTGGCAACCCGACCTGATTTGTCCGAAATGACCCTAGGTCACTAAGGAACTGACACGTGTCTCAACGGTCAGATTTCGAACTCTCATGGCAACTTTACTTGGGCTACAAGCAAAGCTGACTTGTCCGGCTCTGGACAAGATTTGCTCTCATTGTCTTCACTCGAAGACATAGGTTTTTGATTTAGGCATCACTTAAGTCATTCTGACTTGTTCTCCTGGACCCCACTTAACAGTACGGTGGTTCCTATGACTCAACAAAAATAAAAACAACTACGAAAGATCTAAGTCTTTGAGTTCCATAGGCTTCATAACGTGTCTTCTGTTGTCATAGTCTTCAATGTGAATATCTTCATATACCACCTTTGACTTCAATGTCTTCATTCATTTTTAGGGGTCATCTCTGGTAGTAAACCGAATCAATGAGGGACTTCTACCTGTGTTTTCCTGCAATTCTCACAAACACATTAGTCCCTCAACTAGGTTTGTCGTCAATACTCCAAAACCAACTAGGGGTGGCACTAGATGCACTTACAACAACGGCAAGACTCACCCGTCTGAGTTCCTCAGCATCTACACCATCGCGATGCAAGCCGCCGGAGCCCGCAACGATAAGGTGCTTGCGAATTACTTTCCATTGGCTCTTAAACCCAACGCCATGTCGTGGTTGATGCACTTGCCAGTAGACTCTATTTCCTCCTGGTCGGATTTGTGCCATGAGTTTGTGGGCGCCTTTACTGGAGGTCACCAAGCCCATGGCCAAGCAAGCGACCTGCATGTCATTCCCCAGAAGGGAGGCGAGAGTCTGCGCAAGTATATACAGAGGTTCAGCCGGGTACAGTACAATATCCCTGATGTTCACCCTGCCGCCATCATCAGCGCGTTCCATCAGAACGTGCTTAACCGCAAGATGCGCGAAGAACTGGCAATGAACAAGGTGAGAGATGTGGCAGAACTCTATGTTCTTGCTGACAGATGTGCCCGAGCTGAAGAGGGAAGGAAGTACCCCGGCGAAGATGCCGGCGTGGAAACCGACTCCTCAGATGAGGATATTGCCGCCCCGGCAAAGAAAGGCCGGCGCCGCAACAGGAAGCGCAAAGGTAAAGCTGTGCTTGCCGTCGAGGGATCTGACGACGCCGGCTCCGCCAAGAAAACCAAGGCAGATGACCCCGGCAAGGAAATTGCCGGACGTGTCGCCTGCCGGGCCTTGGCGGCTGCCGAGAAGCCAGGAAACTCCGACAAGCAATACTGCAAGATCCATCGCACCAAAGGCCATGATCTCCAGAACTGCCGACAGGTTGAGCTCCTTGCTGAGAAGCAGAGGGCTGAATATGAGAGGCGGGACAAGGAGAAAGGCCAGGACGGTGCTGAGGGGTCTGGCAAGAAGCGTGATGGCCAGGCGGGCCGTCGCGGCAAAGATAAACAGTAGGAGAGGCCCGCCCGGGGCCGTGACAAAAAGCCACCACACGATGATCACGAAGAGGATGATGAGTCTGGTGACCAAGAATTTCAGAAAGCTACAGAGGCCATGTGCGTCGATGGCGGCGCCTCGCTGCATACCTCTCACCGCCAGCTTAAACAGTGGGCGCGTGAGATTACAGCGGCGGAACCGTAGTTTGATGCCCAAAGGCCGCTGAAGTGGTCCAGCACACCTATCATTTTTGACACTGAGGATCACCCTGATCGCACTACTGCAATCGGGTGCTTTCCATTGTTGGTTTCACCAACAATACGCAACCTCAGGTGACAAAGATGCTAGTCGATGGCGGGGCCGGTCTGAACTTAATCTCCCCTGCCGTGATCGAGAAATTGCAGATTCCTGATGAAGACCTCAAAGAGACGGGCACGTTTCAAGGGGTCAACCCGGGAAGAAGTCAACCAAAGGGAAAGGTCACGTTGCCTGTGACTTTTGGGAGTGATCTGAACTACAGGACAGAAAGGATTGTGTTCCACGTTGCCAAGATCCCCTTACCTTACAACGGGATCCTTGGTCGCCCAGCGCTGGCCAAGTTCATGGCGGCGTCACATTACGCCTACAACACCCTGAAGATGTTGGGGCTTGTGACGATCATCACTGTCCCATCAGACAAGAAGGATGCGCTAATTTGCGCTGACCAACTCTACCAACAAGCAGTTGCAGCAGCCGCCACTGCTAAGGCGCTTGCTCCTGCCGCTGGAGCCCCGGGAAGGCAAAAGAAGAAGACCGGTGAGACCTCAGGCACCCATTCCGGCAAGCGCACCTCTTCGGAGTGTAGCGCTCCCGTCGAGGACATGCCAGAGAGCTCCGCCGACAGAAACAAGAAGTCCAGGGCCACACCGCCGGGAACCAAGAAGGTTTCTGTCAAGGAGGATGGCACGGGAGGAGCTTTTACCATAAGCTCCACCCTTGACGACAAATAGGAAGACGCTCTCTTCACCTTCCTGCGGGCGAATGTCGATGTGTTTGCATGGCAAGCATCCGACATCCCCGGCGTTCCCAGGGAGGTGATTGAGCGGAAGGTCAGAAAGCAAGCTTTGGAACGACAAGAGTTCATCACAAAGGAGATCCGGACACTGGAAGCAGCGGGTTTGGTAAGAGGAGTGCTCCATCCAACGTGGTTGGCCAATCCGGTGGTAGTGCGCAAGGCAAATGGGAAGTGGAGGCTGTGTATTGATTACACAGATATTAATAAGGCTTGTCCCAAAGACCCCTTCCCGTTGCCGCGCATCGACCAGATTGTTGACTCCACAGCTGGGTGTGATCTGTTGTCATTCCTCGATGCCTACTCCGGCTACCACCAGATCTTCATGACAAGGGAAGATGAAGAGAAAACGGCATTCATCACCCCATGTGGTACGTATTGCTTTATATGGATGCCTTTCGGGTTGAAGAGTGTTGGTTCAACGTTTGCAAGGGTGGTCCAGATTGGTTTTGAACCCCAGCTCCATAGAAATATGGAAGCTTATATGGATGATATAGTGGTTAAAACCAAGAATAGGGCAACCCTCATATCAGATTTACAAGAAACATTTGCAAACCTATGCAAGATCAATCTAAAGCTGAACCCTGAGAAGTGCGTCTTCGGCGTCCCGTCTGGCAAGCTTCTCGGGTTCTTTGTGTCACAGCGTGGGATAGAGGCCAATCCGGACAAGATCAAAGCTATAGAGCAGATTGAAGCGCCCAAGCGAGTCAAGGATGTGCGTCCGCTTGCTGGTTGCGTTGCCGCCATGAGCAGGTTCATTTCCAAGTCCGCCGAGCGCGCCCTTCCCTTTTTCATGATTTTGAAAAAGGCGGGCCCGATGGAGTGGACGCCAGAAGCCGAAGCAGCATTGCAAGATTTGAAGAGGTACCTCTCCTCCGCGCCAATACTAGTTGTGCCTAGGCCACAGGAACCGTTGCTGCTGTACCTAGTGGCAACGAACCAGGTGGTCAGCGCCGCACTAGTGGCGCAGAGAGAAATTGATGATGAGGTAATAGCAGCGACGGAGCCCGATGCCACCGATGCCGAGACGACGCAGCCAATTGAAGTGCCGCCGAAGAAGAAAATGATGCAGCACCCAGTCTACTTTGTTAGTTCCCTCCTGCAGGGGGCTAGATCGAGGTACTCCGGTGTGCAGAAACTGCTCTTCGGCCTTCTTATGGCCTCGAGGAAGCTGCGTCACTACTTCCAGGCGCACGAAATCACTGTCGTCACTCGCCTCCCTCTGCAATGGATATTGCACAATCCAGACGCAACGGGAAGGATCGTAGAGTGGGCACTGGAACTGTCCAGCTTTGGCCTCAAGTTTGAGAGTACCTCGACGATTCAAAGCCGAGTCCTGGCGGAGTTCGTTGCAGAATGGACCGCGACGCCTGACGAAGAAACCCAAGAGACTGCTCTCCCCGACAAGGAGGCAAGTTGCGACTGGATCATGTACTTTGATGGAGCTTTCTCCTTACAGGGCACCGGGGCTGGCATACTGCTTGTCGCGCCCACCGGAGAGCACCTCAAGTACGTTATCCAGATGCACTTCCCCAGGGAGGTGTCAACAAACAATACGGCTGAGTAAGAAGGGCTGCTTGCCGGTCTTAGGATCGCGGTGGACCTCGGAATCAAGAAACTCGTCGTCAGAGGCGACTCGCAACTTGTCATCAAGCAAGTCAACAAGGATTACCAGAGCCCGTTGATGAAGGCCTACATCGATTAAATGAGAAAGCTGGAAGAGCGTTTTGACGATATACAGGCAGAATACGTTCCCCGAGCGGAGAATGATATCACCGATTACCTGTCAAAACGCGCTGGCCTCAAGCTACCTGTGGAACCAGGTACCTTTGTGCTTCGGCTAACTCAGCCATCCGTTGATCCATCAACAGAGCAGAACAAGAGGAGAAAATCAGGGCCCGGCAAGTACTTTCCCGCCGAGCTCCCAGAAGACGACGGCAAGGATGTTGCCGGAGACACTGAGCCCGCCACGGGACGGCTAGCTCCGACAGAGCATCAAGCTCTTGCCATGGAGATAGCCGCTCCGATAGCGGAGGAAATGCCTTTAGTCATCGCCGTCGAGCCCCAGGCTCCAGCATGGGCACAGCATACCGTCCGATTCCTCCAAATAGGGGAACTTCCTGAGGAGCAGGAAGAGGCGGAAAAAGTAGCCCGTCGCTCTACTATGTACCAGTTCGTCGATGACGTCCTGTACAGAAAGAGGCCGAACGGCGTGAAATTGAAGTGTATCCCTCGGGAGGAAGGACTGGGGCTGTTGGCGGAGATGCATGGAGGCATATGTGGATCCCACATCGGGTCAAGGGCCCTTGCCGGCAAAGCATTTCGGCAAGGCTTCTTCTGGCCCACCGCCCTCCAGGATGCGATGACACTAGTCACCAGGTGTGAAGCGTGTCAGTTCCATTCAAAGAAGCTTCATCAGCCAGCTCAAGCCCTTCAAACCATTCCTCTCTCCTGGCCTTTATCGGTTTGGGGGCTCGACATACTGGGCCCTTTCCCCGCGCTCTTGGGGGCTTTGAGTACTTGTACGTTGCAATCGACAAGTTCACAAAGTGGCCAGAAGTGGAAGCAGTGAGGAAGGTCACAGCACAGTCAGCCGTCAAGTTCTTCAAAGGACTGGTGTGCCGTTTTGGTGTACCCAATAGGGTTATCACCGACAACGGCACGCAGTTCACAAGCCACACCTTCATGCAATATATTCAAGACCTCGGCAGCAAGGTCTGTTTCGCTTCTGTTGCTCACCCACGAAGAAATGGTCAAGCTAAGAGGGCAAATGTTGAAGTACTGTGAGGCCTGAGGACAAAGACCTTTGACAGACTGCACAAGAGTGGAAGGCGCTGGATTGATGAATTGCCAACGGTTCTTTGGTCAATCAGAACGACACCAAATCGAGCCACCAGCCAGACACCCTTTGCCCTGGTATACGGGGCAGAAGCAGTTCTCCCCATGGAACTCATATACGGGTCACCTCGAGTACTCGCTTATGATGAGCTTGAGCAAGAGCAATTGCGGCAAGATGACGCAGCGCTCCTTGAGGAAGATCGTCTTCGGGCGGCTGTGAGAGCAGCGCGCTACCACCAAGCCTTGCGCCGCTACCATAGCCGCAAGGTTCATGCCCGAAGCTTTGAGGAAGGCAACCTTGTTCTTCGGCGCGTTCAATCGGCCAAGAATTCCAACAAGTTGACGCCAAAGTGGGAAGGCCCTTATCGGGTAATACGAGTCACCAGGCCCGGCGCAGTCCGCCTGGAGACCAAAGATGCCGTTTCGGTGAGTAACTCCTGGAACATTGAGCATCTTCGCAAGTTTTACCCGTGAGGCGTGGCTTGCCGGGCCCCCCGGCAAGCCACCTTTTGTACGAGCCTTGCCGATGACGCATGTAACCCTTTGTACAAAGCCAGGCGCAGACCCTGAGCATAAATAAATGAAGCACTGGCGCCCTAAGTTATAGCATGCATGCTAGGTCGAGTCTCGTCCTTGGTTAGGGTTGATAGTGCTTAGCGGTGACTAACCCCTAGCTTAGAGGTCGAGTGTGCGTCTCTTTGTCTTTCTTTTGTCTTCTTTGGTTCACAGGACACACAGATATCCGTGCTGAACCACTTGGGGAGAAAAAAAAGAGGAACAGACCAGCATCTAGCCCCCGGCAAGCCAGTATTGCCGGGGGCTGCAAGAGCAAATATTCACCCATGGCGAACCAGGGTTGCCGGGGACTACAGATTCAGATAAGTTCTTCATCCCTTATCATGCATTCCATTATGGACTGAGGTATGTGAAACCTTGTTTTCCCCTAAGCTACCGTGCTCCCATAACTCTAGGCCCTAGGGCTCGTTCCTGGGGCCAAGTTTGGTCGTAGTCACGGCAGCGAAAGGATGAAACAAGGAGCCTGAACCTGCCTCATCCCTGCCTCCGCCAAAGGCGTGAGGAAGGTTGAGCGAAGTGGGGAGATGGAAAGGCCTGTTGCCAGGTAAGGAAATGTTTATCTTGAAGATATCAAGGATTTACTCCTTGTCGTGGGTTCCACCCGCAAACAAATGACCCGGCAAGCATCCCTTTTTCATTAGAAAAACATTCCACTCAGGTACAGTCCATAGGGAATGAAAAACATGAATGATGGGATTACAAGTTTTAAGTTCAAGAAAGGCCCGAAGGCTTACAAACTAAAAAGAGATAAGGTGCCCGTAATCCCTTTCTTGTCCCTCTCCTCAGGAGGCAGGTCAAGGAGGCGAAAAGGACAAAAGGAGCGCCTAGGCGAGCTACAGGTGGCAGAAGACACCAAGAGAACATCTTGGTGGCCGTCCAAAGGCTGGATGGTGATGGCGGCGCCGGAAGTAGAGCTCGAAGACGAGGCGGCAGGACGTCAGCACGCGTCGAAGGCATCGGTGCCCGCGTACTCCGACTTGACGGCCTTGCCGCCCGCCCTCTTCCACTTCCGCAGCCTCCCAACGCCAGCCGCCCAAGGAGACGACCCCGAGAAGTTCAGGGAGCCGGCAACACAGATGATGGGGTCGTCGGTGCCGCACGGAGCGGCACCCGACACCTAGTCGGACCCGTCATCCTGCTGCCTACTACCCTCGTCGTTGTTGCCGCTGTCCTCCTCGTCACTCCTGCCCGAGGAGGAGTCTTCACTATCATAAGAGCTCTCCACGCAGCACCTTGCATGGTTCCCAAAGATCCCGAAGACCTTGACGGAGAGAAGGCCACCCTCCATCAGCTTAAAATGGAGAGTGAGCCCCTCCGTCAAGCGGTGGATATGAGAAAACGTCTTCCATCCCCGACGAAGATACATCACGTGAGGGGCGGGGAAGTCAACGCGGACCCGCGTGCCACTGATCCCGCAGCCCCTCATGTGCAGCCGCAACGACTCCGGCGGATCCAGCTCCATCTCCCGCGCAAATGGAGTCGGGAGACGAAGGCGACGGCGCGGCGGCCGGCGCAGCCTGACAAAGAACTCACAAGGGTCATCCCCAACATGGCCCTCCATTGGAGGAGGAGCTACTGGCGGTGGCGAGGCCGGCGCGCCGCCCCGTCCTGCCCTTCCCCGAGCGCCCCGGCCTCGCCCACGGCCTCGCCCCCTCCCCCTTCCCCTCGCAGCTGGCTTTGCCACCGCAGGCGCAGGAGAAGGAGGGACGCGTTGTCGAGCGGCGACCCTCGCCGCCACTATTGAAGGACCGGGATTCCCTCTCTCCATGACGGATGGAAGGGAGGAGCAGAAGCTGAAGGAAGAAGAAGATGAAAGAATGCGGGACGCCATCCCCCCCCCCCCCCCCCCCCGCTCTTTATAAAGGATCGGGGTTGGGGCTCGGCCGCCCCGCTCGGCCAATCAAGATGCGGAAGGCGCAGGGAGCCAGGACCGACCCGCCGCCCCAACAAGTGACGGCCCGGTTTCCCGCCTCCACCGTTTGCCACCCCAGGCGCATGGGAGACACATGGCGGACGTGCAGAACCGAGGGGACGGGTGAGACGACCACTCCCCACTCCATGATCGTGGGGAGTGGACGCCTTGAAGACCGCGCCTCAGCCCCATTCAGTAAATGGGCCGCGCCTCCACACCTCCCTCCGTTTATGGGGAAGGCGCGAACCGCCCCTTTACTGCGATGTGACACATGCCTACGAGAACCAACCCCACGCATGCCGCCCACATCACACGCGCCTCCCCATGCCGCGCCACGCGCGGGAATCGTGGGAAGCGCAGCACGCGAAGAATCTTACCGCGGTAAAAACCGCCCCGCCTGCCCGCGCACCATTTTTGGGCCTAGCCCAACAACGCGTTGCGCTTATGTGTGGCCCAGGCCCGGGGACTCTTGTCAGTGTACAAAAAGAGGGGTACACTTTTTGTACCCCTATAACTATGCACGGGCAGTCTGAGCCGCGGATACCACCACACCAAGCAAGGAAAGGGAGGTGAGCCCGGGTAAGACCGAAGCTCAAGAGAACTAGAACGACGCTAAGGCCAAGACCACGAAGAGCAAAGGGGACGAAGCGGACTCCCCCGGCAAGATCCTTGCTGGGAGACAGTTCTAGCAGCCCCGGCAAGACCCTTGCCGCGGTGACTCGTCCCGCGCCTACGGAGCAAATCACCCTTGAGTCCACTACCCCCAAAAGGGAAAGGATTCGGGAGACATCCCCGTGGCGGCATGCAGATCTTTGTGAAGACATTCAAGATCAGATACGCACTAAGGAGACGACAACCCTTGGCGGGATCCCAGCCGAGGAAGACCATAAGGCCCCCGGCAAGCGCCTTGTCGGGGATGACAGCAGGCGCCTCGGCCAGACCCTTGCCGGGGCCCCGGCAAGGCCCTTGCCGAGGAAACCCACAGGGCCACCATCAGGCCCACGCCAACTAAACCTCCACCATCGCATGCATACAGCTGCCGACCCAACCAGCTGGGCAGGCACCCGCGTGGCGGCATGCAGATCTTCGTGGAGACCCACCACTGCGCCACCTCAGCTGCCTGCCTACCTACATGGCATCACAGGCGTCGCTGGCCTGGGCGCGTGTCGACACAAGAAGGAGCGGCGATGGACGAGACAGGTTTCTCCCCCGTCCCCGATAAAGCAAGGACATCTAAGCAAGACGCATTAAATGTGCCTTGTCATGTGATGCAAAGGATAACTTCGCAGCACTGTACCCTTTCCACCTCCTGTGTGCCACTGTGGCAACCCCTTTTTCTATAAAAGGATGCCCGAGGCGACCAGAGGAAGGATTCAGCTTTTTGGAGCTCCTCACGCCCCATAGCTAGCTCAAGAACATAGATATACAATCCACCAAAGCAGGAGTAGGGTTTTACACATCCTCGTGGCCCGAACCTGGATAAACGAACCGTGTGCTATTTGTTTGATCCGCTCTTCTCACGACCCCGTGCCCCGCTAACCACAGTAGGGATTCTTGTGATCCCATAGGTGTCGTTCCCACCGACAGTTCTTGACTGAGATAACCAGATAATACTTCACTATTACTCAATTGAGCATAGTGGGAGACATCGAACCTCACTTTCCGTCTTTCCATGACTTGTTATTTGGCATAATGTCTCACTAGTATAGTTGGATTCCCCGGCTCAGTAAATTTGGTGCTAGTGATTAAAACGTCATCAGCATGAGTCTCTAGCCAGTTAACTGAGCTTGACGGGTCAGTCGTTGGCGGATCAATATTGGTTTCATTAGCAGACAACTCAGCCGTTTCAGGTTGAGTGTTGGGAGCAGGATCTTCTGGTTGTTCAGAGTGTTCTGGTACAAAGGGTGTCTGGTCTACTTCAGCGTCTTTCGGATCCTCGGTCAGTTTGGTCACCATCGCTTTCTTGTTGGGCTTTGCTTGACCACTAAAAAGAATTTGGACAAGTCAGCATAATGATGAAGATATAAAGGTATAGAAGAAAGATAATTATTCTTACCCAGGGGCAGTCTTGAAAGCCAGCAATTGAGTCTGCGATGAATCACCAGAGGAAGAGCGGGAAATCTCCTACAAAAATATGTCAAAGGAATTGAGTGGTTCATGAAACCAAAAAACCTGCCAGTAAATAAAAAGTTAAGGTCAAAAAGAACCTCATTTTGACATTTCCGAGGAGTGTTTGGTAAGTCAGAGGATAAATCTTCACCTCCACTGGTAAGGGTCTGGCGGCGGCTCTCATGTTGCTATCGTTTCAAGAGAAAATGGGGATCTAAATAAGTCAAGGGGTGTGAAAACCTTACTTTCCGGGTTACCCGCCGAAGTTTCTGCCTTGGTAATGGTTATGAGTCAGAGGAAATAATAGTTACCTCTTCTTCGACTACTTGGCTGGCTCCCACGTCATCCTGGCAATAGTCAGTGTCAATAACGTGGTTAAAAAAAGCCAAGAGAGTCAAGGGCTACCTCCGACTCAGAGGTTTCGTCCAGCTTAATCAGGTCAAAGGCGCTTGGTTTCTTCCTAGACCTCCTGATGGTCTTTTTGGCGGCTTTCGCGGCAGCCCTAGCCTTTTTGGCAGCCCCATGGTCATATTTCGCCTTCTAGAAGTCAGATTTAGCCTGCGGGAGAGTAACATAGTTGAGTTCACACAATGTTTGGGTGATGAAGTAAGGTAAAAGAAATCAAGAGACTTACATCTGGCGGCGGGTTAAGCCTGCAGAAAGGATTCAAGCCCACTTTGCTGCAATCTTCAAATTTGCTATTTACAAGCGTTGTCGCCATTTCAATGATGCCCTATTCAGTCAAACGCAGAGAGCTATGGCGTAAGGGATCGTCCCTTCCTCTAGTATAAATACACATTAAGCCGGGTCGGCGGCTTAAGGGTATGAACCGCCATGCGACCCAGCGGCGGATTAAATCGACTCTGGTTAAACCATTTCCTAGCAAGGCTTGGACTTTTCTGATTGTAGGAACGAGTTTCTTGCGCTCAGCGGCGGTAAGTTTATCAAGAAGTTGATAACTTGAGTCGAGACGTTCAGCACGATAACCCGGCAATGGATTTTCATCAGACGGCGAGATATCTTTGCAGTAGAACCATGTTTGATTCCAGTCCTTGGGGTGACTCGGCAGAGCTGCTTGAGGGAAGATGGCATCTCATCTGCACTGAATTGAAATTCCATCAAGTTCCAAGCTGGCCCCGTTGGTGAACTCATTTTGCCTGTTCAGGTAGAAGTATTCCCTAAAAAGCTCAACGCTAGGCTCTTCTTGAAGATATACCTCACAGAAAACTTGAAAGTTACAGATGTTTGATATGGAATTGGGTCCAATGTCTTGCGGATGGAGCTTGAAGAAGTGCAGGACATCCCTACAGAACTTAGAGCTGGGCAGCGAGAAACCCTGGTTCATATGATCCGTAAAGACAATAACTTCACCGTCCTTTGGCTGAGGTCTTTCTTCGCCCGGGTCAGGAGCACGGTAATGCATGACACATTTCTCTGGCAAATATCCAACGGTGACAAACTCCTTCAAAGTACTCTCAGTGACGATGGATGAAACCCAGTTATAGGTCATAATTGTCTTTGGCAGCATGGTGAAAGGACAACCTAAAGAAAGGAAATAATGTGTCGGCTCAAGTTAGTTGGTGGGATTACAAGTTAACAATTGCAGTACATGTTCAGAATGGCGGCTTAAGTGAGGGCCAATGATAGATGAAGTAATGATAAGCCGGCAGAATAAGCTGACATGTCTAAAGATATTCAAGATCTACCAAGAGTAAATTTGCTAAGTATTAGGACAAACAGGTTCCACAGGTTGAGGCTATAATTCGGATCTACCGCTGCTCAGAAAAAGGGAATAAATTCAAAACCTACAAAGGCGACATTGGAAAAGTAGAGGTGCCCTAGAGGAGATCTGTTGCGATGAGGATATATTCTAGTATCAAAAACAGGTGCTAAAACTACTACCGCGCAAGATTTATGTGGTTTTTGGGATCTAATCCATGGATCTAAATAAGGAGAAAGAAGGGCGGCAACGAACACCGGTGAACACCAATAAGTTCTAATGACAAATCTATGTCGAAAGAAAGGAGGGCTTACTGGCGCCTTGGTTTTCTGGTCATTTCAGGGTGATGCAGCGGCCGGAGCTGAGGTCGGAGACGAAGATCGACGGTGGCGGGGCTCGTGCGGGTTGGTGCGTCGCAAGGAGGAAGAAAGCGAGAAGGAGAAGGAGAAGAATGGAAGGTGACTCCGTGGTCATATTTATAGGCTTGGAAGTACAAATGGCAGGCGCGGGAATCGAGGAACAGTAAAATGGATATGTGACGGCACGGGTGCCTTGATTTTCAGAGGGTTAGTAAAGAAAGAGATTTATTAAAGATTTGGATTCTATGCAGCATTAATCACAGGTGATGTCATGATGGGTTATTGCAATTCCTGGAGATGACGTCATGACGGGTTACAATATTTCACAGTAAGAGGAGGAAGGATTTTTATAAGTCTTGAAGATTGACATGAACAAGTTCAAATCAACCTGGGGCCTAATGTTGGGGCTATGACAATCAGGTATGACCCGCCCAGGAGGGGCCGGGTCATCCCTATGGCGGTTCATCTCAATGAATCCCAATAGCATATTAACAATGGCGGTTCATGTATAGGCTTAGTAGAGGGCCCAAACCCGAAGGCGGCTTAAGGCCCACGGATATAAACCGCCATGTACATAGACTTGTATTGTAAGGCATGTAAGAAAGGTCACCGAGCCGGATACATTGTATGAGCCGGCTGGGACTCTGTAGGCCGCAGGGCGTCAACCCGTGTATATAAGGGGACGACCCAGCGGCGGCCTAGGGCAAGAAACAATAGATCGAGAGCCAGATTAAGCGTATTTGCTCCCTGCTCATCGAAACCCTAACAATACTACCTCCAACTGCATTAGGCTTTACCTTCACCGCAAGGGGCCGAACCAGTATAAACTCCTCGTGTCCTTTGTCCTGATTAACCCCTTTAAGCTAACCTCATTGCAATGGCTCCAGGACTAAGTCCTCACACTAGGACATTTGTCGTGACAATTCCACGACACCGTGTTAATCGATATTACACTATAGGGAAAAGTATGAAAAAGACCTTAATTTCGTAGTCAAAGTCATTAATGAACCCTGAACTTTAAATCCCTGAAATCAACACCCTATCTTATCTAATCCCAGCTTATCCCAGCCCTTTTTGTCTGAGAAGGCGTTTGACTGAACAGTTTTGCGGTATGAGTAGCTATTTTTGGCAGATCGATGGAGACTTACCAAGGTGGCCGTTTAGTCTTTGATGCATGTAGGCATGAGGACGTGTGCTTAATCACTGGACGTTCGGTTTTCTGCACAAGCTCCATTTTTGCTAGCTAGCTAAGCCAAGTTGTAAGTGCATCTAGTGCCCCTTAGTGATTTTGGTGTATTGAAGACTTCTAGGTTAAGGGACTGATGCGTTTGTGAGTGTACACAGGTCTATAAGTATATGAGGAGTTTGATATTTACAGAGAAAGTCGGCCCCTAAAAATGAAGTTCTTCGACTGAAGACCTTGAATTTCTGAAGACTTTCTGAAGACTTCGAAAGTGAAGAAATTGGTGTAATCCTAAAGACTTTGTATTCATTCGAGGAACATGAAGCATGAACACTTTTATTTTCGTAGTTTCATTTTCTCTTTCTTGAGTCATAGGAAACACCGTACTCTTAAAGGGGATCAAGGAAATACTAAGAAAAAATTTCCAAGTGATGCTCAACTCAAATCCTACACCTACCAATCCCTTCGAGTGAAGCCATTGGAAATCTCATACAGTTCACTCAATTTCTTCAGTGACAGAGACGAAGTTCTTCTAGTCTCTCAGGAATTTGTTCTGACTGAGGAGTTAGGAATTCGCTAGTGCGGATTGCCTACATAGTGAGGAACATGATAGCCCTGAGGAATTTGATACTCAAAATTCCGACCGTTGCTGTTCTATGTGCCAGCTGTCCCAAAATATCTACCCACCTAACGGTCATATTATTGAAGGGCATTTATGTCTTATCATGTCGGGTTGGTCCCTAGGTTATAAATAGCCGCCCCCTACAACCACTAGCTGGTTGGCTGCTCCGAGAGAAACTGACAGTTGTCATTTGAGAGCATCCCATCCTCCAAGGACTTTGAGTGAAAATCATCAAGTGAGGAAAACCCAAACCCAAACCCAAACACCTACAAACCCCAAGTGATTGAGCATCACTGAAGAGATTGATCCTACATGGATCCGACGCTTGTTACCTTTGAATACTATGCATCTTCCACACGGTTAGGCGTCATGGTCTAGAGCATCCAAGAGGAAATTCTGGATCGTCGAGTGACCGAGTCTGTGAAGGTTTGGAAGTCACCTGAAGACTTACCACGAGTGATTGGGCGAGGTATGTGTGACCTTAGCTCAAGGGGAATACGGTGAGGACTAAGTGTCCTGAGCTGCGTGTTCACGACTGGGTGTCCAGGACTGTGTGTCCTCAGGTTTAAATACCTAGCCTCCCTAACCATACGTGCAACTGTCACAGAAGTTGGAACTGGTCTACCAAATCATTGTCTTCACCGAGCTAACTGGTTCCATTTCCTCAACCCTTCCATTTCCTCTTATCTGTATGCTGTGCTTGTTCATATCTGTTTGAAGACTTTGACTAAAGACTTTCTCTATTTCCTCAGTTCAATTTCTTCAGTCTGTTTGTCTTATCCTGTGTTTACGCTTTCTGTACTTTGTGCTTGTTTTCATTTCTTCATGAAGACCATGCTCATGCTCTGTTATGATTACTTCTGAGTACTTATTCTGCTCCAAGTAGTTCTTCACTCAGGAATTTCCTCACCCTGAAATTCCTTAGTGAAGAATGTATAAAAATTGCCTATTCACCCCCGCTCTAGTCGATATAACACACTTTCAATTGGTATCAGAGCAAGGTACTCCCTTGTTCCGTGTGATTTTGGTTTAACCACCTGGAGTTTTAGTTATGTCGACCACTGGTAAGATCAAGGTTTCTGCTAGGTGTCCTACCTTCGATGGGACGGACTACCCCTACTAGAAGAATTATATGCGCATGCATATTGAGGCAATTGATAATGATCTCTGGTACGTTGTGGAGAATGGTGTTCCCTCTGTCACTCCCACCATCAACGCTGCTGATATGAAGAGATTCAAGCAACTCAACTCTCAAGCGAAGAATATCATATGTGGCCATCTGAGCAAAGGTGTAGGATCGAAAGTATGTCTAGAGGGGGGTGATTAGACTACTTGACCAAATAAAAACTTAACCTTTTCCCAATTTTAGTTCTTGGCAGATTTTAGCTATTGTAGGACAAGTCAAGAAATCATCACACAATTCAAGCAAGCATGCAAAGAGTATATTGGCAGCGGAAAGTAAAGCATGCAACTTGCAAGAATGTAAAGGGAAGGGTTTGGAGAATTCAAACGCAATTGGAGACACGGATGTTTTTCCCGTGGTTCGAATAGGTGGTGCTATCCTACATCCACGTTGATGGAGACTTCAACCCACGAAGGGTAACGGTTGCGCGATTCCACGGAGGGCTCCACCCACGAAGGGTAATGGTTGCGCGAGTCCACGGAGGGCTCCACCCACGAAGGGTCCACGAAGAAGCAACCACCCACAAAGGGTCCACGAAGAAGCAACCTTGTCTATCCCACCATGGCCATCGCCCATGAAGGACTTGCCTCACTAGCGGTAGATCTTCACGAAGTAGGCGATCTCCTTGCCCTTACAAACTCCTTGGTTCAACTCCACAATCTTGTCGGAGGCTCCCAAGTGACACCTAGCCAATCTAGGAGACACCACTCTCCAAGAAGTAACAAATGGTGTGTTGATGATGAACTCCTTGCTCTTGTGCTTCAAATGATAGTCTCCCCAACACTCAACTCTCTCTCATAGGATTTGGATTTTGTGGAAAGTAGATTTGAGTGGAAAGCAACTTGGGAAGGCTAGAGATCAAGATTCATATGGTAGGAATGGAATATCTTGGTCTCAACACATGAGTAGGTGGTTCTCTCTCAGAACATATGAGTTGGAATTGTGTATGTGTTCTGATGGATCTCTCCACAAATGCATCAGTTGTAGTCTTGCCTCTCCTCTCCTGCATGTCATCCTGAAGTTGTTCCACTGCAGACTGAATCTCTGTTACTTTGACATCCAAGTCATAGAACTTTTGTTCCATGATCCTCTCTAAGCTCTGTTGATTCTGAGTGAGGGTGGCCAGTCCTTGCTCAATCCTCAGTGTGGATGCAATCAAGTAACCAAGCTGCTCTTGTTTGGTTTTCAAGAAATACTCAGATGCCTCCTCTTGAGTTGGCATCTTGGCAGCTTTCTCCTTCCTCGCCTGCTCCTTCTTTGCTTGTGCTTGAACTGATGATGGTTCATTCTCATTCATCACAACTTGGTTGTCCTCAAAGTCTGGATGAATAGGCAAGTGTTCCTTGTCCAACAAGTATATGCCTGTGCCCATCTTCGAGTTGATTAACTCCTCAATCTGAGGGGCATAACCACAGCTCCTCTTCTGATCTGCTGCAGTCCTCTTGATAGTCTCTACTATGAGGCTCATGACCTTGAATTTCTGAGGTACATCAAATACATGAAGCAAATTGATTGCATGGCCTCTGATCATCTTGTGATCACCTGACTTGGGAAAGAGAGTGTGCCTCAAAATCCAATTAATAGTTGGCAGCCCTGACAGAAGATAATGCATGGACCCAAACTTGAAAGTATCAAGTGCCTCGTTTGGAATTTCCTTGTACATGTTGGACATAGAGTTGTGGTCCATCTTCTTCTTGGCATAAATGTCCAAGTCATCCTCATGCTCTTCTGGGGCATTGATCAGCTGATCCCATTCAGCAACTGTAGACTGGTACCTCGTACCTTCTGACATCCAAATTATCCTACCATCTGGATAAAAATGTGTTGTGGAGTAGAACTGCATGATAAGCTCCTCGTTCCACTTTGTGAGCTTCTGCCCAACAAAGTCCTTTACTCCACATGCCTTGAAGCTGTCCTGCACTCCAGGGTAGTACTCTTTGTTGTCCTTGATGTATTGCCAATCAACCCATCTCATATCACATACAATTGGCTTCTTGTCCAATAAGACTGTCTCATAGAAGTCCTGTTGTTCCTTAGTGTGGAACCTGTAGTCAACAGCAGTCCTCCTTGAAGCATACGGATCTGCTTCTCTCCACTTCCTCAGCCCTGAGTCTCTCCTAAGCTTCATATCCTCAGCCATAGGATGAGCATCGTTGTGGTCTGGGATCTTGGGCTTGAGTTTTCTGAGAACTTGCTCTTCATCATCTTCTGCAGTGTCAGGCACTGGGGCCTTGTTCTTCTCAGCAGCTGGGATGCTTCTTGTATTCCTCTTTGGTTTTCGCTTTGGAGCTGGCTTGGCCTTGGAAGCAGCTGCCCCTGATCTTATGGCATCACCCATCAGCTTGGGTGCCTTAGGTGCTGGTGCAGCTACCTCTTCTTCTTCCTCCTCATCTTCCATGATGGAAGCCTTGCCAAGCACTCTGGCTACGGTTTTCTTCACCCTTTCCTTTCTTTTCTTGCCTTCAGCAGGAACTGGCTCTATGGGAGTGGGCTTCTCAGTTGAAGCTCTGGCCTTTGACATAGGCTGCCTACCTGCTGGCCTTTTGATCTTTAACCCTGGCTTTGTGCCCTGTGCTGGCTCAACTCTCTTGGAAGTTGCTTCCTCTTCTGCCACATAATCCTCATCTTCTGAGTCTGAGGTTATCTTCTTTCTCTATCTTGTGGCAGCTTTAGGCAGATTGCCAGGGGTGCTCCTGCTGCCATCATCTGAGGAACTTGAGGGACTAGTGCCCTCACTCATCTGCACTTGCTGCTCTGACAAGTTCTGGCTATCACTTTGGTCTGACATGATGCAAACTCTGACTGCTGACCCTGTGAATAGGTTATAGATGAGATATAGTGGATGAGCATCACAAAATGCAGAGATTTTTGCAAAATAATAATTCAAAAACTTAGTTTTAGTTTCCCACTGAAAGCATATCGGATCTACCGATTTCTAAACTCGGTGATACCGAAGCAGTTTTGGCACCTAAACTAGTGAACTCGGTCAGACCGAGTCACAGTTCGGTGGCACCGAGACTGCTAGGGTTTCACAGAGTTCCAAAATCAGTCACACCGATAAGTAATTATCGGTCAGACCGAGTCTCACTTGTGCAATGGCATAAGCCAAATCGGTGGGACCGAGTTTTTCAACTCGGTGGGTCCGAGATGGTTTCGGCGGAAACCTAACCCTAAAATTTTCGAATTAAACCTAATCTACGAGTTCATTGACTGGATAGAAGTTTAACAAATGTGGCAAGAATCATGATGATCACAATGTGCTAAGAATCGGATTGGGGAATAGCACAAAGATCGAGTCCATACCCTAGTTCGGCGGAGACTCACTACGGCGGCAACGGCGGGGTTGAATTTCCGTTGACGGCGACGGAGACCAGCGACTGGAGGCGGCTGGCGGCGAGGAGACGATCCGGAGACCAAGTTGGCAGAGCAGGCTATCGCGCGGGCGAAGGGGTTTGGAGAAATTTCCAAATTTTTGCCCGTGACTATATATAGCCCGACCCTGTCGGTGTGACCGAGTGGAACAACTCGGTGGCACCGAGATGCAAAACTGTATACAGTTGTTGCAACTCGGTGTGACCGAATGGTTCAAATCGGTTGCACCGAGATCGAAAACCTAGATCAACTTAATGATCTCGGTAGGACCGAAAGTGGGGTATTGGTCATACCGAGAATCATAAAGAGGTTTTGGAAGTTTAAGTCTATGACGAATCGGGGACTCCGAGCGCTCCTCACACAGAGTGGTTCGAATCTGACTTGATCAAATTTTGTGATGTAGCATGAATAGAGTTTGAGACGAGAAAAGCATAGATAGCTAGAGGAGGTTCTTAGGCATTCTTGTCCATCCACTTGGCAAAAGGAAATAAAACCAAACAATCAAAACAACAAGTGGATGTCCTTGAATGAGTAAAATATGCAACCAGCATGCTCACACAATAAGATGGCAAATGAAATATGTGACAAGGCATGCACAACCAATTCTAGCATCTATCAAGCAATTTGCGATGACAAGGTCATCTATATATGAGTATATTGACTTAGGAGTCAAGTGAGAACACTTGATCATAGGTCATACTCATCGTTTAAGCTCAAGTGGGGTTACCACTTTTACATAAAGCATTGTTGTGTTCACATCTTTAGAGTTGCTTTAGCTCAAGTCTTAGAGTAAAGCTCCCCCTAGATGTGATATCCCCCCTTAGAGGGATGAACTAACCTCGGGTTTTGTCGATGATGACTTCATGTAGATGTTGAAGATGTGGATGCTCAATGTTGATGTAGATCACTTGGAGCTATCCATTTGAGTGAATTGCACTTTCAATACCTACATGGGTTAGTCCCACAAGGAACAAACAAGGATATCCATAGACATAGAGTGATGCACACACAAGATGATGTCCATGAAAACTTTTAGGTTACCTTGTCCCTTGTCTTACCAACAAGAGGGTTTGTGACTCCTTGAACTAGTGCAAGATGTGGAAGTTGATTGCACTTGTTCTTGCCAAAATGATAAGAGTGAAGTATGTTGGCGGAGTCACCCTCAAGAACTCTCTAGTTCTTCTTCTTTTGGATCCACACCATCTTGATGGGAATCCTTGAAGTTGTAGTCGTACTTGATGAAGTGGAACTTGAAGTAGTCTTGGGAATCCACTTGACTAAGGTCTTAGGAGCTTCTTCAAATGCATCAATTTCCTCTTGAAGCTTGTCCTTGCCTTTTTGCTTGTAGTCTTGTGGTGGAAGATCATCTTGAGCTTGTGTCCCCTTGAAAGAAGTATCATACTTCTCTTGTTGAGGAACAAACTTTGTCTTGGGGTATTGATCTTCTTCCCACTCAACTCCATTGGCATTGAACTTTCGTTCAAAACCAACACCTTGATTCTTCCGGTGCATTCCTTACTTGCGCACAATTTCCTCGAATTGCTTACTCCCGGCAAGGCTTTTGTACACTCCTTTCTCTATAATTCCCTTCAATAAGCTATTTTCTTGCTCAAGTGTAACTTGGCTAAGAGAATCATTAGTGGAATCAAGAGAACTACTAGAAGCAACAATATTGGATTTAGCATGATCATTGTTACTGCTAGAGGAAGAATCTTTCTTGTTCTTGTTACTAGACTTGACTTGAGGCATGTAAGTGGATAAGAGTAAACGCTTGGCAATGTAAGAAGAACTTTTCTTGCGAAGATCATCATTGATTGCTTTTAAGAACTCATGCTCTTGCTCAAGATTGAGATTTTCAAAGCATAATTTCTCATGAGCTCTTAAAAGTTCTCGATGATCTTCGAAGATAGTTTCATGAGCTAACTTAAGAGTTTTTAGTTCTTTAGTTAGAGCCTCAATCTTCTCCTTATCATTGTCATTCGTTTTATCTTGATTAGCATGATTAATTGACGTTTCATCATAGTATTCATCACTAGAGTTGTCAACAAGCAAATCATCACCTAACGAGTCATCTTCATCACTATTGAAATCAACATACTCGGGGTGTGTTACCTTAGGACCTTTGGCCATGAAGCATCTTCCAATTCCTTCATTTGGTGAGTCAAATATGTCGTAGGAGTTGGTTGACACAAGTGCTAGACCGGCAACACCTTCATCTTGAGTATCTTCGGAGTCGGAGTGATAACTTCTCTCGGAGTGGCTGTCGGAGTCGGAGCCGGATACCCATTCACCAACATGAGCTTGATGTCTTCGTTTTGTGTAGCTCCTTGATGATTTTTCCTTCCTTTCCGAATCCTTGCTTCTCCGTGAGTATCTTCGTTCATAACGATCATCTCTACTCCTTCTCTCTCTTGGTGGTGATTCTTTGCTTCTTCTTTTTGGAGAATCTTCTCTTCTCTTATAGGGAGCCGTGCACTCATTGGAATAGTGTCCGGGTCTTCCACAACTGTAGCAGTTTCGCTCTCGACTAGAAGATCTTTTGTCATTGTAGGACCTTGACTTGAAGCTTCTATCTTTGCTTCTACTCTTGTAGAACTTGTTGAAGTTCTTCACCATTAAGCTCAATTCTTCATTGAAGTTTTGTTTCTCACTTGATGATGTAGGGGCTTCACATGAGGCTTTGTAGGCACCACTTGATTTGTTGTGAAGTTCCTCTTTATCCTTAAGTGACATCTCATGAGTAACAATTCTTCCAATCACCTCCGTTGGCTTGAGATCTTTGTAATTGAGCATCATTTGGATCAATGTGCACACGGTATCATATTTTCCATCCAAGGCTCTTAGAATCTTCTTGATGATGAATCTATCGGTCATCTCTTCACTTCCTAAGCCGGCAATCTCATTTGTGATGAGAGCAAGCCTAGAGTACATTTCAGCGACACCTTCACCATCCTTCATTTTGAACTTGTCAAGTTGACTTTGAAGCACATCCAACTTGGATTCCTTGACGGAGTCCGTACCTTCATGCATATCAATCAAAGTGTCCCAAATTTCCTTTGCATTCTCAAGACGGCTGATTTTGTTGAATTCTTCGGGGCACAATCCGTTGAAGATAATATCACAAGCTTGAGCATTGTATTGCAACATCTTCAACTCATCCGCGGTAGCTTCACGGTTTGGTTCTTTCCCATCAAAGAAGTCACCTTGCAAACCAACACACACAATAGCCCAAATGAAGGGGTTATGTCCAAGAATATGCATTTTCATTTTATGCTTCCAACTAGCAAAATTAGTACCATCAAAGTAAGGACCTCTACGGTGATAATTTCCCTCGCTAGACGCCATACTCTCCTAGGTTGTGAAACCAAGGCTATGACCACCAAACGCTATGGAGATCAAAGAAAATGGAGACCAAAGCTCTGATACCACTTGTAGGATCGAAAGTATGTCTAGAGGGGGGTGATTAGACTACTTGACCAAATAAAAACTTAACCTTTTCCCAATTTTAGTTCTTGGCAGATTTTAGCTATTGTAGGACAAGTCAAGCAATCATCACACAATTCAAGCAAGCATGCAAAGAGTATATTGGCAGCGGAAAGTAAAGCATGCAACTTGCAAGAATGTAAAGGGAAGGGTTTGGAGAATTCAAACGCAATTGGAGACACGGATGTTTTTCCCGTGGTTCGAATAGGTGGTGCTATCCTACATCCACGTTGATGGAGACTTCAACCCACGAAGGGTAACGGTTGCGCGATTCCACGGAGGGCTCCACCCACGAAGGGTAATGGTTGCGCGAGTCCACGGAGGACTCCACCCACGAAGGGTCCACGAAGAAGCAACCACCCACAAAGGGTCCACGAAGAAGCAACCTTGTCTATCCCACCATGGCCATCGCCCACGAAGGACTTGCCTCACTAGCGGTAGATCTTCACGAAGTAGGCGATCTCCTTGCCCTTACAAACTCCTTGGTTCAACTCCACAATCTTGTCGGAGGCTCCCAAGTGACACCTAGCCAATCTAGGAGACACCACTCTCCAAGAAGTAACAAATGGTGTGTTGATGATGAACTCCTTGCTCTTGTGCTTCAAATGATAGTCTCCCCAACACTCAACTCTCTCTCATAGGATTTGGATTTTGTGGAAAGTAGATTTGAGTGGAAAGCAACTTGGGAAGGCTAGAGATCAAGATTCATATGGTAGGAATGGAATATCTTGGTCTCAACACATGAGTAGGTGGTTCTCTCTCAGAACATATGAGTTGGAATTGTGTATGTGTTCTGATGGCTCTCTCCACGAATGAAGAGGAGGTGGAGGGGTATATATAGCCTCCACACAAAATCCAACCGTTACACACAGTTTTCCAATCTCGGTGGGACCGAATCAACAAACTCGGTCGGACCGAAAAGGTAAACCTAGTGACCGTTAGAGATTTTCGGTGGGACTGACATGCAACTCGGTAGGACCGATATGGTTAGGGTTTGGGCATAACGTAATCTCGGTGAGACCAATTACACAAACTCGGTGAGACCGAGTTTGGTAATAAGCTAACCAGAGAGTTGGTCAGGCAAACTCGGTGGGACCGATTTGCTCTTTCGGTGAGACCGAAAAGTTACAAAAAGGAAAAACTGAATTTACATTGCAATCTCGGTGGGACCGATCCGCTCTTTCGGTGAGACCGAAAAGTTACAAAAGGGAAACATAGAGTTTGCAATCCCATCTCGGTGAGACCGAGATCCCTATCGGTAGAACCGATTTGCTTAGGGTTTGGCAATGGCTATGACAAGTGAGACTCGGTGGCGCCGGATAGAAAGAATCGGTAGGACTGAGTTTGGCTTAGGGTTTAGGTAATATGTGGATATGGGAAAGTAGTTGAGGGTTTTGGAGCATATCACTAAGCACATGAAGCAAGAGGCTCATTAAGCAACACCTCATCCCTCCTTGATAGTATTGGCTTTTCCTAAAGACTCAATGTGATCTTGGATCACTAAAATATAAAATGAAGAGTCTTGAGCTTTTGAGCTTGAGCCAATCCTTTGTCCTTAGCATTTTGAGGGTTCCACTTTCACATCCATGCCATGCCAATCATTGAGCTTTCCTGAAATAGTCATCTTGGAATAGCATTAGCTCAATGAGCTATATGTTGTTATGAATTACCAAAACCACCTAGGGATAGTTGCACTTTCAAAAGGGCAGTATGGCAGAGTGAGTGCTTTGAAGACACCTAAGCTTATCTGGGACAGGCTGTCCAAGGTCAATGAGGGAGCCTCAACACAGCGTGACTCTTGAGTTGACGTTCTTCGAAATCTCTTCAACCGCTTCAAAAGACTCGACAATGAAAATGTTCAGTAAAGCTTTGATCGCCTCACTGACATCTCAAATGAGCTTCAAGCACTCGATGCCACTGATATCATCGACCATGAGGTGGTGAAGAAATTGTTGAGATCGCTTGATTCCTCATTTGATACCTTGGCATTGATGATACAAGAACGTGGAGACTATAAGTCACTTGATCCCGCCGATATCCTCGAGAGACTAAACACTCATGAGTTCCAGCATGCTAAGAACAGAGATCTCTATGGACCAAGCTATGGTAGATCACGGGCTCTGAAGGCCAAGGAAGTGTCTGAATCTGAAGGTGAAGATTCTGACAGCAGCCTTGGTGACCCTGAAGAACTGAGCCAGGAGCTAGTTATGCTCATAAGGAAGTTCCAAAAGTTCTCAAGACGTGGTCGCTTTGGAAAATCCTCAAGAGGTGGTGACTTGGGAACAGAATCCTCATCCCATGATTACAAGAAGAGACTATGCCACAAATGCAAGAAGCTTGGACACTACATTCAAGATTGTCCTCAGTGGGAAAAGGGATCAAAGAAGAAGAAGTACAAGGATTACAATTCTGATGATTCAAAGAAGAAGAAGAAATCTTCAAAGTCCTCGTCATCAAAACCTTCAAGGTCCTCATCTCACAAGAAGAGCAGCTCCAAGAAGGCTTGGGCGTTCATTGGCAAGGAAATGGACTCTAAGGCTGAATCTGAGGAAAATGAGGAACAGGAGGAATCTAAGGAGTCAGACTCTATTGTGGCGAGCCTAGCCCTCGCTACCGCTTTCGTCAGCAAGTCCATCTTCAACACTGAAGAAAAGGACCTCCCCAACACTACTGATGACGGCGATGAGGACTACGCTCCCACCTATTGCTTCATGGCAAAAGTCTCAAAGGTACTCAAATATCCCTCCTCTGAATCTAGTGAGGATGAATCTGATGAAACCTCAAACTAAGCTGTTCTAAACTTGCTAAGATTGCTGTGAAACTACAAAAGGCTCTTGAAAAGGTTCAAAACATGCTAGATAAAAGCGATGATATGTTGGGGAAGGAAATGGATCGCACTAAAATTTTAACTGAAAATCTTCAGAGACTTCAGTCCAAGTTTGACAATCTTCAAGGTCATCATAACACTCTCCTATCTAATCATGAGAAGCTTTCTTATGAATTTCTTCAAAGAAAGCAAGGTCTTGAGAAATTAAGAGTGAGTTATGAAGATCTTCAGAAGGAGCTGATTCATTACTTTCTCAACAGATCAGCGCTACTTAGGATGAATTTGTTCCTCCATGTTTGAAGTGCATTGAACGTGAAACTGCTAATTCTTCACCTGAATGTTCAAATACTTACATTGCTACAAATTCTTCAACTGCCTCTTCTATCATTAATTCCTCATCTGAGGACATTGCTAGTATCACTGATGATGGAGGGCTGAAGGAATTGTATATGACAGGCATGTACAAAAGCCTCAAAGGGCATCAGGCTCTTTGTGACGTGCTTAAAAAGCAGATCCTCAACAGGAACCCTAGGAAAGAGGGTATTGCCTTTGAGAGGAAACTCGATGCTGATGGGACCTACTGGAAACCTGAGCAGTATCCGAAAACATCATGGGTTGCTGCAAAGGGACCTTCAGTGGATCCATCTACTTTATATGGATTTACATGTGAATCTTCATATTCTTCTGATGAGTCAATTGACTCCAACTATAAACTGTTCAAAAATAAGAATGGTGAAGTATTTGCTAGATATGTTGGCACTAATTGCGGGAACGGTCCTCCTATGAAGAAAATCTGGGTTCCCAAAAGGTGCCTTGAAAATCTTCAGGTGAATGTCATCATGACACCACCTGTGAAGAATAGGAACCCTAGATCAAATTCTTCATATGGATCCAAGTCCTCATACGGACCAAACTCCTCACATGGATCAAATTCCTCAAAAGGATCAAAGTCCTCATATGAACATCATCATGCTAACCCGTCTATTTCGCAGGGAAGATCTAAGGATTATGGATATGTGCATTATTCTTCAAATCATTATGTTCATAAGTCCTCGAAGAATTTCTCTGCTTACTCGTATGCTTACCCTAACCCCTCTTATGTGAAATGAAGTGGATTGGCATCTATGCCACCTTTCTCTTATGGAGCTCGCAGAATGATGAACTCTTTGCCACCCCTTCAGATGTGGGTGGTGAATAAAAAGAACTAATCTCTTATGCAGGATCAGGTCTCCAGACGAACTTAATCGTCTGAAGAATTTGCTGGAGACCTGAACGTGCTTGAAAGGACGCAAGCTAATCATGAAGAAATGAATTTCCATTTCTCACTTCCTCATACTGCTTTATCTGTTTTATTGCTTGATGAAATTAATACCATATTCTTCACTGATGAAGTATATGAATTCGTAAGCTGCACTAATTCATCTGCAGGATGATCAACCCAAAGCCACTGAGTGGGTCCCCGATGGTGGATGTACAAATCACATGACTGGTGACAGGAGCTTATTGATGGACATTGCTTTATCTCCATCACATATGAAGCATATCACCTACGCTGACAAAGGCAAAAGCAAGGTATTGGGTCTAGGTAAGGTTGCAATCTCAAAGGATCGACACATGGACAAAGTCATGCTTGTCGAGTCCTTAGGGTTCAACCTCATGCCTGTCTCAATGCTTTGTGATCTTGATATGGTTGTTGTCTTTGGCAAGTATCATTGTGTTGTGATCATGGAAGCTGACAATTCCAAAGTCTTCGAACGCTTTAGGAGAGGATATTTGTATATTGTTGATTTCTCTACAGGACCACAACCTACTACATGTCTACTTGCAAAAGCTTCAGAAGGCTGGCTATGGCATCGACGACTTGGTCATTCTCACATGAGGAATTTGCACACGCTCACAAAGAAGAAGCATGTCATTGGCATGAAAATGTCAAATTCCTCAAGGATCACTTATGCGGAGCCTGTGAAGCTGGAAAAATGACCAAGGCCAAGCATCCAGCGAAGACTATCATGACTACTACTCGACCATTTGAATTACTTCACATGGATCTTTTTGGCCCTACTCACTATGCCACATTTACTAATGTTGCATCCTTATATGGCTTTGTCATTGTTGATGATTATTCTCGATATACATGGGTCCATATCATCACTTACAAAACTGAAGTGCAGGAAGTCTTCAAACGATTTTCATCGAGGGCTTCAACCAACTTTGGTGTGAAGATAAAGCACATCAGAAGTGATAATGGAACTGAGTTCAAGAACACTGGTCTTGATGACTATCTTGATGAACTTGGTATTACTCATGAGTTATCTGCTCCTTATACTCCTCAGCAAAGTGGCGTTGTAGAGCGCAAGAATAGGACTCTTGTTGAGATGGCCCGCAATATGCTTGATGAGTACAAGACGCCTCCTCGCTTTTGGCCTGAGGCAATTGATACTATGTGCCACATCATCAACAGGGTATATCTTCACAAATTCTTCAAGAAGACTACATATGAACTCCTCACTGACAAGAAACCCAATGTGAGTTATTTCAAAGTCCTCGGTGCTAAATGTTGGATTAGAGATCCTCATCACAGTTCTAAATTTGCACCGAAAGCACATGAAGGTTTTATGCTCGGTTATGGTAAGGACTCGCACACCTACAGAGTCTTCAACACCTGTCATCACAAGGTTGTTGAAAATATAGATGTGCGGTTCGATGAAACTAATGGCTCGCAAAGAGAGCACCTACCTCCTGTGACAGATGAAATACCTCCTGAGGAATCTATTAAGTTCAAGGCTACTAAGGATGTCATTCCTACTGAAGAATCTGCTAAAGAAGTCATTCCAGAACATGAAGAACGTCATGTTGATGCACCTGAGGAAAATGGTGCTGAAGAAAATGTTGATCAAATTCCTCAACGACAACCAGCTCATCCTCGTGTTGCAAATGAAGTGCAAATTGAGAAAATCATCAGTGACATCAACATTCCAGGTCCTCTCACACGCTCAAGAGCTTCACATTTATCTAACTTTTGTGGGCACTTTGCTTTCGTCTCTATCACAGAGCCTACTAAGGTAGATGAAGCATTTCTGGAGCCTGAGTGGATTCAAGCTATGCAAGAGGAATTACATCAACTTGAGCTCAACAACATCTGGGAACTGGTCAAACTTCTAGATCCTCACAAGCACAATATCATCGGCACAAAGTGGATCTACCGCAACAAGCAAGATGAAAATGTCCTTGTGGTGAGGAATAAGGCACGGCTTGTAGCTCAAGGCTACACATAGGTTGAAGGAATTGATTTTGATGAAACTTTTGCACCTGTTGCTACACTTGAAGCTATTCGCATATTACTTGCTTATGCTAACCATCATGATATCATCTTATATCAAATGGATGTGAAAAGTGCATTCCTCAATGGTAATCTTGAGGAAGAAGTACATGTTGCTCAACCCCCAGGTTTTGAAGATCCAAAGCAAGTCTTCGGACTCAATAAGGCCCTCTATGGCCTCAAGCAGGCCCCACGGGCGTGGTATGATACTTTGAAGGAATTCCTCATGAAGAAAGGCTTCAAACCCGGTTCACTTGACCCAACTCTTTTCACTAAATCTTATTATGGTGAATTGTTTGTGTGCCAAATTTATGTTGATGATATCATTTTCGGCTGTACTGACCAATGTTACAGTGATGAATTTGCCTATATGATGAGTGAGGAATATCAAATGTCTATGATGGGAGAATTGAAATTCTTCTTAGGTCTTAAGATTCGTCAACAGCGCAATGGCATATTCATATCTCAGGAGAAATGCCTCAAGGATGTACTGAGGAAATTCGGCATGCAAGATTGCAAAGGGGTCAAAATCCCTATGCCCACAAATGGTCATCCATGCACTGATGAAAATGGTATTGACTTTGATCAAAAGGTATACCGCTCCATGATTGGTTCTTTATTGTACTAATGTGCATCTAGGCCAAATATTATGCTTAGTGTTTGCATGTGTGCCCGATTCCAAGCTACACCAAAGGAATCACACCATAAGGCTGTGAAGCATATTCTTCGATATCTAGCTCACACACCAACACTTGGATTATGGTACCCCAAGGGCTCGGCTTTTGATCTCATTAGATATTCAGACTCTAAATATGCTGGTGATTGTGTGGACCACAAGTCAACATCTGGCACATGCCATTTCCTCGGACAATCTTTGGTCTGTTGGTCCTCGAAGAAACAAAATTGTGTATCACTGTCTACTGCTGAAGCTGAGTACATTGCTGCTGGTTCTTGCTGTGCTCAACTACTATGGATGAAGCAAACACTCAAGGACTACGGCGTCAACGTGAAGAATGTGCCACTCTATTGTGACAATGAGAGTGCCATCAAGATTGCTCATAACCCAGTTCAGCACTCGAAGACAAAGCACATTTAGATTCGTCATCATTTTCTTCATGATCATGTGTTGAAGGGAGACATCTCTATTGAGCATGTGAAGACCAAAGAACAGCTAGCCGATATCTTCACTAAGTCCTTGGATGAGAAGAGAGTTAGCAAGTTGCAGTGTGAGCTAAATATCCTAGAATCTTTGAATGTTCTTTGAAAAGGACACTCAGCCTAACATTTATGCAAAATTGATGACTTACATGTGCAACACATGAAGAAATGTTTTTCTTCAATCAATGAAGAATAACACTCTAAGTGTGAAGAAATTAATGAAGAATTTGATTCTCAGAACCCTACGACAATTGTACGCGGTGTCTGAAATCATCATTCTTATACGGTGGGTCATGCCACCACCAAATGTTGAAAATCTTCAATTGAGTTTTTCCTCATTTCTTTGAAATTCCTCAGTTGTTTTTCAACTTGCATTGTCTTCACCATTTCCGTCATTTTTCTTCATTGGCTATATATATATATATATGAGTTTATGTCCTCTACATCATTCACTTATTGCTATTTCTTCTAGCTGTTCTTTCTGCTAAGTGAATGTGATCGGACCCTTTCCCCCTCTATGCTTAACTCAACCCAGACTATTCACAAATTCTTCATGTGCGTTCTATTTGAATATTGTTCAAAATCTTCATTGTGTCTTTGTCAGCTGAAGAAATTGTGAACAGAACTTTAAAACCTATCTTATCTAAATTTTCGGCTTTGCCGCTCAAACTGTTCCGCATTCTATGCGATGTTTATCTATTCACCCACGATCTCGCAGGATCGTCACCTCTCCATACATGGGTGACACATGTCAAGCGAATGAGAAAGGTCAAGGGCACGTTCGTCCTATTTCCTCGGGCGAGTGGTTTTTCACTTCGGCTATAAATACCGCTCTCCCTTCCTCACTTCACTTTTACTTCGCTCGACCTCACTCCCTCGCTGGAGCTCCCCAACCCTAGCGCTGTCGCTACTTCCATCGTTGCCGGTCAAGAAGAGCTTCACTGCCTCGACCTCGTTGCCGCTGTACTCATGTCGGATGCATATTTCTTCACTCCACCACCGCCATAGTTGTATTCCTCAGCCAAGTTAGGGCGTGGAAGATCTGAACCGACGAGCTTCAAATCTACACTTCCTAGTTCGTCATGTTCTTCGTCAAGGGTAATTAAAAGTTACTTTTACTGCCCTTGTTGATTCTGATGTTTTCTTCAAATCTTCAAAAGGTGTTTATTCCTCAACTCTTCACACACTAAACACCTCACATATCATATGTTCTTGATTTGTTTCTCTAAGAAAATTTTTCTTCAAGATTCCTCAATTGTGTGCATTTTCAATCTGTACAACTCTGGAACCTAAGTCAAAGAACGCTAAGTGAAATTCTTCAAGACTGAACTGGTCAAATTCCTCAAACTTGTTCTTATTGCAAAACCTTTTGAGAACGCATATGACCTCTCCAAATTCCTTGCAACTATACTTTGTTCACAGGTACACATGTCCACTGCTGAATCACTAGGTTCTCATCAACTTGACTCATTTGTAACGTTCCTCGAAGAAAAGTTGCATACCTCTTGAGAGAACTCAATCATTCAAAACCCTCAGGTGAAGAAAATGGCAGATGGCAAGAAACCACAGAAGGGAGGAAAGAGGCCTGAGGTCAACACTGCGTTTGAAAACTCTGAGGATATCTACAAGGATTATTGCACTCCTGGTGAGGCCAAACATGGCGAGGAGGACAAAAATCAGCGCAAGGTGCGCATACAAAGAATAGAAAGGAGATGGGCATGGGAATGGAGGGAGTACAGATATGTTACTCCCAAGTATATGAAGAAATTTGCTCTTAATCCTCCATGCCCAAGACCTCCTGTGGCACATGGCCAAGAAGCTGATCCCACCAGCCTCAAGCATGGTGAGGATTGTACTGATGAATGGGCCAAGCGCCAGGACAAGCTTGCCAGAGTTGCTAAGGAAGCAGTGAGGAAATTCAATGAAGACTCTGCTGCTGCTGCCATTGCTGAAGCCTCTCCAAGTAAGCCCAAGAAGGCAATGCCAAAGAAGCCAGCTCATAAGCCAAGTGCTTCTACCCAAATGCCCTCATGGCCAAGTTCCTCGGCAATGCCCTCACGGCCAGTTTCTTCAAAGCCCTCAAGGCCAATTCCTCAACCCACACCAGCTCCTCCAAAGTCCTCAACTCCTCCGTCAAAGTCCTCGGCACATGCGCATCTTGCCTCGTGCCAATGGACAATAGGCATCTCTATTGCCTCAGGCGCATTTGCAAGTTCTTTAGCTCCACTGCATTCTTCAACTGGCCCCACTCTGCTGAAGACCAAGGCAACTGCTGGAAGAGGCTCTCGACAAAGTTCTCAAAAGAAGCAGGTCGCTTTTCAAGTGCCATCTGATGAATACGAAGTTGATGATGAAGAACTTGTTGAAATCATCAGGGACAGGCAAGTCAGGGTGGCTAGAGCCAAAGGCACAAGTGTGTCTCTGCTTTTTGATCCAAAGTTGATCCTTGATTACATTGATCTCTGGCACAAGGACCCCAACACTCCCATGCCTGATTTCAAGTTGACTCCTGGCCAAAGTCATATGTTGACTCACTTCATTCAAGAAGAGAAATGGAAATTTGAAAAGGCCAGGCAGATCAAGAAAGTGCAATACAAAAAGGAGCGCTTCCTGAAGAAAAACGTTGTCTCTATGAAAACTGAAGAACTTGTCACTATTCAATGTGAGATCAAGAAACTCAGTGATGAATTTGACGCATACCACACTGATTGGCTGGGAGCCAAGGTTCGTTTTATGAGACTCGCTGACAACTTCACCTCCACTGTTGCAGCACAAACGCAACAAGAAATTCCTTAGGCTGCAGCATCTGATCAGCCTACTGAAGAAAATCCCAGCACCGCTGATGACACTCAAGCTGTGGAATAAAATGCTAATTCTAGGGCTGATGACTGCATTCCAGCCGCTAAAGAAATTGCTAGGGCAACCACTAGTGTTGTGCCTGAAGAAAATGAAGAAGTCAGGGCAACTGCATCAGTTGTGCCTGAAGATCTTGGACCAAATTCCTCTGCTCCTCCTGCGCCTACACCAACTCCTATCCTTCCATCTGCATCAGATGTGAAGAAGACCAAGGCTGCAGAGCATGCAGTTGTGAAGAAAAGGAAGGCATCAACTGCATCAGATTCTTCAGCTCCGAAGAAAATGAAGCCACTGACAAGTTCCTATGACAATCCAATTGATGTTGTTCCTGTCTCATCCATGCCATCAAAGGACCTTGTTCCTTTTGATGAAGAATACGTGATCCCAAGAGGATCAGATGATGACATTCCTTCTCCTGCTTCGTCAGATCAGTTGGATGAAGAAATTGAAGTCGATGAAATCCCTTCAACCCCAATAATCTCATCGCCCATGCCTCAGTTCACTGTTGAAGAGGCCGGCGTTGAAGAAATGGATGAAGAAGAAGATGTGGACATTGGATGCACAACTCCAGTGATGAACGATGACTTTTGGGAAAGTCAGCACCCCAATTCTCCTCTATTCACACCCCTTCAACAAATTCCTCAGTCCCCTGTAACCACTGAAGTTCAAATGGGATCTGAAGAACCTCGTGCCACACCATCTGTCCATGAAGAGATTCCAGCCACTAGTGCTGAAGAAAATGTAAATGAAGAATTGAAGTCCCAGGCTGACACTGAAGAAGAACCTGAAATTCCTTAGCCTACGGAACCTGAGATCGAGATGACTGACACTCCTCACCCCAAGCCAAAGGATCCCTTCTCAAAGAAGCAAAAATTCAAGGCTGATGACTTGTTTGGCGAGCATGTATTCTTCACTGACTACAATCCTTATGACTCTGCTCGTCTAAGGAGGAAGCGTTTCTGGACTGCCAGCCAGGCCAACTTCTATTCTTCACTGCTTTTCAACAAGGACAAAATCTTCTACCATGAGCATATTCCTCACGTGGACATGGAATCATTGCCTTGTTTCTCTCCTGTCCTCGGTGTGCTTCATGACGCAGGCCTCCTCAATTTTTGCTCTGACATTGTTGATTGGAATGAAGAGCTTATTCTTCAGTTCTATGCGACATTGCACATCACAGGTGATCCTGAAGATATCAACACTTGGGTCTTGGACTGGATGACCGATAACACTCATTATAAGGCACCGGCCTCTGAATTACATCATGCCCTGCCCATCAGTCCACCCAGTGCAGGAGCTTGCTGCCTGTACCAAGAACCTGAACTCACTGCTCATTACATGCAAGTTCTAATGAAGCCTCTGAAGCCCGGCCAAGCCCCAAGGACCAAATTCCTTGTGAAGGACTTGCTCTATGTGCCCAGAACAATATATCGCATTCTGACGAGGACAATGAGTCCTATCAAAGGCCACGACTCATCTGATGAGGAAATACTTGGCATCATGAAGAATCTGCTATTCAACATCATTCTTAGCATTCCTGTTAATTATTATGATTTCTTCATGAGGACTCTGGCAAATGTTGCACTCTCTCCGTTTGAGTTGAAGCCTTATGCTCCTTGGATTATGAGATTCCTCAAAACAAGGTCTTCACTCAACTACAAGGCTGATTTTCAGAATCACCTCAGCTACCTGCCCCCGATTGAAGTCCTCAAGTAGACTTATACCTCAACTGATGAAAAGGGGAAGGCACCTGTTGTCATTGATGAAGGCATTCGTCCATTGGATGGTCAGTTTCGCAAAGCTGCATCTTATTCCACCAATGATGACTCTTCCACTCATGACTCTGCTACAAATGCATCCAAATCAAATCCTCAAGCCACAACTCCCAGGGTGATGACTGACCGTGAGCTGCGTCTTAGTCTTCACCAGAAGGTGGATCACAACCATAAATGGGTTAAGTGTCAGTTTCGTTCAATTCTTCACAACATGAATGCTACACATAATGCAGTGAAGAAAGACCATTACTACCTCCATGAGCACCTGGGCTGTCTTATCACATCTGTATGGTGAAGAAGATCTGAAGCAAATGGGTCTCAAGGAGAACTTTGACTGGTCTACACCTCCTCTGAAGAAATTCCAGAAAGTCAAAGTTCCTTCCTTGGTGGCCAGATCATATTCTTCATCACGCGACACCGACGAGTATGAAGACCTGGACGGCACTGCGGCAGGCCCTACAATGACAAACGACCCCAACAACGTTGGCGCTCCTCCATCAACTTGATATTCTTCAGGGGCGTTAGTCCTCATTTTCGATCCTTTTGGTCATTCGATGACAAAGGGGGAGAAATTTGAGTTAGTCTTCAAGCGGGTCTACCTATATGGGCATTTTTTCTAAGTAACAATTCTCGTTCTTTCGAAGACTTTGCTGGATTGAGTTGTAATCTTAAACTCTATGGTGGTCTGATACTTTTGCTGAGTTTTTCTGCATGCTTATTCCTCATTAATGTTAATGCACGCATGCTGAATTACATCAGTCACCATCTCTCATCATGCATTTCAAATTCTTCATATTATATGTTAAATGCGTGTATGAATTACAAGATATAGGGGGAGATCTCCATGATTCTACTCTTCAAAGTGTGCATTGCTTCAACAGCAAAATCATCACTATGCACATCTTCAGGGGGAGTTCCTCTATATCTTGCAATCAAATTCCTCAATATCAATATTTACACTTCATATGTTTATCCCCGTTGAAAACTTAACCTATATTGTCATCAATCACCAAAAAGGGGGAGATTGTAAGTGCATCTAGTGCCCCTTAGTGATTTTGGTGTATTGAAGACTTATAGGTTAAGGGACTGATGCGTTTGTGAGTGTACGTAGGTCTATAAGTATATGAGGAGTTTGATATTTACAGAGAAAGTCGGCCCCAAAAAATGAAGTTCTTCGACTGAAGACCTTGAATTTCTGAAGACTTTCTGAAGACTTTGAAAGTGAAGAAATTGGTGTAATCCTGAAGACTTGGTATTCATTCGAGGAACATGAAGCATGAACACTTTTATTTTTGTAGTTTTATTTTCTCTTTCTTGAGTCATAGGAAACACCGTGCTGTTAAAGGGGGTCGAGGAAATACTTAGAAAAAATTTCCAAGTGATGCTCAACTCAAATCCTACACCTACCAATCCCTTCGAGTGAAGCCATTGGAAATCTCATATAGTTCACTCAATTTCTTTAGTGACAAAGACGAAGTTCTTCTGGTCTCTAAGGAATTTGTTCTGACTGAGGAGTTAGGAATTCGCCAGTGCGTATTGCCTACATAGTGAGGAACATGGTAGCCCTGAGGAATTTGATACTCAAAATTCCAATCATTGTTGTGCTATGCGCCAGCTGTCCCAAAAATATCTACCCACCTAACGGTCATATCATTGAAGGTCATTTGTGTCTTATCATGTCGAGTTGCTCCCTAGGCTATAAATAGCCGCCCCCTACAACCACTAGATGGTTGGCTACTCCGAGAGAAACTGACACTTGTCATTTGAGAGCATCCCATCCTCCGAGGACTTTGAGTGAAAATCATCAAGTGAGGAAAACCCAAACCCAAACACCTACAAACCCCAAGTGATTGAGCATCACTGAAGAGATTGATCCTGCATGGATCCAACGCTTGTTACCTTTGGAGACTGTGCATCTTCCACACGGTTAGGCGTCATGGTCTAGAGCATCCAAGAGGAAATTGTGGATCGCCGAGTGACCGAGTCTGTGAAGGTTTGGAAGTCACCTGAAGACTTACCACGAGTAATTGGGCGAGGTCTGTGTGACCTTAGCTCAAGGGGAAAATGGTGAGGACTAACTGTCCTGAGCTACGTGTTCAGGACTGGGTGTCCGGGACTGTGTGTCCTCAGGTTTAAATACCTAGCCGCCCTAACCATACGTACAACTGTCACAGCAGTTGGAACTGGTCTACCAAATCATTATCTTCACCGAGATAACTGGTTCCATTTCCTCAACCCTTCCATTTCCTCTTATCTGTATTGTGTGCTTGTTCATATCTATTTGAAGACTTTGACTGAAGACTTTCTCTATTTCCTTTTCCACAGTTCAATTTCTTCAGTCTGTTTGTCTTATCCTGTGTTTACGCTTTCTGTACTTTGTGCTTGTTTTCATTTCTTCATGAAGCCATGCTCATGCTCTGTTATGTTTACTTCTTAGTACTTATTCCGCTGCAAGTAGTTCTTCACTCAGGAATTTCCTCACCCTGAAATTCCTAAGTGAAGAATTCATAAAAATCACCTATTCACCCCCCCCCTCTAGTCGATATAACGCACTTTCACAAGTACGTAGCCGTGTAAAGGAACATGCATGTTTCATCATCAGTCAGTAGTGGTGTACAAATTCTCAATCTTGTGAATAGTTCATTTTTGCTCGACTGTTATATCTCCTGCTTCGGTGATTACTTGTGTCTGATCAACTGTATGCCATCATCTAGTGCATTTTTTAATATTTATGTTCCAACTTATTATTAATTTAGTTTACAATGCACTAAACTATTTTATTCACCCTATATACATATTCTTATCGTATTCCCGTGAGTCCATTTTTGGAAAATGTTTTCCCCGCATCTCTATATTCACATCCCCGCATCATGGAATGTAGCTAAAACCACTACTTTTCTACCAAGAACCCTAACCATAGTCGATCATTTAACATGGATGAGACTAATAAAAGACTAGGAGGAGGGTGGAGGGGATTACTGGCGTCTTTTCCGTCCGGCACATCTTTTGGTTCGACGATGAACCGCCGAAGGCACCTGGATGGGCGGAGGCTGCGGGATCCCATCTGAGGTGGCAGGGGCGGCACATCTCGTGGGAGTCCGAGGGAGGTGGCTAGGGTGGAGATCCTATGACACGCGGTGGCCGCAGTTCCATGGCCGGCGGACCAGCGGCCCTGAGATGGACGGCGCTGGTGGCAACGCCCTGATCGGATCTGCCACGGGTGGCCTTGCGCCAATCAGCAGCGCATGGAGGGACCGATGAGGAGATGATGGATCTCCGCCGGAGTACCGATGGTGGCGTACGTCTTCCTGGCGAGGCTCCGCTCGGTTCCAGCCAGCCGAGAATCGGAACGACGTGGCTTCCAGTGAAAATCACGCCTAACTGCGGCCTTGGCGGATGATGGCGACATCTTGGACATCATTCCCTTCTCGAGGCATCATCGTTGCAGGTCACGTCAACCTGATCCGGATGTTCCAGGGGAAACCATAGATCTGGGTATAGCAGATTGGACGATGACGGCGCTTTCGGTGTCGTTCTCCCTCCTAGGGGCATCGTTTGGAGCAAGTGCTGGCTGGAGGGGACAAGAGGAAGAGCGGTGTTTCATCTTGCCCATTTATGGCGGCGGATCTCGGCGGCGTGGCGCAGTGGAGACTCGGCGCCCGATGCACGGAGATGGACTCGCGCAGGATGGTGACGTTGTCTGGCGTTGTGGTGGCGTCGACGGCAGCTAGGCCGGGCAAGGTAGATGCAAAAGTACAGCACTAAGGATGGATTGATGGCAGGTGGCTGCGGCGGCCTCATACCCGGCAGGCGTCCTGGTTGAGGAGTGCGCCAGACTGGTAGGTGCCCCATACCCGGCAGACGTCCTAGTTGGGACCCCAGGTCTTAGATGTTAGGTTTGGCTGCGAGGTCTGAATGGCCCAAACTATCAGCATCCCTTCATCAATTAGATAGGAGTAGCGACACTTTTGTTGCCTAGACGGTGGCTTCAGTCTTACTATTGTATGACTTTATAAGGTCTTGTGTGAATAATTAATAAATAGGCTGCATGCATCGTCAAGATGCGAAGACCGGGGGTCCTCCTCCATTTCTAAAAAAAGGAGAAGGGACATGACGCAAAGGCGCTGACGAGAACATCTGAGGGAGCGGTGTGTAGTTAGGTTTCTAAGAGCCGATAGGGTAGGTCCCACATGTATAAGGGTGAAACCTGTTCGGATTCGGACGGATAATGCTCACACCATATGTTACTTTATATTTATTTTCAGATTCAAAAGCGGGTCGGATGCGTATTCAAATATGGATTATGCGGATTCAAATATTGGATTGTGTGGATTCGAACATGGTACAGACTCGGGTCGTAACCCGAAAAAATGACCGAACAACACAACTATACAAGCCACAACTCAACAGGGTAATACAATTAATAATGTTAGAATTGTGTCAAATATTATTGTACAAGTTAGCTTACATCATGTGTCTACCCCCGATATATATGAGAGACCTAGGATACAAGTGTCTTATTAGGACACAACTCCTACCCTGTTTACACACAGTCCAAATCCAAGTCCAACTGTAACCTAACTTGTACAATAATATTTGACACAATTCTAACAAACTCCACCTTGGTGAATATTCTCCACCACCTTGGATTCATCCATGCGTTGAACCTTCATGTACATTGGACATGAGATACGTCATGAGCACCGCTGCTACTCCCAGACTCCAGGTGACTCCACCTACAACTGTAGTCCCTTCTCGTCTTCACCATCAACACTCGAACAAAATCAAGTTCCTCATTACCCTACTTTGTGCTCCCAAACTACCGGAGTATCCGTTCAACGTCATCACGCACCAATCACTGACCTGCGTGAAAGTGAACAACTCACATATTGGATGTCACATATAAGGGTTACCTGAACTCAACATCCGCTCTTTCTTGACCATCTATCTGAAACTTGAAGGAAATTTCACCATCGCCCTGTGTCGCCCTGAGTCAAATTCATAGTGTCTCATCCTTTTCCCAGATAGTCTCTGGCATGTCCCGCAGCTATAGCACTCCGTCTCCTTCTTTACTTGTCATCCACACTTTTCCATGTGCACTGAACACCACAGAATATACGGCCGTGTACCCTCTCAGCTTTTGACAATTTTATACTTTCCACCACTTTCTCAATTCTCCATGGTCAACTCATGTCCATCAACTGGCACCGATAGACCCCGTCACCAACTTGAATCTGGTACTCATCAACACTGCTTCAGCACCCCCTGCATAATTTGTCTAACCACATGTCTGACCACCAGTGCCTTGGTCTGTCGCTGTGTCCCATGCTTACCGCACGCCTCGCCGCTATCACCACGTCGAGCCTCTGATGTCCTGGTCGAGTCTCCCGGGTAGCTAGCCCCCATTGCCTCAACCCCCACTGCAGAGAACCACTGATCATCACCGACTAATGCTGAGTATCACGTCTCCATCAGACCACTGGTACCCAGTATGAAACTATGTGTCTCTCGCTATCCCGCTGAAATAGGCTTCGACTCTCCGTTAACTTACGCCGTAGCCCCTCCATCAGCTCAGAGTGAAGTCATCCTGATGTAGGGTGGAACCCTATGTGGCCGATCTTTCACGAAAGGAACGGATCCTGCGATGAATACGGGGAAGAACAGAGATAAAACACAAGGGGAAACACTCAAGAACAAGTCCAATCACACATCCACTAGACAATCAAACACACAAGATCCACAAGGTACATGAACAACAAAGGGAAAGATACAAGGTAAGGTTCATCTCCATGAGGAGGTCTTGATTGTAGAGTTCATCCCAAATCCAAAGGAGATGGGGGCTTGAATCCTAGAAGGATCTTCCCACAAGGGGGTCTTCAATCCAAGGTGGATTTCTCCGAAGAGGGGCCGCGGTCTCTCTCGTGGAGTAGATCCATAATGGATGAGCAAAGCTCTATCTCTAAATGAGCTACTACTTTGCTAACCCTAACTAGGAGGTGGGGGGGGATTATATATAGTCTAGGGACACGAAGGGGTAAGTGAGGGGTACATGGGCTCCGGCCCGCAACACTAGACATAGCCAGGGGCCGGTCGTCCGACAGGTACCGGACGTCCGGTGGCTCGTGAGGGTCCGGTCGTCCGGTACTTGACGGACGTCCGGCGTTTTGGCTCGGATGAGGTGGCGCCGGATTTCCGGTGGCGGTCGGACATCTGGACGCTGAAGTGTGTCAGATGTCCGGGACTTGTCGGACGTCCGCTCATTTTGGCTCGGGTGCGGGATCGCCGGTCGTCCGGTCCGGGCTGGTCGTCCGGTGGGTCCTCAGGCGTCAGACATCCGGTCCCGGTCGGTCGTCCGGTGGCTGGAGCTTCTTCCGTAGTCATTCTTCTTGTTCCTCGCGCTTGGTGTCCTCGCCTTCTGGTCCATGGGCTTCCTCTTGGTTCCTGGACATGCATAGCACACAATTTTGAGGTAGTATCCATGTCTCATATGTGGAAAGTGGAAATTCGGAGAGGAGCGAGTTCACCTTGTGTCCAATGGTGTATAGTCGAGGTCTCATCTTATGTATCCTTGGGGCTTGGAGAGTAGTCAGAGTGTACATGGGGATGAACGTGGGATGCTCTGCATCATCTTCCCCCCCCCCTTGGGAAAGATCCGACCTCGGATCATGATCCTCATCACGATGGAAACGGTTGCCATGGACGGACTTGTAGTTGGATGGAGTTGAAGGCATGGCGCAATCCAAGTACTCCAAGGTGTCTCCGGTATGTGGTACATGTAAAATGAGCAAACACGAAGTACACTTGGAAATACAATGGTTAGTGCACACAAAGTGTCCATCAAGTAAACATGTGTCCGTGCGACAATATTAATCATGACAAGGTGCATGAAGCTTATCCAAAAGATATGGAAATGTATGCACAACATTCATGGGAGCAAAAGCAAGAATATGATCAACGGTGCAAAATGATGTCATAGAGAGTCGGTTTATGAATAGCATGAATATGGCAATGGATGCTCAATATGAGCATGTGATCATGCAATTGATGATGGGCAATATGATCATGATGTATGAATATGCCATCAAGAAAGATCACAACAAATTTTCTAAGGAAATGCACAAGCTCATATATCATGGATGACATGGGAATACAAGATGCAACAAGGCAATCATAATATGAGTCAATCCATGCATAAGATGCAAATTTGTCATGTGTATGATATGTCCATCGAGCAGGACATGTGAGAGCACAATCAACAAATATGGAGGTGTTCGTGTACCAATGCTTGATGTCGTGGCATGAGTGGAGGTTCGAAGGTGCATCCAAGAAGTCCGAGCACTCCTCAATGCGAAGGTCCATAGAGCCAATCTTCAATGTCGGTCCTCCATCCAATAGGTGCAACATGTAGACAAGAAGAAGGAAACAACAATGAAAGAATGACCCATCCAATATGCATATTTGAGGATGGCTCAAAGGGAAAGAGTTCACCTTTAGGAGATTGTCGCAAATGTTGGTGTTTCACATATTGTATGCCTTCACATGACCAAATTGTGTCATGCCGGTATCGCCTTGTGAATCCTTCAACATGGAAGAACATGACAAACACTCAGAAAAACAAATGAGGTTAGCGGAGATGCAAAACCTATCATTCGTGTGGTAAAATACCCAACAAGTGTATGCATCATGCTCATCATAAAAAAGAACAAGGGAGCATTTCATAGTATGGTGGCATATGATGTGAGAACAACCAAATACAATAGGCTCAAGTAAACAAGCATGCATCACAAGTAATATGTCCAAGTCTCCGAGATCAATAAACATAGATGCAACAATTGGAGGCAAGCGACAATGAAGAAGATGTATCATGTGAGAGGCATGAACATATATGTCATCAACCCAAGAAATCAAGTAATAGTGTAACATGGGTGATGCACAAAGCAGGCAATCATATGAATCAAGGCAAGAAAGCTAGTAGTGCGAAGATGCAACGTACTAGAAGGGATCATGTCAAGTATGTCATGTGTGCAAATAGTGGTCATGAATAATGCACAAGACATATCACAAGCATGAAAGGAGGATATGAGCAAAATAGCATCAATAGCATGAGGCACATGATAAACATGGCAATAGCAACAAGGATCTCCACCAAGCATGCAAATACACATAGGAGTAGCATAATGGTGAATCATGGGTAGATGCACGCAAGGGTCACAATTGCATGGCAAAGGCATAGAAGTAAGCATAGCATGCAAAGTGAAAAGGGGAAAATGAGCATGAAGCGACAAGCGGTATATAGCCCATAGCCGTGTGAGAGCCAAGTGAAAGAGAAGCGAGTAGTCGTTGCGCGAAGAGAGCGGTGGGAAGGATAGTTCACGGGATACCAAGTCATCTTTGCTCTCAAGAGCTCATTTCGTCAACTCTTGGGATTGAGAGGATGACGAGTATACGGGAGTACCTACACAAAACAAAGACAAAGGGAAAATTGTGTGTGCGTGGTAGATGTACAAATCATCCATCATGATGTGTACGTGCTTGTGTTGGTTAGCATAAAATATCCAATTCTCGAGTAAATGAGATGCGTGATATAGAAACATGTCATCCATCATGATAGGTTTGTTGTTATGTATAGCATAATGGAGACTCAAAGTGTATAATGCATCACTAGAAATATGTAGAGCATTGTTATTAATGGAATGCATACGATGCAAGCAATCATGGCAAACATGCAAAGTTTGGAATGCATCAAAATCTCCTAATATGTATGAGGAAACTATGGGGGTCTCCTCATGAGAATTAATGGGAACATCACATGGAGAATATTGACAACATCCAAAACAAAGCATATTTGGTTCTATGTGATCATGGCATGGCATAGTAGATGAATTGTGCAAATCATGTAAAGGAAGCATGGCAATATCATCACATGAAAAACAAAAGGCAATGACCATCGTCTCGTCATCTATGCCATAAGTGAAATGGGATTTATTTTAATGGTACATGCATAGTTACTATGTTGAGATTGAAATGATGCAATATGGGATATCTCACTCATAGCATATGACAAGGTTAATGGATTGTCAAACATGATGTGACCAAAAGAATTTTCACATGATATCCTATGGAGCATAACATCACAACTAGGCAACTCGACATGCTCGTCATCATATTCATCATAAATAGGTAAGTCATGACATAAGGAAGTCACACTAGCATGAAGCATGGGAATAGGTGTGTTGACATCATGCAAGCAATCATTCATAAAATAGTCCACTAGTGGGACAAGAGAAGCACCATCACCTATGTTACCTTTGGAGCATCGCTCATGTGTTGTAGGTGAGGTGTCGAAGACCGAGTCGTGGTCATCTTCATCTTGATGGAACCATGTGGGGGGGTGCAGCATCGTCCATCATGGCCATCATCATCTCCATTGGAGGTATGGACTCATCGTGGATAGGCGTGTCTTCATGTAGGAGACCTAGCACCAAAGAAGAAAACACACTCGGAGTAGAGGTTAAGTCGTTAGAAATCAAAGTGGTCTCACATGCCGTCTCAACTACCTCACTCACTAAGTGTTGTGGCTCACGCACTCCCTCTTGGATGCTCTCACTCATATGGTTGGTGGAGTCACCCAAATGGCTCTCAACCTCACATAGGATGTGTGGCATGCTCTCAAGTGTGGGGCTAGTGGTGGTCACACTCATCCTCTCAAAGGAAATGCTCTCAATGTCACGTGTGGTGGAGTCACTCATGTCACTCATGTGGTGGTGGCTCTCCTCACATGGCAATTGGGGCATCTCGTCACATGTCGGTGTCGGAGAGATGCTGGTGCAAATGTCTCCATGCTCAATCACGTCATAGTCGTAGCCATGGATGAAGGCCGAAGATGGCACATCATCACTCTCCTCTAAAACCAAAGATAAGGTCTCATGTGCGGTCTCATAGCTTGACTCAGAGAATGAGTCTAATATGGGCGTCGTCTTCATGTTGTTGAAGAGGTTCATGCTTGTCACCGTGGTCGAAGGGGATGGCCCTTGCTCGACCTTCTCGTCGCCATCTTGTTGTTATAGGAGGTCCATATGATGTGGCACCTCATAGCTCGTCTCCATGACCGAAGGGAATTTCCCATGCTCGGCCATCTTCCTTGAGGGGCTTCCGAAGATGGAAGTGTCACCCTCGCTTGTAGGTGGTCGCCTTGTACTTGATGATGTCGATGTAGGCGAACTCACGGGAAGTAGGCGAAGATGCCGTACATCCAAAGGCGAAGATGCCTTGATAGCACTTGGCGAAGATGCCAAAGTGGTGGTGGTAGTCGTAGCTCCGTCTTGGTGGTGCTCGTCTTGCGGTCTTCTCTTTTGCTCTTGAAGCTTGGCCTTGGCGTGAAGTAGGGTTTGTTGGGACTTGTAGGTTTGCGCTTGTGGAGCATCATCATGATGATGGTGTCGTTGTCGCACTTGAGCTCGTAGTAGATGTCGTTGGTCGTCGTCGTGCACATGTTGCTTGGAGGTGACTTGCCCTTCATGACGAGGTGGATCACGTATTTGATGGTGGTCGCCATGGAGATGTGGACGTGGACGACTTGCGCTTGTATCTCTTGAGCATTCCGAAGATGATCGATTTGAACGTCGCCGACTTGAGGATGATGAAGGGGGAGAACGGTTGATCAAGGCCCGAATCTCCTCCATCCTTGCATCTTGATCCTCCTTTTGTGCGGAAAGCTTGTTGTCGACGTAGTCCATTTTCCTTGCTTTGGAGTGTCCAATGTCGATGGAGAGGTTCTCGATGCGCTCTCGCAATCTTGATTGTGCGCCTTGCATTTGTCGTTGTAGATCGAAAATTGATGCTTTGGTGATGTAGTTGTTCACGCCGTCGTTGTTGTGGAAGACCGGAGATGAAATGACTTGCCTATCCATCACTCCAAGTGAAAAATGTGAGTGGTAGAAAGAGAAGAACGAATACCAGATGTACCTTGACCGAAGTTGAAAGTGGATCAATGATCACTCCAATGTGGACAAGGAAATAGCACAATTGGTACCAATTCTTGTCGGTTTCTCACACCTACAAAGTAAGGCTTATGGTGGAGCTCGGTGAGGATAGTGGCACAAAAAAATTGATGCAAAATGTTAGCAAGAGTCAATAATGTTGAAAGAGTTTCACAAATTCGCAAGTGAAACAAGTAGACCAAAACCTATATGTGGCACACGGAAACACACACACGGATAGATAAATGGGGTCGTGCAACCAAGGAATGAGCTCAAAATGTGGAATCCACGAAAAATGCTCTTGTTGCACAACTCTAGAGAGACGCTAGCACGATTGCTCAATAGGCGGATACGACACTTGTGCACAACCTATAGGAGACAAAAATGCAACGACTTCTATTCCAAGTATGCTATGTATATGATGTTCCGGTGGTATGATCCTAGATGATCGGATATGACAATCTTATGCAATGTGGTACGATTATATGGCACTTGCTTACAAGCTCTTTGTTCACTCTTTTTCTTTGCTTAAAAGCTTTTTTTTGTATGGCCACTTTGCGAAATGCACAAACCAAGATAGTAATTGTGTATATGCGGGAACAAACTTGAGGCACAAGAGATGATATGATGATACCAATATGATACGGTATATATGCAATGTATGGTGTAGATCACTAATGTGCACAAGTAACGTTGCCGGCAATACTCAAATGGCTAGTCTCGATAGGCAAGTGACGCAAAATGGGCTAGGGGTTATCAATGCAATGGCAAGGGAATATACAATGGAGGGATACCACGATACCAAGATGATACGGAGGTTACCGTCCGTGTCGATGATGAGTGGCAGTGATCTTGATGGAGATACCAAGATGATGGAGCCTCGTCCCTAAGTAGCCGAAACACCTTAGGAAACGGAAAAACCGTGAACTCAAAATCTCAAATGTCAAATGTCAAATGGTGGTAGCGGGAATGCGGAGGTGGTGTAGCGAATGATGTGGTGGAAGCCCTAGGCAAAGATGCCAAAGTTTCAAAATTTTGATGGAGTCAAATGATGTTGGTGGTATTTTTTTGGGAAGGAGGATGTGAAGAGTTTTTCAACGAGCTAAAGAACGTCAAAATCGGAGTTCGGATGAATTAGTTATGGCCAAAACAAAATTTGAGCGAATGTGATATCTACAGGTTACAGACGTCTGGACAAGGTCGGATGTCCGGGAGGGCTCGGAAGTCCGTAAATTAGGCTCGGATTAGGGGTTCCGGTCGTCCGGAAAAGCTCGGACGTCCGGTCGTTCCAGGGGCTCCGGACGTCCGTAGAAGGTCGGTGGTCCGGTGGGTCGGGGTCAACGCGAAATTTCAGATCCGGGACGCGATTTTGGGCGGAATTTGGGGATTTGGGGGTCAAAATAGAGGAGATTTCATGGATGGAAAGTGGGGAAATGCTAGTTCCACTTGAAACCAAGCAAATCCAACAAAACTTCGTCAAACCAACAAATCACAAAAAAATTGAGGCTATTTTTGATGGGGATTTTCGAAATTGGGGAAGAACACAACAAAATTAGGCTAGAAAACAACGAGGGGAGGCTCCGAAATCATGATCAACGTGGCTCATGATACCAAGATGATGTAGGGTGGAACCCTATGTGGCCGATCTTTCACGAAAGGAGCAGATCTCGCGAAGAACACGGGGAAGAACGGAGAGAAAACACAAAGGGAAACACTCAAGAACAAGTCCAATCACACATCCACTAGACAATCAAACACACAAAATCCACAAGGTACATGAACAACAAAGCGAAAGATCCAATGTAAGGTTCATCTCCATGAGGAGGTCTTGATGGTAGAGTTCATCCCGAATCCAAAGGAGATGCGGGCTTGAATCCTAGAAGGATCTTCCCACAAGGGGGTCTTGAATCCAAGGTGGATCTTCTCCGAAGAGGGGCTGCAGTCTCTCTCGTGGAGTAAATCCGTAATGGATGAGCAAAGCTCTATCTCTAAATGAGCTACTACTTTACTAACCCTAACTAGGAGGTGATAGAGGAGTATATATAGTCTAGGGACACGAAGGGGTAAGTGAAGGGTACATGGGCTTCGGCCCGCAACACTGGACATAGCCAGGGGCCGGTCGTCCGACAGGTACCGGACGTCCGGTGGCTCACGAGGGTCTGGTCGTCCGGTACTTGTCGGACGTCCGGCGTTTTGGCTCGGATGAGGTGGCGCCGGATTTCCGGGGGCGGTCGGACGTCCGGATGCTGGAGTGTGACGGATGTCCGGGACTTGTCGGACATCTGCTCATTTTGGCTCGGGTGCGGGATCGCCGGTCGTCCGGTGGGTCTTCAGGCGTCGGACGTCCGGTCCCGCCGGTCGTCTGGTGGCTGGAGCTTCTTCCGTAGCCCTTCTTCTTGTTCCTCGTGCTTGGTGTCCTCACCTTCTGGTCCATGGGCTTCCTCTTAGTTCCTGGACATGCATAGCACACAAGTTTGAGGTAGTAGCCATGTCTCACATGTGGAAAGTGGAAGTTCGGAGAGGAGCAAGTTCACCTTGTGTCCAATGGTATATAGTCGAGGTCTCATCTTATGTACCCTTGGGGCTTGGAGAGTAATCGGAGTGTACATGGGGATGAACGTGGGATGCTCCGTATCACATCCATCAGACTCCAACTCCACCTTCAACATGACTCCATGGTGGTTGTACGTGCCACCCTCCCGCGCCCTGTCGACTCCAAGCTCTCATGTGCATCGTCTTGAATCAACCCCACGCCAAAGTCTGTCGAAATCGCACAAGCCCTTAGGCTTGCACCACGTGTTTCCACGCCCCAGAAGTCGGTCACCATCAGCATCACGCTCCTATGTCGTTGTCGCTGAAATCACCGCCGTCTTCTGCTTTGACCGACATCCCTACCGATCCATCAAATTGTCCAATCCGACCCAGCCGAAATTATCCGACTGCACCATGCTCCACCCTGCGTCGTGTCCGCCTCGCACATCTGTGCATTTCCTTGGACGCCTTGTATATGCATGATCCTTCACGACACACTCTAGACTCTTCCCGAGCCTTATACGCACGCCGCCCTTGCCACACAAGTCCATCTTCATCAACTTGGCATTTTGCTACAAAGTCAAGCAACCCTTCACACCAACAGACTGAACATCTTGATGCAACACTTGAAAAAACATGTAGCCACCAGACCAAATGATCTTATATGAACATGCGACGCCGCGCCTCGGATTTATTCTAACAAATAAGAGAGTAGTTCAGCAGCTCTTAGCCTCTTAAGTTCACATGCTAATAAAGGGTTCATGCCTTCTGTAGAAATGTACTAGAACAAATCATCACCACCTTCAGACCATCAAGCAAAGAAGTGGCATGTGTGCTTGTTCGTAAACAACCATCAACGTTTCTACTACAAATCATCACCATGCTTACACCGGCTGGCTGTGATTGCCACATCTCTGCCACGTGTGCAATTCCGGCGGAGACAAACAACTTCTCAGCCAAGAAGAGCCGGGATAAATCGGGATTAGATAAGACAGGGTGCTGATTTCAAGAATTTGGAGTTCTAGATTCATTTCAGACTTCGAGTACAAAGTAAGGTTTTTTTACACACGTACAACAGGCGCACATACAATGCGCGATAAAACGTCGTGGCAGGTAGGTGGACGTGGCAAGCAGATCACGGCAGCTTGGCGGACGCGCTTCTGCGCCTCAAGACAGCACCGCTGCCGGTGCCGGCACCCTCCATCTCGGCTCGAAATTTGGCGGAGAGCGCGTTCCTCCCGGCCACGGGCGTGGTGGGCCAGAGCCCGATGCTGACGGCCATGTCCTTGAGCCCCTCCAGCCGCTCGAGCGCCTCGACCACAGCGACCATGCTTGGCCTGTCCCGGGGCTGCGTGCTGGTACACTGCACCGCCAGGTGCGCCAGCCCGCGCGCGCCCTTGACTGAGTAGTGCCCCGCCAGCTTAGGGTCCATGATGCAGCGGAGGCGGCGGCTGCTGGCGAGGTAGGGCCGGGTCCACTCCACGAGCTTGATGGTCTGCTTAGCATGCGCGCCCCGCCCGCGTACGTGCTCCATGGCCCGGCGGCCCGTGAGTAGCTCCAGCAGCACCACGCCGAAACTGTACACGTCGCTCTTCATTGTGAGGTGGCCTGTCTGCACGTACTCGGGTGCCGCGTAGCCGTGGGTGCCCATGACGCGGGTGGTGACGTGCGTGTCCTCCCCCTCGGGACCCATCTTGGCCAGTCCGAAGTCTGACAGCTTCGCCGTGAATTCCTGTTAGTTCCACCGGTCGACGATCAGTTACACACACAACTTTAATTACGAGACTGCCGGTAGATCGATCCAATTCGATGATGCATGCCACTTCGTGAAGGACGGAACGTACCGAGTCGAGGAGGATGTTGGACGCCTTGAAATCCCGGTAGATGACGGGCTGCTTGGCGCCATGGAGGAAGGCGAGGCCCTTGGCGGCGCCGATGGCGACCTTGAGCCTGGTGCCCCACGGTAGCGTCGCGGATATCCTTTTGAAGAGGTGGTTCTCGAGGCTGCCGCGCGGCATGAACTCGTAGACGAGGAGGCGCTCCTCGTCCTCGCAGCAGTACCCGAGTAGCTTCACCAGGTGCTGGTCCCGGAACTGCCCAAGGAAGATCACTTCGGCCTGCAACCCCATCCCCATGCAATCAAATTACTAGTTAGTTAGGGTTGGTCTGGAGGACTGACTAGGAATCTGACAACCGTACGTAACAGCGGGCAAGGATTATATTACCAGCCACTCCCTGTGGCCCTGGTGGCCGGCGATGTCGAGCTGCTTGACGGCGACGGGCTGGGGCTCAAGGCCGGGCCGCATGCCGGCGTCGACGAAGCCCTTGTGGACGGTGCCGAATCCGCCCTCCCCGAGTAGGTAGCCGCTGGAGAAGTCGTGCGTGACGCCGCGGAGCTCGTTGAGGCTGAAGGAGTGCAGCTGCATGGGGCCCACGCCCATCCCCCCGGCGGCCTCGTCGTCCTTGCCGTCCCTGGGCGTGGCGGGGCTGTTGGTCATGGAGGAAAGGCGGCGGAAGGAGGCGAGACGGCGTGAGAACTCGGAGCGTGCCGGGCGGCAGCTTGTGAGCCCGTTCCCGGCCACCACGGCGTCCTCGGAGCTGCAGCACTTGGTTGCCGACGCCAGCACCGGTCTCCATGGCCTCGGCATCCTCCTCTCTACACTTGGTTAGGTACTAGTGTAGCTTGGATTGTTGGCGAGAGCGTGGAAAAGGAAAGGAAAGGAGTAAGAGCGAGCTAGAGGTAGAGGTGGTCGAGACGAAGCAGTTGGTGCAGCAGGTTTGTAGTGGTTGTGAGTGTTGGGGGAAAGCACGGCGTGGTAGGGATGATATAGCAATGGCGACGGGCGAGATTGGGCAAAAGGGAGTGCGAAGCCAACCGATCCAACACACAACCCAACTGCCCGATCGAACCACTCCCTCTATCCTTTCCTTTGGTCCAGTCCAGTGCATGCATGTGCTTATGGCATCCCCAGCTTCGCCTTTTGCATGCGTCTTTTTTCTCCCAAACCATATATACTAGCCTAGTAGTGTAGTACCATCCATATTAAACTGATCGTCGATCGATCGCACCTGAAATGAAATTGTAGTATAATACACCACCCGTGGTACTAAATCAGTGTATGATGATGGAATTACACGACCTTCATGAAAATGACTCATGTCATCCGGACCCTTGGCCCGTTTTGAATGCATAAGGTAGAAATCTATCTACCTTTTTATTAAAAAAGGGATGAAATTACACAATGTATTGATTAGATGCAATCGCACATATATATGATGTAGAAGGTGGCTACAACCTCAACTATAACTTCTTTCTCTCTTTCTGCCCAATACGCGTGCACGTACGAGAACTGTACCAATCCTACATGGCATGCTCGAGATGGGTCTGATACACAGATATGCACATTACACTCTCCAAGAGCGAACCTCGGCAGCCTCTCGAGCATGCCATGTAGGATTGGTACAGTTCTCGTACGTGCACGCGTATTGGGCAGAAAGAGAGAAAGAAGTGTATTGGCTAGGACCATGGTTTTGGGTACCGTCCGAGAAAAACGGTTACCGCGCGGTTACCAAGATTCTCGCCGCCCCACGAGAAAGTCATATCCCAAGCAAAAAATGCCGAAATTTTTCAATTTTTACCTCCAACATACACTAGTATAAAGCAACATCTCAAGAATATAATCAGAGCCAGCTGTGGCCTGGTGATAACCATGTACTTCTGTCAGTAGTATGACGCAGGTTCGAGTCCTCATCTTCGCATATCCTTTTTTTGTTTGCAAAAAATATGTACATGAAAAAAGAAAGACCCACAGCAGTCGACCTCGCGACCACCTTGCGTAGCGCGTGTAGACGTTCCACTGAGATACTATCACTTCTGTGGTCAAATAACGATTCAATAGCTCTCTATAACGATTCAATAATAAATTTTGTCCGTCATATATTCGGTATTTCTCGGTTACCATGGTAACCGAGAATCTCGCCCCCCCCCCTCCCAGAAAATCCGTCCATTCGGAATCGAAAACCTTGGCTAGGACAAACTATTCCAGGTCTTCCTTTCCGAGATGCAGCCGACCCTGACTCAAGCCAGCGATTGGATGCTTGATTCTATCTTACTGTAACACCCCGAGAATCATGCTACAGTGATCACCCTTAGTTAATGCCATGTCAGCAAATTTAACAGTGTCTAATCATCATTTGCATCATATAGATTTTCAAACTACCAATTCAAACTTCAATTTAATTCAAAGTGGAAAATAAAAGTTGTTCAAATCAAAAACTAAAATGTTCATTAAATGGAAAATAATTCAGAGGCAGTTATAAAATTGTAACCAACATTTTATGGATTAATTAAGTGACACTAACAACCTGAAACAGTGGCTAACAACAACAATTAATAACCTTAAAATTAATCTAAATTTAATTTTGAAATACTATTTTACCCAAACTAGTTTTTGGTGCTAGGATATATTGCCCTGAAATTTATGAGTTAGCTCCCTTATGTTATAAAAATAATTTAGGTGATAAACTTTTTGCAAACAGAAAACAGAAATAAGAAAATAAAAAGGGGCCTAATTTTTACTTTGCACTTAGACCTACTAGCTACAGGTGCGGCCCAGCCCACCTGGAGTCCCCTCCTTCCTCCTACTGCTCACCCGAGCTCGGTGGCCGCCGGGCGCTCGTCCAAGCCGCGGATGGCCACGCGGCGACCATCCGCCTACCCCCCCCCCCTCCCCGGCGCGCGGCTAAGGCCACCCTCGACCCCGCTGGAAACCCTAGCTACCCCCAGTTTTTTCCCTCGCTCTCTCTATCGCTCCCGCTGCGAGCTTGCCCGAGAGCTCGCCGCCGCGACGCTCGATCCCGCGGCCATCGTGCCTCGATTGCCTCGCCGACGTGCCCGAACGGCTCCCCAACATCGACTACGCCGAACGGAACGTGTTGGGAAGCCTCCACACCGCCGCCATCTTCTTCTCCTTCCTCGGATCTCCGCCGTCTATCGCCGTCGATTCCAGATGCTCCGCGCCTCCCCGAGCACACTGCCACTTCCCTACGGCTCCCGGTGAGCCACCACGTCTCTCTCCTTGCTCCCCCGCACGGATCCATCACCGTAGCCGTCGTTGCCATCACCGCCCGAAGCCCACTCCGCAACGGAGCTGGTCACCGCCGTCCTCGTCGATGTCGTGCTCACCCGACCTCGCCACCGTGCTCTGGGACTCGCCAGGACCCCGTAGAGCCTCCCCACTAGTCCTGTCGTGTCCTCTAGCCGCAGTTCGTGCGAGGGCCGAACTCCGGCGTCCGCTCCGCCGCTCGCCGCCATAGCTTCCGGCCGTTTACGGCCGCACCGCTCCCGTAGATGGATGCGGCGTTGAACGCTCGTTCGAACGAGCCTAAGTACGCCCCGAACGGAGCGCCATAACGTTTTTTCGGCCAAGTCCGGCGAGCTCCATCGCGTTTTTGGTCGCCGGAGTTGTCTCCGGCGCATACGCGGACGTGGCGCAGTGGGCCCCGCCATTGTGTGACTGACCAGTGGGCCCCTATTTATAATTAGTCTAGTTAAACTGTTTTAATTAAAACTAATTAGTTATGTTAATTAGACAATGACACGTGGGGCATGCCTGCTAATTAACCCTGTTTAGTTAAAATAAAAGCCTATTAGTTCCCTGTCAATGACATGTGAGTCCCGATGGACCCACAGGTCAGTTTGACCTGGTCAGCCGTCCTGTTGACTGCTGACGTCACAGTGATGTCAAGCTGACGTAGTATTTTTTTTATGATAATTTATTTAATTCCAGAATATGTTTAAAACTTTGAAAAATCATAGAAAATTAATCGTAGCTCGGATCGAAAAACTTTATATATGAAAGTTGCTCAGAACGACGAGACGAACCCGAATACACTACCCACATACCTGTCAGATGCCTCTAACTATCTGAACATGGAACTTTCCCCCTCCGGTCATCTGCCTGGCACAGGTCCGGAACCGGGAACACCTTCCCAGTTGAATTCCCCCTTCACCTATAACATCTAGGACTGCGTTAGAACACGTCTAGCTATGCCCGTTGTCCTGTTATGCACTTGCTTGCTATGTATTTACTGTTTCTCCCCCCTCTTCTCTTTGGTAGACCCCGTGGCGGCTGCCGATGCCGCTGTGATCGACTACGTCACCGATGACCCATCCTTCTTGTCTGATCAACCAGGCAAGCCCCCCCTTTGATCATCCTGATATCGCCCATTCCATTTTCTCATGCTTGCATTAGATTTTGATATTGTTATTGTTTGCTCCTATTCTGATGCATAGCCTGCTTTTGTAACCTGCTTATTGTTACCTACCTGCTTATCCTAAACTGCTTAGTATAGCTTTGTTAGTGATCCATCACTCACCCCCACCTTGTCCTTGTTGCCCCTGCTTCATCATCGAAGACCCGATCAACGGGATCGAAACCAGGCCCCGGCACCGCACATCACTTACCCATTTTGTTGCTCGACTCTGCAGAGTTACCATCGAGTGCCGAGGGTGGAACCTCTTACATCACTCCTGATGAAATCTCTGTAGTATAGCTATTCGGTCATGGTCATCGAGGGTGATTTCCTCCTTAACCACTTCCGTTACGGCTCTGTCGTGCAACCCCTCAAGTGTGGACCTCGAGGGTGGATCCTCTTACGTTCACCTTGATGATAACATCGAGTGGAATTCACCGGGGGTGATTCCTCGGGTTTTCCCCTTGGTGTTAGACACCCAGTTACTATGATTACTATGACTTTACACTGAACCATGTTACTAAAGACGGGTCGACCCTGAGGGGTACCCGCGCGAGCTTAATAGCAAGTGATGTGGAGTCGGGTTGACCTGGAAGGTGCCCGCGAGATACTTACGAGGCGTGGCCGGGCATTCTTAGCCCTTGCCGGAAGTACTCGAGACGGGGCGACGGGGTCACATTGATCGTGAGTCTATGCTCGTTACCGCGCGTTCCTAATCCACTATGATTTGGATATTTGATCCGAGGGGCCTCTGGCCTGATAGCACTAACCGTCACATGGGCATAGTATGGGCGTTCTACGTCGTATGCATCAGCCGAAGCTTAATAGATGTCAGCGATTGAGCGGCACGCGCCGGGTTGGACTGCGTAAGCTCCTGCCTTGTTGAAGGAGGTAGCTAGGTCTGCTCACCGGCCGCCCACGCAACGTGCAGGAGTTCACGGGGCGATGGGCCAAGACCCCTGGGGGCATGTGCTGGCCTCTCTATTAAGCCTAGGTCGGGTTGCGGTGTATTGTTTGGCCGAGGCCGGGCACGACCCAGGAAAGTGTGTCCGGCCGGAGTTAATCGAGCGTGGTGGGTAAGTTGGTGCACCCCTGCAGGGAAGAAAACATCTATCGATAGCCTGTCCTATGGTAACGAACACTTGGAGTTGTATCTCGATCGATACAACTAGAACTGGATACTTGTGATGAGAACTGGATGGTGATGAGAATTGGATTGTGTTGATAACTGGATAGTATGGCTCTGGGATTGCTTTCTCGCAGGGAGTCGAGAAAGGATCTCTGGTCGAGGTTGATAACACTTCTACTACTTTACTTTATGCTACTCTACTCCCTCCTGTTGCTGCAAGATGGTGGTTTCCAGAACATGCTAGTCTTCGATAGGACTAGGCCTTCTCTCTATTCTGGCATTCTGCAGTTTAGTCCATAGATACAACCCATTCGTTTGATACAGATGCATACTTAGTTTAGATCTGATGTAAGTCTTGCGAGTACTTTGGATGAGTACTCATGGTTGCTTTGCTACCTCTTTTTCCCCCATACCCGATTGTTGCAACCAGATGACGGATCCCAGGAGCCCGACGACACCACTGAAAACTACTGCTACCCCGAGGGTGCCTACTACTACGTGGAGACCGCTGACGACCAGGAGTAGTTAGGAGGCTCCTAGGCAAGAGGCCTTGCCTTTTCAATCGCAGATGCTTTTGTGCTAGCCTTCTTAAGGCAAACTTGTCTAACTTATGTCTATTCTCATATATTGTTGCTTCTGCTGACTCTTGTATTTTTGAGCTTATGTATTCGAGCCCTCGAGGCCCATGGCTTGTAATATAAAGCTTGTATTATTTTAATTTGTGTCTAGAGTTGTGTTGTGATATCTTCCCGTGAGTCCTTGATCTTGATTGTACACATTTGCATGTATGATTAGTGTACGATTGAATCGAGGGCGTCACAAGTTGGTATCAGAGCCGACTGCCAGTAGGATCCCCCTTTCCAACTCCTTGGCCGAAGTTGAGTCTAGAAACCGAAAACTGTTTTACTAACTTGGCTGTGTGTCTTACGGGCCCACGTCGCTAATTGAGTGGTATTAGGATCTTTTATTCCTCGTCTATACTCTATGTCGTGGAATTGTCACGGCAGATGTCCTTAGTGTCAGGACTTAGTCGCGAGGCCAACGCATCTATGTGGTAGCTTGAGAGGGGTTGAGCGGGACGAGAGACACGAGGTTTTACCCAGGTTCAGCCCCTCACGGTGGAGGTAAAAGCCTACGTCCTGCTTCATTGATATTGATGATGATGATGATCACGGTTACAAGAGTGCTCTATCTTGAGAGCTATTGTCTAAACCTAACTTGTCCAACTTGTGGAACTTGTGAATCTTGTCCCCTTTTGGGGAGCCCTGCCCCTCCTTATATATGTTGGAGGGGCGGTTTACATGTGGAGTCCTATAGGATTAGGACTATTCTATCTCTAATACAAACCGGATACAAGTCCCGGTCTTAGCTCCTTGCAAGATAATGTTCGTCATGCCTTTCCTCTTAAACCGGCCCACCGTTAAATGTGAACCGGCCTTCTGGGCTTTGGGCCTTGTCATCCGTCGATCCCGCACGCCGGATCACCAGTGAGTCATAATGACCAGGTGGGTTGCTTGTAAACCGCCAGGTCAGGGCGGGTCGCCAGTAACTCGCTAAGTGTCAGCGAGGTCTTCAGATAAACCGCCAAGTCCGGCCGGGTTAACTTCCGGTCGGTTTACACCGCGGGGTATATCCCCGACATTAGCCCCCAAGGTTAGCTTGGATTTATTCATGGTAAACTTATGCTGCAAAATAAACACAAGAACAAATTTGACAGGTTATGCTCCGGGTTAAAAAAAATTGTAAACCGGTACCTGATCATCCTTAAGTCCTTGTTATTTCCTCCTTTTGGGAAATCCGGGTCAACAGACCAGCTTCATAATCAATTTGCCGACATTGGTTTGTCACCGAGAAATATTGTGAAGAATAACTCCTTTGACTCAGCTCCGAAAGCGTCGGTTTAAGAAATATGGGTCTGAAAATACTTATCTGATATTCAGCCGGTTTGAAGATGTAAAACTTGCCGGTTTAATATTACCAAAATGGCCGATTTATAAATATTGATGGCGCCGGGTCATAATTGTTGTCGACACCGTGTCATGTAATTGATCTTCCTGATTTGCTCAAAACTGATAAAATGAAGATGTTCCTTCTTTATATGCATAATGCCTGTAGCCCCCAAGTCTTAAGAGGAGAATATAGTGATAACTTAAGACTTGCTCCAATAAGTGTTTCAACCTTGAAGAAATCCGGTTTGTTCATCTCAATTATATAAACTGAATACTCCATATATGTAGCCCCCAAGTGCCGGGTTGTCATGCTTGCAGCAACCTGGGACTTGTAATTGCTTATAAAAACTTCAATCAGTGTAGCCCCCACGGGCCAGTTCAGTAAGATAATATTGAGCTGGGACTTTATATATACTTCATTGAAAATAACATCATATGATGTAACTCCCATCATGGGGCTTGAACCCACGTCCACAAGGTTAAGAGCTTTGTGCTTTACCAAGTGAGGAGTGGACCCTTCAATATAATGGATAAAAACGTGTGTACCTTGAATTGTTGACAGGAGCAATTGGTAGCCCCCAAGGGCTGGGTCATTACAATGTGATGAGTCGGGTCTTCAATAAAGTGAGAAAAAAATGATTTTGCATTACCCCCCAAGTGTCATGGTGCATGCTTGCAGCGACATGAGACTTGCATATTTGATGAAATCTCAACGTGAATAATGTAGCCCCCAAGTGTCGAGTCGTAAGCCTGCAGCGACTCGGGACTATTCCTTCAATAAATCATATCCATTGATAATATAACAGCCATTGCGCTAACGCGACTTTGAAAACCTTAATCATAATACTGGTTACTGATAACCATAATAAAATCCAGCCATGTTGGCTATTTAAGATAACATAATCCGGTGAAAACCTTATTCATTCAATACCATAATGAAAATTCAGCCAAACTTGGCTATTTGAATAATATAACCCAATGATTTATGAGCGCATGATTCCAATGGCCGCAATCCAAATATATATATACTGGTGACTTATAGTCCAAAGCCAGGCCGGTTTAACAAACCTGTTTCTGCATACAACAAGTTTAAAGTGTCCTGGCAGTTTACCGCCGGACGGGTCATAATGCCCAACATATAACCCGGGTTTATAACCAAGGCTGCACTAAAGAATAATCAAATATGAAATATATATCATACCTGTGACATTGAATCACATTGTTGGTTTTACCAACTTTTTGTAGTAAGGGTGATAACCCAAATCTCGAGTACTGATAACTCCTTTCATATTGTGCCGGTTTATGATAAAACCGTGCCGAGTTGTGATAAACACCGTGTTACTCCATAAGAGGATGTTAACAAAAAGGATCAAACCGGGCAAATAGTCTCCGGATTGACGTGAACTATGTTCCGTCAATTGATTGGTTGAAAACTTTGTCGGTTTAAAAAAACGCAATAAAAAAGAAAAAAGTATCTTGCAAAGAAAAGTGCGAAGCAAAAGCAAAGACAAAACCGTTTGCAAAAAAGGTTTATTTGAGCTGATCAAATGGCATTACCATGGCCGAACACGACCAAGCTCCCGTTAGGTGTAACTATGGTTCTAGTCAGCCAGGTCCCCAAATGAAACCGTGGCATTTATGCCGACCAAGTGGCATGGCAATGGTTCGGGTTCGACCAAGCCCCCAAGTGATTCTGTGGCCTTAGGCCGATCAAGAGGCATGACTGGTTCAGACGTGACCAAGTCCCCAAGTGATCTGGTGGCTCTCTCCTATCAACAGGTATGGTATTGGTTCGGACATGACCAAACCTCCAAGTGATATAACATGATGCTTTTAAAAAGCGAACTCAAGGGGTAAACCGGAGGCCGCTTTAGAACAACTCTGTGTAACCATACATGATGTAAAAGAACAGAGACCCCGCTTTATGAAGCAGAAGCCCCCATGTGATCAATAATATATCAGGCCAGTAAGGCGGGATACCCATGTTTGAACCACGCATCGTGGCAGCAGGTCCTCTTCGGCAATTTTTAACTTTTTGCAAGAGATAAATTCTTCTTGAACCGGGATCTTGAACCGGATATTGAGAGCTTCAAAGCTTTGTGGGAGACATCTTTCCCTTAAACCGGATTTTAAACCGGAATCTTCATTTTCAGCCGGAAAATTTTCTGACGACCTTTAAACTCGAGTTTGCGAGAAGTTAACTCCTTTTTGAACCAGACATTGTTAAACCGGATTTGAGCGCTCCAGAGCTTTGTGGGAGAACAGATTTCCCTTGAACCGGACTGTAAACCGGATATTTGAGAGCTGCAGTCAAACTGACTTCCCTTGAGCCGGATTTTAAACCGGAATCCTTTCTGATGACCCGGATCTTCTTCATTGAGCCGGGATTTTGTAACTGTCATATACTTTCTAAACCGGAAATTTTCTGATGGCCTTTAAACTTTCATCAATATAACAGTAGCCTCCACGACTGGGTTATCTTTCCCTCCATCATCCTGGGGTTCTTAAACCGGCTGAAACTGGCAAGATTTGCTGAGTCATGTCATCGTAGCCCCCGAGTCTCAGAGGTGACTCAAGGAGTTGGCTTGAGACTCTCCATATTTGACCGTGATATAAACCGGCATAACTTGTATATCATTGGCGTTGATAGCACGATGTGAATCCATAGAAGGTTGAGGTGACTGCGGCGGGTTGTAAATGATCCCATATGAGCCGTATCAGCAACTCGGCCAATTGTTCCTTCCAACTGGCGATTTGAAGTTAATCAAAACTGTAGTGGCGGCGACTTGTGCGCCCAATAAACAGCTCATGCAGACAGGTGCGGCCCGGTATGTTGATATAGACCAGGCCGTGAGAGACGGACGGTAAAAATGACCGCAGCATCAGATACAGCACAGCCAGATGAGTCGGCCGCGGTGTAGTAAGTCGGTGCGGACGGGAGAGTCGGCCGCGGGAGTTGTAAACTGGCGCGGACGGAGAGCCGCCTGCGGGTATTGTGAACCGGCGCGGACGGGGAGTCGCATGCGGGCATTGTAAGCCGGCGTAGATGGAGAACCGGCCGCGTGTTGATGTAAACCGGACCACAGGCAGCTTGCGCGCGTCCGTTGAGCAGTGTGGAATGGTCAAAAGCCAGTATAATGACGCCAGTGCGCGCTCCATATGCATGGTGTAACACCAATGTTGTGGCGAATAATTGTCCTGCATATAAAAATATGCAAAACCAACGTAATTGTTCTTTTTATAAAAACAATATATGTCAAAAATAGACTTAGATAGATGTCACCTGATTTGTTCGGACGACGGATGATCATTATATGGTGTCCGTAGATAACCAAAAAAAACTTCTGTGTTGATCCTTTCAAGGGCCTTGCCAGAGTTTGCCGTAGTTTGTATAACCTGGAGACTGGCACAAGCACCTGTGGCGGTGAACTGTACTATGTGGCAACGAGGTCAACCCGGGCAGCGCTGCGCGTCAGAGCCAGACTGGGGACACCGAAGAGATGAAGATCAACGCTGGCCACCAAGGCAGGATGAGGCCGGGACAGCGGAAGCGGGTGATTCGCGGCTGCTTTGGCGGGTCGGAACTGTGAGCACTAATGAACCCAGCATTAGAGGCGGGGCTTGCAGTAGTGTTGACTCGCTGCACGGCTAGAGACATGGCAGAGGTGGAGGTGACTCAGGGCGACCGGAGATGTTGTATCGACGAGTGACAGCAGCTGTGGAGGTGGCCCATTAATCTTGGGTGTTTCTGTATAATAAACCAAAGTCATCTGACACACTTGTCTCCGGCAAATATTTCCTCCATGTACTCCCGTATAAGTTAGCCTGAAAAAACCGTTTGACTGATGTATCATGAAGAAACGACAGGGATCTGGCTGCAGATTTGGCTGGTCTCTGATTCGTGCTCCTCCCAAAATTACTCAACGCACCCGCGGCAGACACGGCGACTGAGTTCCCCTGCGAACGCAGCGAGTCAGCAGTGGAGTCGGCGGGGGCGGTTCAAGTTGCTCGACGGAGGTGGAGGTCGACGGTTCAGCAAACAGCCGGTTCAAAGTTGACGGACAATAATCACGGCCACGACCCGGCAAGGCAGCACCACAGCAGAGGTAGATGTCGAGGCCGTGAACTTCTCAAAGCAAGAAAGTATATCGGCGCAGCCCGGCGGAAACAAGTTGAGGCGATCGGCGGCTCGGAAGTAACTTGGGGAAGATTTTTTTGATTTGTTTTCGTATTTGACCCGGAGTACTAGTATTAGACTGACCAACCAATTTGCTGGTATACGTACAGACCAAGTCCAACTCATATTCGGATCACCCTATGCATCACGTCACTGATTAGGAAAACAAGATCCATTGACCCGTAGGTGACGGACAGACAGCAGTAGCAGAGGCCGAAGGAGGGCCGTGGCGGAAGTGGAGTTGCTGCAAGGTAGCATTGCTTCCTTCGGATCGTTTTTGACTTTGGCGAAAACATCTTGAACCGCCGACAAAATAAATCTGAACCAGTACTTAAACCGATTGGACCTTGATGCGCCTTAAATCTCCCAAATCTTCAATCTGGATTGATGAACTTGATACTAATGTAAATCCTTTCAAACCAGCTTTTTATCCAAAAAATTGCAAATTCCTCGATCCTTAGGAGAGATCCCTCCAAGAACTCAACACCACCGTGCGCAGGCCCCACGGTGGGCGCCAACTGTCGTGGAATTGTCACGGCAGATGTCCTTAGTGTCAGGACTTAGTCGCGAGGCCAACACATCTATGTGGTAGCTTCAGAGGGGTTGAGCGGGACGAGAGACGCGAGGTTTTACCCAGATTCGGCCCCTCACGGTGGAGGTAAAAGCCTACGTCCTGCTTCATTGATATTGATGATGATGATGATCACGGTTACAAGAGTGCTCTATCTTGAGAGCTATTGTCTAAACCTAACTTGTCCAACTTGTGGAACTTGTGAATCTTGTCCCCTTTTGGGGAGCCCTGCCCCTCCTTATATATGTTGGAGGGGCGGTTTACATGTGGAGTCCTATAGGATTAGGACTATTCTATCTCTAATACAAACCGGATACAAGTCCTGGTCTTAGCTCCTTGCAAGATAATGTTCCTCATGCCTTTCCTCTTAAACCGGCCCACCGTTAAACGTGAACCATCCTTCTGGGCTTTGGGCCTTGTCATCCGTCGATCCCGCACGCCGGATCACCAGTGAGTCATAATGACCAGGTGGGTTGCTTGTAAACCGCCAGGTCAGGGCGGGTCGCCAGTAACTCGCCAAGTGTCAGCGGGGTCTTCAGATAAACCGCCAAGTCCGTCCGGGTTAACTTCCGGCCGGTTTACACCGTGGGGTATATCCCCGACACTCCGGGACTCTGATCTCTCTTCTATTCGGGTTAAATGGTTTTACTAACTCGAACAATAGGATCTCGTGATCACATCCACCCGGTGAGCCCCTTATTTCAGATGATCGCCTGCTGCATTAGAATATTCAGAAGATACTCTACGATATTCTCTTGAGACTTTGTGCCTGTTGCCTTTGCAATTCCCTACCACCGAAATATCCTTATGGATAACTACACACACTTGCCAATCTTACATTCTATCCCATTGGTCTTGTTATTACAAGATACCCTGAACTGCTCTCCTTTTTCTGAGAATCCTTTGAGCTTACTGCCTTGCAGTTCCTTGTCATCTGAATACCCCTACGGATAATTTTATGCACCTATCGAGTATCCGCTCATCCTCAGTTGATTCTTGTACTTCACAAAAGTCTTCGTAATACCATTCGTTCTTGTGAAAATCCTCAATAGCCTATTGTTCTTGAATTTCTTGCTTGCTTGCATTATGGTTAATACCATAAGTCTAGTAATTTTATTGTCAGCCTTTGTCATTATCATTTTGAGTCAGTTGATACAATATGTTGCGAATGCTCGCAATCCTCAATCAGATCCTAGAATTCATCCTTCCGGCTCAAACGTCATTTTAACATGTGTTGAATCTCGATCAATCAAACTGCCATCGATTGTACCCCTAAGGCTATTCTACCTATCCATCCCTAATCAGAGCATTGCTTCTGATCCCTTGTCTTGGAATTCATAATTCCTTTGCAATTGATGTTTTGACTTAGTCAGTTGTTTCTAATCTGATCTCCTTGCATTCCTTCTTCCTCTGGTTGAATACTGAGGCTCACATCAGATCCCTTGTGGACCACCAGATCCCTTTTTTGGATTTTATCCGACAACGTCCTTCATATTCAATAAGCTTGTGAAAATTTCCTCGGATACATAATGCTTTTGGTAAATTGTATCCTCTGCTTTCTCAAGCATGCTCTAGTACCGAGCTTGTGTTATTTATTCTTGAAATTTATGATATATGTTCCTAAGATGCCCCGATGGGTTGAACCTATGCCTTCCCTAATCTGTGTGAACTCAAAAGTTATGCGGATTATACTCTACTGGCTTTTCATCAGATAAAATTTCAATACTACAGCTTCATCAAGAGCGAGAGTAAAATGAAAGGTTATGCATTGTAGAAGTGGGAGTCGACCCTGAACCTTTGTGTTCATGCCCACGGACACGGTGTGGAACTTATCATTAAAGCTTCTTGCAAGGATATTTAATCATTTGAATAATTATTTCGGTATCATGAATTGGATCCCTTGTAGTTATGGTTCCGACCATATTTCCTCCTTGATCCCATTTACTGGGTAAGTTAAAATTTCTTATCCTCTGCAAATCATTTTCCCCCGTCCAACCTCTACTCCGATTTACCTTCTGACATTACACCTAGTACTTGATACGGGGAAGCTTTATACCCCATCACATCATTCCTAGCCTGATCGACTATATTTTTATCATGTCCGCTTTCTAACTGTGCTACCTGGTCCTTATGCCCAGAGCAACTTCCACCGATGAGCTAAGCTTACGTCGATCTTCCTCATCTTATCATTTCACCTCGAACAACAAGCTTGACTTTGAGCTTGTGTCGAATCCGTGGTTCTCATAGCCTTTCACGTCTTCCTTCCTTTTCTACTCGGTGATATCTTCATGAAATCTCTCGACAAATGTGTCGTGATCATCATCAACATTCTGAGCTTTTCCAGGATATCAACCGAATTCATGGTGAGAAATACAATCCTCCTCCTCGATGATTTATGTTATCATCACAACATTCTTGCCTTCCCCAACACAAACTTGTTCATATAATTTCGGAAATACATCCTTCTTGACATGTTGATGGATTGCTACTGAGCCCGTCGGCCACACCCTCATCTTTTCCCTGCTAAAATTGTATGACTTATTTTCTAAGTTGTCTCCGATGGATCCTTGGTGTATCCAAAGTCTGACCTTTGCTTGAAACCATGTCAATGCTATCTCGAAGCATGTCTGTGGTAATCCAATCTCCAATAAGAACATTTGAAGGACGATACTAAATTTCCTTTATTAGTTATCCAAACACCGTTGTATGGGTAATGTCATGAAATTTCTTTCCCCTTACCTAAATGGTTTTATACTTCTATCCTATCATGGATATCATCCTCTACTTGTCCTTGGGAAGGATATACCCCTGAAATATGTGTTAAACACATTTTCCTTTCCATTGTTCTGTTTAATCTGATAGTTACATTTTCCTTTCCATTGGTTTGTTTAAACCTTATTTTGATCTATATTATATAAGCAGCAGTATTCCCTGCTTATGTAAACACCTCGTTGTATCACCCAGTTAGTAAGACCTTGTTACTATTGTTGATGACATTCCGGTAGCCATCGATGGACGAGAACTTTGCCTAATGGCCCGCCTCGTTCAACAAGCAGGAAAATGGTTCTCTTCATCCCTCGCCCTTGGTACCGACGTTGTTGTCGACATAACTGACAGGCTACCCTCTGACATGTCTTGCTATCATAACCATGCAAGATGCCAGCACCCTTCCTACTTTTAACCCACATGGTGGGCCCATAACCCATAGGTCCCAGGATCGAAACCTGACTCTCTTGTACCCCCCTATTTCTAAGGTTATTCCTCATGCTTGGCTTCGTATCATGTCACGAGCCACCCTCCGAGAGATGATCTATTCCCGATGCTCTGAACCCTTCTCACACACTGTTCAGGTATCGATTGTTTGTCCATTCGCTTGAAACTTATTATTGTGCCTTCTTATTTTGCTCTCGATGTTTTTCTGAAGTTCAATTCGAGAGTTACCTTCCGCCACCTCCTATGAGTTATCTCCCAGATAAGCACCCTTGTAGAGGTTCGTTCTTCCGAAGCTACCCCTTATCCTTTTCGTAAGTACGATGGGATTCCCGAAGAAAAGATCATGACTTCATCATGATGTCCTGAAGCAGAGGAATGAGGACATCAATGTAATGGACGGACCTCTTCGAGAAGAGCAACCAAGACCAGAGAGATCCATTAGAATTTCGTAAATATAACTTTCCCCCTTACTCCACCTATTAAATCTCGGGACGAGATTTCTTGTAGTGGAGGAGAATTGTAACACCCCGAGAATCATGCTACAGTGATCACCCTTAGTTAATGCCATGTCAACAAATTTAACAGTGTCTAATCATCATTTGCATCATATATATTTTCAAACTCCCAATTCAAACTTCAATTAAATTCAAAGTGGAAAATAAAAGTTGTTCAAATCAAAAACTAAAATGTTCATTAAATGGAAAATAATTCAGAGGCAGTTATAAAATTGTAACCAACATTTTATGGATTAATTAAGTGACACTAACAACCAGAAACAGTGGCTAACAACAACAATTAATAACCTTAAAATTAATCTAAGTTTAATTTTGAAATACTATTTTACCCAAACTAGTTTTTGGTGCTAGGATATATTGCACTGAAATTTATGAGTTAGCTCCCTTGTGTTATAAAAATAATTCAGGTGATAAACTTTTTGCAAACAGAAAACAGAAATAAGAAAATAAAAAGGGGCCTAATTTCTATTGTGCACTTAGGCCTACTAGCTACAGGTCCGGCCCAGCCCACCTAGAGTCCCCTCCTTCCTCCTACTGCTCACCCGAGCTCGGTGGCCGCCAGGCGCTCGTCCAGGCCGCGGATGGCCACGCGGCGACCATCCGCCGACCCCCCCCCTCGCGCGCGGCTAAGGCCACCCTCGACCCCCCTGGAAACCCTAGCTATCCCCCAGTTTTCCCCCTCGCTCTCTCTATCGCTCCCGCTGCGAGCTAGCCCGAGAGCTCGCCGCCGCGACGCTCGATCCCGCGACTACCGTGCCCCGATTGCCCCGCCGACATGCCCGAACGGCTTCCCGACGTCGACTACGCCGAATGGAATGTGTTGGGAAGCCTCCACACCGCCGCCATCTTCTTCTCCTTCCTCGGATCGCCGCCGTCTATCGTCGTCGATTCCGGATGCTCCACGCCTCCCCGAGCACACTGCCACTTCCCTACGGCTCCAGGTGAGCCACCACGTCTCTCCCCTCGCTCCCCCGCACGGATCCATCACCATAGTTGTCGTTGCCATCGCCGCCCGAAGCCCACTCCGCAACGGAGCTCGTCACCGTCGTCCTCGTCGATGTCGTGCCCACCCGACCTCACCACCATGCTCTGGGACTCGCCAGGACCCTGTAGTACCTCCCCAGCAGTCCTGTCGTGCCCTCTAGCCGCAGTTCGTGCGAGGCCCGAACTCCGGCGTCCGCTCCACCGCTCGCCGCCGTAGCTTCCGGCCGTTTACGGCCGCACCGCTCCCGTAGATGGATGCGGCGTTGAACGCTCATTCAAACGAGCCTTAGCACGCCTCGAACGGAGCGCCGTAGCGTTTTTCTGGCCAAGTCCGGCGAGCTCCGCCGCGTTTTTGGTCGCCGGAGTTGTCTCCGGCGCCGACGCCAACGTGGCCCAGTGGGCCCCGCCTTTGTGTGACTGACCAGTGGGCCCCTATTTATAATTAGTCTAGTTAAACTGTTTTAATTAAAACTAATTAGTTATGTTAATTAGACAATGACACGTCGGGCATGCCTGCTAATTAACCCTGTTTAGTTAAAATAAAACCCTGTTAGTTCCCTGTCAATGACATGTGGGTCCCGATGGACCCACAGGTCAGTTTGACCTGGTCAGCCGTCCTGTTGACTGCTGACATCACAGTGATGTCAAGGTGACGTAGTATTTCTTTTATGATAATTTATTTAATTCCAGAATATGTTTAAAACTTTGAAAAATCATAGAAAAATAACCGTAGCTCGGATCAAAAAACTTTATATATGAAAGTTGCTCAGGACGATGAGATGAACTCGAATACACTACCCACATACCTGTCAGATGCCTCTAACTATCTGAACATGAAACTTTCCCCCTCCGGTCATCTGTCTGACACAGGTCCGAAATCGGGAACACCTTCCCAGTTGAATTCCCCCTTCACCTATAACGTCTAGGACCGCGTTAGAACACGTCTAGCTATGCATGTTGTCCTGTTATGCACTTGCTTTCTATGTATTTACTGTTTCTCCCCCCTGTTCTCTTCGATAGACCCCGTGGTGGCTGCCGATGCCACTGTGATCGACTACGTCACCGACGACCCCTCCTTCTTGTCTGAGCAACCAGGCAAGCCCCCCCTTTGATCATCCCGATATCGCCCATTCCATTCTCTCATGCTTGCATTAGATTTTGATACTGTTATTGTTTGCTCCTATTCTGATGCATAGCCTGCTTTTGTAACCTGCTTATTGTTACCTACCTGCTTATCCTAAACTGCTTAGTATAGGTTGGTTAGTGATCCATCAGTGACCCCCACCTTGTCCTTGTTGCCCCTACTTCATCATCGAAGACCCGATCAACGGGATCGAAGACCAGGCCCCGGCACCACACATCACTTACCCCTTTTGTTGCTCGACTCTGCAGAGTTACCATCGAGTGCCGAGGGTGGAACCTCTTACATCACTCCTGATGAGATCTCTGTAGTGTAGCTATTCGGTCATGGTCATCGAGGGTGATTTCCTCCTTAACCACTTCCGTTACGGCTCTGTCGTGCAACCCCTCAAGTGTGGACCTCAAGGGTGGATCCTCTTACGTTCACCTTGATGATAACATCGAGTGGAATTCATCATGGGTGATTCCTCGGGTTTTCCCCTTGGTGTTAGACACCCAGTTACTATGATTACTATGACTTTACACTGAACCATGTTACTAAAGACGGGTCGGCCCTGAGGGGTACCCGAGCGAGCTTAATAGCGAGTGATGTGGAGTCGGGTTGACCTGAAAGTTGCCCGCGAGATACTTACGAGGCGTGGCCGGGCATTCTTAGCCCTTGCCGCAAGTACTCGAGATGGGGCGACTGGGTCACATCGATCGTGAGTCTCTGCTCGTTACCGCGCGTTCCTAATCCACTAAGATTTGGATATTTGATCCGAGGGGCCTCTGGCCTGATAGCACTAACCATCACGTGGGCATAGTATGGGCGTTCTACGTCGTATGCATCAGCCGAAGCTTAATAGATGTCAGCGATTGAGCGGCGCGCGTCGGGTTGGACTGCATAAGCTCCTGCCTTATTGAAGGAGGTAGCTAGGTCTGCTCACCGGCCGCCCACGCAACGTGCAGGAGTTCCCAGGGCGATGGCCCAAGACCCCTGGGGGCATAGGCTTAGTCCGGCGTGCTGACCTCTTTATTAAGCCTAGGTCGGGTTGCGGCGTATTGTTTGGCCGAGGCTGGGCATGACCCAGGAAAGTGTGTCCGGCCGGAGTTAATCCAGCGTGGTGGGTAAGTTGGTGGACCCCTGCAGGGAAGAAAACATCTATCGATAGCCTGTCCTATGGTAATGGAAACTTGGAGTTGTATCCCGATCGATACAACTAGAACTGGATACTTGTGATGAGAACTGGATGGTGATGAGAATTGGATTGTGATGATAACTGGATAGTATGGCTTTGGGATTGCTTTCTCGCAGGGAGTCGAGAAAGGATCTCCGGCCGAGGTTGATAACACTTCTACTACTTTACTTTATGCTACTCTATTCCCTCCTGTTGCTGCAAGATGGTGGTTTCAAGAAGATGCTAGTCTTCGATAGGACTAGGTCTTCTCTCTATTCTGGCATTTTGCAGTTTAGTCCACAGATACAACCCATTCGTTTGATACAGATGCATACTTAGGTTAGATCTGATGTAAGTCTTGCGAGTACTTTGGATGAGTACTCACGGTTGCTTTGCTACCTCTTTTTCCCCCATACCCGATTGTTGCGACCAGATGACGGATCCCAGGAGCCAGACGACACCACTGAAGACTATTGCTACCTCGAGGGTGCCTACTACTAGGTGGAGACCGCTGACGACCAGGAGTAGTTAGGAGGATCGCAGGCAGGAGGCCTTGCCTTTTCGATAGTATATGCTTTTGTGCTAGCCTTCTTAAGGCAAACTTGCCTAACTTATGTCTGTTCTCAGATATTGTTGCTTCCGTTGACTCTTGTGTTTTCGAGCTTATGTATTCGAGCCCTCGAGGCCCATGGCTTGTAATATAAAGCTTGTATTTTTTTAATTTGTGTCTAAAGTTATGTTGTGATATCTTCCTGTAAGTCCTTGATCTTGATCATACACATTTGCGTGTATGATTTGTGTATAATTGAATCAAGGGTGTCACACTTACCCGTGAAGGCAACCCATGATTCCACTTCTCTCGCCTTTCCCACGAAGGGCTTGTTCGGTTAATCCCTCCCACAAGAGGATTGGAGAGGATTTGAGAGGATTGAGGTGGATTTTGACTTGTGGGGAATTTAATCCCTCTCAATCCCCTCCAAACCCCTTCAAATCTGAAGGAACCGAACAAGGCCGAAGGCTCCTCAAACAGCAGGCATCAACCACCATGGGTAGGCGAAGGAGATGAAGCAGCAGGCTCGATCTGCTCGTGTGTCCACCTCCCGCCGCCCATGGACCTACAGATCATTGCCATCCCGAGTGATGAACTTGGAGGAGGACGGGGATGAGCTCACCGTCTTCCTCGCGAGAGGCACTGGCGAGGCTACGCGCTTTGATTGGGCGATGGACGGCCCCGTCCCGCTCTCGCTTCGCCATGGATCCGCCCTTCTCGTGCGCCGTGCCTTATGCTAGTAGGTGGGTGGGGGAGGACGAGACGAGCTCAACCCGGACGAGGTCGCTGCGATTGTCGACGCCTCCTCTGTCGCCGGAGGCCATGGGCCCTCCTCATCAACCGCACAATCCACCTTTGATATTGTTTTCATCGGGTGTGAGGTGAGTCTCAGTTTCTATTTCTGCCAATTAGTTTTTTTTGTTAGATATTCACAGAAATTTAGGGAGTATCTGTCGTCAAAATATTTTAGGTATCTGCACTCTAATGCTTATTTCAGGATCAAGTGAAGGTGAGCAGCATATTCAAATTTGCATATCATGGCCAACCTGCTTGTTTAGCACAATCCCGTAGGCTGCACAAGAAGTTGCCTTGGCTATCTGTGGTTGGTTTCGTAGTGTATTTGGGGTTATGCCTGTGTTTGGAGTCAAAGATTCCAACACATGTAGGCATCTGTGTGAGTTTGTATGGGTCACTATTTTGGGTTGAAGAAGATTGATAGGGTATAGTTCATCTGTAAAAAGTGACTATGAATTTGTTTTTGTTTAAAGGTTTGCGATATTGTAGATGGATTATTCATTGAATTGTTTAGACTGTTTACTGGAAATTGCAAGAACGAACTTGAGACAATTAATAAAGCAGTGTCCATTTGAGCAACTGAAGGTAAAATATTCTTGCTTGGTTATTCCAGTTATGTTGCAATATTTGAGTTTCGTGGCTCAAGATGTCGATTCACATTGTCTTACTTCCTGCGTACTGGTTTCTTTATACCCCTTGACGGGGAGATCCAGGAAGGAGGGAAGGAGGCGAGTCTCTCCCACGGCGTCGCCGTCAAGGAGCACTAAGGGACCTCCCTGTCTTGGTTTGTAGCATGTACATTCACCACGCCGCCGCCAGCTATATGCATCACCATGAGGAGGACAAAAGTGAGCACGGTGCCTTAGACAAATCAATCCTATTTCTCTCCTTCTTTGCAACGCAGATAGGTCAATCTGATTCAACAAGTATTTGTGATTCATTGTGCACAAATTAAACATTTATGCAATTAGGATCTAGATCTAGATTTTCAGCTTTGTATGTTCATTGGGGATTTGTTGTTGGTGAAAGAGAGAGCGAAATAGAGGGAATATTCCTTTTTCAAAAAAAGTTTAGATATTGAGCTGTACGCCTGTACTTTAGAATGTAATCTAGGTGTTCAAACTGCATAACACCGTTACTAAAAATATTTGGAATTTATCTTGTAGTGTTTGGTTTGTAGAGATGTAGGCTAGTGAGATACATACTGGTTAAGGTTATGTGATCTGTTTGCCATGTCGGATCCATGTAGCACAATGCTTCATACTCAGATCAAAGAAAAAAGTTGATCAATAGGTTTCAGCCATGGGTAGCCTCTCTTGCAATTTTGTGATGTCAGGTTTTAGCCATACTTTTTTTGTCAACGAATGCAGATTAGGTTCGTAGCCCGCATATGTATTTCTTTGCAGTTTTTTTCATGTTGTTAGGCGTGATTAACTAACATGTCCTTGTATGTCTTAGTAAGCTCAAGGACTATGTGGGAGCTGACCTAAAGAATTTTACAGTGTCACAATAATGGTTTCGCTAAAGCTAGCAGGCGTTTCTGACCTGTAAGTTCATTTTGTTTTCTATAGTTCTTTGTATTCCGGTGTCATTAAACGTATGTAGCAGCTAAAGTTATGTGTAGGTAAGGTGGAACGTGAAACTTTCTTGTCTCCTCATCCCAGTACTTCCATGTTTATTTCTCATAGATGCTGCCTATTATATAATACCAGGTCGTAGAGTGTTTGTATGCTAAATCCTACCAAAGTTATTGGTACAACTAATGCATTCGCTCTACTGACTAAATACATTGACAAAGCTACTCTTTTCTCTAGGCATTGCATTTTGTAAATTAAAAGAAAACGAGTAGCATCTAGATATATGTATTAATTGGTTTGTCAACTATTACCGAAAAAGGCTTCCGTCCCGTTTTATATATAAAGCACCAAGCAATTAGCACCCAGTACAAACACACGCCACGCCACCGCAACACACGCACATACCCAGGGCAGGATACAAAGGCGTTGAGCGCAGCAACACCACCTCTAGCACTACCACGCAGAGATGAAGCTACATATGACGATCCATGCGCTCCAAGGCGGCGCCCTCAAGAAGGGAATGACACCAGCACGCCGCCACCGCCTGATCCAAGGATCAGAGTTTTCCCCGAAGCCGCATGACGGGCGATGAGAGCCGTGACGACGCCTTCAAGAAGGGAACGATCTTCGCCGTCGCCGGTCCGTTCGAAGATAAAACAGGTTCTCACCTCGGCCAACACTCACCGCCATCGAACGCCACATCCCAGCAACCACGCCGCCCACATGGCCATGGAGACCGGGTAGCACCAAGGCACGGGCTCTACCCACGAGCACCGTGCTACCACCACCAGGGCCGCCGCCCCAGCATCCAAGACCTCGACACCACCTCACCCGAGACCCGTCGCACCCCAATGAAAGAGACGAGCGGAAAGGTCCGACCTTTCGCACCCCTGGGCGACCCCCAGCGTCGAGACCCAATAGGTCGCCCAAAACTGGCATCCACCGACCTGTCCTGCAGCCCCGAGCGCGAGATGAGCTCGGTCCAGCAGCATCGAGAGGGCGACGAGGTCAGTCCTATTGCACCGTGCGGGAGACAAGCTCGGTCCTGCTGCATCGGGCACGGGACGAGCTCGATCCTGTAGCACCGGGGCGCGAGACGAGCGGTGGACCGCAGCTGGGAGAGGACCAGCCTATTGATGGGAGTAACGCCCGGGCGACGAGGAGATGGGGTGAAGGTCGAGACGGCCCGACCGCAAACGAGCCGACGCCGGAGAATCCGGTCGCTGCCACGAACAGATCCGTTGAGCTACCGTGGAGCCGCCATGACACCGGGAGGCCATCACCGAGACCTCCTGATAGAGGTGTACTGTCTTTCGATGAGATGATGGATATCGCTTTGGTGGAAGTCGACTTTGACGATCCGACTACGAACGTGCGAGGACGTCGCGCCTTAGCAATTGCTAAACCAACTCCGAGAGGTTATTGACCACGCCAGAGCACGATCAACCTGACCATGAAGGTCTATTTCCTGCAAGCAAACAAAGAACACGCAAGAAATTAAGATTGCAATCTGGATATTGCGAATATAAGATGAAAGCTTTATTGATCAAGGTGGAGTTCTGTGACATCTTTGTCTGGTCGTTGAACACAAACAAAGTATGCGAAATTGCAGCTATGGTGAACTTTTAATCTAAACAAAACCCAAAGTCTAAACGATGCCCTAAGGGCTGTATATACGGATGAGAGAGGGGGGATTTCGTGGCCCTTGGAGGAGGGGTCTGAAATCAACCCTAACTCTTGTATCCCCACACATACGGACTCTAAAAACAACATATAATCAAGTATTTTGAAATTACATGGGCCTGGCTCAAAAATAAGATGACGCAGCACCTACAATAGCCTCTGGACAAAATTTATGAACTGGCATCTCGTATATTTTGTGCAAGGCTTCATGCACTCATTATGGTGGCTTCAAAGCCCTGGAATCATCACTTGTGACTCCGTTCGTGTTCCCCTTGCGGATGCCATCATCTCCATGCTTGAACTTGCTCCAAGGTTCATCTTTCTTGTCCAAGCTAGGCCCTTCATTTGTAAGCAAAATAAATGTACCCAATTTAGGCAGCATCATATTGTCATGAACATTAGAATCGTTACCAAGAAACGAAAGTACCTGGTAATTCAATTGGTGTGCGCGAGCTCTACTAATTGGTCCAGTATGTATAGCAGTAGGGGATGTGGGTGTAACAATGGTATTGATGTCCTCATCATCCTCCCCTTCTTGAAATGAAGTCGTCCTCGACTGAATCTCATCTTCCTCTCCCAAATAATGCTTCAAATATGCAATGTTAAAAGTGGGACTAACCCCAAAATCTGTAGGCAGTTCAAGTTTATGTGCATTATCATTTATTTTCTCTAACACCTTAAAAGGACAATTAGCACGTGGCATTATCTTTGATTTGCACAAATTAGGAAATATATCCTTACGCAAATGTAACCAAACAAGATCTCCAGATGCAAATACAACATATTTTCTACCCTTATCTCCAGCAAGTTTATATTTAGCATTTATACGCTCAAGGTTTTCCTTAGTTAACTAATGCATTTTTAGAATCAATTCAGCACGTTCTTTAGCATCAAAATTAACCTTCTCTGAAGATGGAAGAAGCAAAAAAATCAATAGGTGCACGAGGTAGGAAACCATACACAATTTTAAAAGGGTACATCGTAGTAGTAGAATGCAATGAACGGTTATAAGCAAATTCAATATGAGGCAAGCATTCTTCCCACATTTTCTTATTATTTTTCAAAACAACCCTAAGCATAGTAGACAATGTTTTATTGACTACTAAAGTTTGTCCATCAGTTTGGGGGTGACAAGTAATACTAAAAAGCAGTTTAGTCCCAACTTAGCCCATAAACATCTCCAAAAGTGGCTAAGAAATTTACTATCACGATCTGAAACAATAGTATCTAGCACGCCATGCAAGCGAATAATTTCACGAAAGAACAAATCAGCAACATTAACAGCATCATCACTTTTATGACATGGTATAAAGTGTGCCATTTTCGAGAATCTATCCACGACAACAAATATGCTATCCCTCCCCTTCTTTGTTCGAGGTAAACCTAAAACAAATTCCATAGATATATCCTCCCAAGGAACACTAGGTACAGGCAAAGGCATATATAAACCATAAGAATTGAGTCATGACTTAGCTTTTTGACATGTAGTGCAGCGAGCAACAAAACGCTCAACATCACATCTCATCTTTGGCCAAAAGAAATGTGTAGCCAGTATGCCCTCTGTCTTCTTCATGCCAAAGTGTTACATTAATCCTCCTCCATGCGCCTCCTGCAACAACAAAAGACGAACGGAACTAGTTGGAATGCATAGCTTGTTAGCACGGAACACAAATCCATCATTAACGACGAACTTGTTTCATGTTCTTCCTTTTTACAATTTTGCATTACATCTTTAAAATCAGCATCATGCACATATTCATCTTTGATGGTCTCCAAACCAAATATTTTGAAGTCAGGTTGTGAAAGCATAGTATAGCGACGAGACAATGCATCATCAATAACATTTTCTTTACCCTTCTTGTGTTTAATGACATAAGGGAAAGTCTCAATGAATTCAACCCATTTAGCATGTCTACGATTCAGTTTAGCTTGACTTTTAATATGTTTCAAGGATTCATGATCAGAATGTATAACAAATTCTTTGGGCCATAAATAATGTTGCCATGTTCTCTAAAGTCCGAACAAGAGCATATAATTCTTTATCATAAGTAGAATAATTCAGACTAGGCCCACTCAATTTTTCAGAAAAATATGCAACAGGTTTGCCATCTTGTAATAACACACCTCCTAATCCAATTCCACTAGCTTCGCATTCAAGCTCAAAAGTCTTATTGAAATTAGGAAGTTGGAGTAAAGGAGCATGTGTCAACTTATCTTTCAATAACGTGAAGACTTTTTCCTGTGCGGTACCCCAAACAAAAGGTACATTATTTTTTGTAAGCTCATTGAGAGGTGCAGTAATGGTGCTGAAATCTCTCACAAAACGCCTATAGAATCCAGCGAGGCCAAGAAAACTTCTCACTTGTGTGACCGTTTTGGGTTGCGGCCAACTCTCAATAGCTTCAATCTTGACTTTATCAACTTCAATTCCTTGTGGAGTAACAACATAGCCAAGAAAAGATATTCGGTCAGTGCAGAAGGTGCACTTCCCAAGGTTACCAAACAAACATGCATCACGTAGAGCAATAAAAACAGCATGTAAATGTTCCTCCAAAGATCTGCTGTAAATCAGTATATCATCAAAATAGACTACCACAAATCGTCCAATGAAAGCATGTAAAACTTTGAGTAGCTTCATTTCATGCCTTGCTTTGCCATGTTAAGTTCCTGTAGCATATAGTTTTCATGCTCCAAAGTGTGCCACCTGATGTTAAATTTCAGACTTGTGTTAATTTCACTAAGTCTGAAACCTGTTATCATTTGCATTTTTGCCATGCTTGTTCGAACATGTTAATGGATGAATTGGCCGTAACTCAGTGTTCATCTGTTGTCAAGCATCATGAGTGGATCCGTGCCATGTATTTTGTTGTCATGTTTGAGTGCTGTAGCATAATTATCTTGATGCTTTTAGATGGCTACTTGCTGATTATCGCAGACCGGTGCCATATTTGTTTTGCTTTCCATTTTCAAACCCTGCATCCGATTCCGGTGTTCTTTATATCGATTTCAACCGAAATCACCTCACCTTTCCAGTGACACTCTTGGATTTCCATGTTGAGGCCAGATTCAATCATTCCTTGTCAAATCTTCCATATGCATCACCTACCGCATCCCGCATAGCATACCATGTTTGCATCATGTTTGTTTGAGCATTGCACGTGGTTGATTGCGTTCCTTTTGATTGTTTGTCTTGTTTGGGTAGAGCCGGGAGATGAGTTCACTAATGAGGAGCCCGTTGAGTTTTCTTACGAGGATCAAGACAACTCTGACAACTTTGCAGGCAAGATGATCATACCCTCGAAATCACTTCTATCTTTGCTTGCTAGATGCTCGCTCTTTTGCTATGCCTATGCTATGATACCTACCACTTGCTTATCATGCCTCCCAAATTGCCATGTCAAACCTCTAACCCACCATGTCCTAGCAAACCGTTGATTGGCTATGTTACCGCTTTGCTGTGCCCCTCTTATAGCGTTGCTAGTTGCAGGTGAAGATTGGAGATCGTTCCTTGTTGGAACATTGTTTATTGTTGGGATATCACTATATTATCTTGTTATCTTAATGCACCTATATACTTGGTAAAGGGTGGAAGGCTCGGCCTCATGCCTAGTGTTTTGTTCCACTCTTGCCGCCTTAGTTTCCGTCATATCGGTGTTATGTTCCCGGATTTTGTGTTCCTTACGCGGTTGGGTTATAATGGGAACCCCTTGACAGTTCGCCTTGAATAAAACTCTTCCAGCAAGGTCCGACCTTGGTTTTACTATTCGCCACCTAGCCTTTTTCCCTCGGGTTTCGCGGACTCAAGGGTCATCTTTATTTTAAACCCCCGGGCCAGTGCTTCTCTAAGTGTTGGTCCAACCCAGAGCACCGTGCAGGGCCGTCCCTTGGCAACTTGGGTTACGTTGGCTCCCGTACGCTTAGCTTATCCGGTGTGCCCTGAGAACGAGATATGTGCAGCTCCTATCGGGATTTGTCGGCACAGCGGGTGGTCTTGCTGGACTTGTTTTATCATTGTCGAGGATGTCTTGTAGAACCGGGATGCCGAGTCTGATCGGAATGTCTCGGGAGAAGGAATATCCTTCGTTGACCATGAGAGCTTGTGATGGGCTAAGTTGGGACTCCCCTGCAGGGATTTGAACTTTTGAAAGCCGTGCCCGCGGTTATGAGCAGATGGGAATTTGTTAATGTCCTGTTGTAGATAACATGGAACTTAACTTAATTAAAATAAATCAACTGCGTGTGTAACCGTGATGGCCTCTTCTCGGCAGAGTCCGGGAAGTGAACACGGTGTTGGAGTAATGCTTGACGTAGGTTGTTCTAGGATCACTTCTTGATCATAGTTCTTCGTTCGTGCTTTGCCTTCTCTTCTCGCTCTCTTTTGCGAACAGGTTAGCCACCATATATGCTAGTCGCTTGCTGCAGCTCCACATATTACCTTGCCTTACCTATAAGCTTAAATAGTCTTGATCGCGAGGGTGCGAGATTGCTGAGTCCCCGTGACTCACAGATTACTTCCAAACCAGATGCAGGGACCGATGATTCCATTCCAGATGATGCGCTTGAGCTCAAGTGGGAGTTCGACGAAGACTCTCGCCGTTACTATGTGTATTTCCCTGATGATCAGTAGTGGTGCCCAGTTGGGGCGATCGGGACCGTGTCGCATGTTGGGGTTGATCTTTTATTTTGGTACCGTAGTCAGACCATGAGTGTATTGCATGATTGTAATGTTATTCATGTATTTGTGTGACGTGGCGAGTGTAAGCCAACTATGTATCTTTTCCCCTATTATCTATTTACATGGGTTGTTGTGAATATTACCTTACTTGCGACATTGCTTTCAATGCGGTTATGCCTCTAAGTCGTGCTTCGACACGTAGGAGATATAGCCGCATCGAGGGCGTTACACCTGTACTTGACGTATAATCTCCTTCGTCTCCTCTGGATTGGTACGGTATGGCGCACAGTTAGGCAGCGAAGCACCGGGAATTAAGTCAATCTAATGCTCAATCCCTCGAATAGGTGGTAATCCGGTGGCACGTCTTGTGGAAAGACGTCAGCGAACTCCTGCAAAATGTTAGTGACAGCAGAAGGCAAAGAGGAGGGTACATCCTCGAAAGAAAATAACGCCTCTTTCCACACAAAAACATAGCAAACAGATTTGCTGAAATCTAGATCATCAATATCAAATTTGGTGGCAAGTAAACATGCACTTTTCAATTTAATTTCAGAAGCAACACTAGATGGTTTATTATTAGACTTCATTTGTTGCTCAAATTCTTTTGCCACAATCTGATTTTCACTCTTATGTTTCTCCTGTTTTGCTTTATTAGCTCTATTAATATCATCTTTCAAAATGGAATCAGGAGTCATTGGAAGCAAAGTAATACTTTTTTCCTTATGAACAAGAGTATACTGATTGTTTCTACCATGGTGTACAGAATTTTTATCAAATTGCCATGGTCTACCAAGTAATAAGGAACATGCTTGCATAGGTACCACAACACAATCAACATAATCAGCATATGTAGAGATACTAAAATGCACACGAACAGTATGTGTTACCTTAACCTTGCCGTTGTTGTTGAACCATTGGATGTAGTAAGGATATGGATGTGGTCTTGTGGTGAGAGATAGCTTCTCCACCTTCTCCATGCTAGCCAAGTTGTTGCAGCTTCCTCCATCTATGATGACGCGAACAGAACATTCCTTCACAACTCCCTTTGTATGGAACAAATTATGCCTCTGATTTTGCTTAGCTTGTGTAACCTGCACACTCAAAACACGTTGAGCAACTAAACATTCATACCTGTCAGCGTCTTCACGAGCCATGTATTGCGTCTCATTTTTAGAATCATCTCCACCGTGTTCTTCACGTGTAATAAGAGCCAAAGTCTCCTCATCATAGTCACTAGCAGACTCATAACCACCATCCTCAGTAGCAATCATCACATGCTGAGATTTGCATTCTCTTGCATAATGACCTCTTCCCTTACAACGATGACAAATAATATCACTTGTGTGTCAAGATGGCAATGGTGCCTCGAAACCCGCGTCCCCGCGGGTTTTTACCCTATTAGGGGACGGGGATGGGCGACTTTCTATCCCCGCGGGGCTGCTCGTGGGTACATTATTAAACCTGGCATGTTTCACGGGTTTAAACCCGTTTGAGTACTACCCGAACCCGAAACCCGACAAAACCCGTCAAAATACATTATTTAGCACGCACCGATCTATCTTGACCCAAGTGGCCCAAAGCCACAGTGCCCGAGGAGCCGAGCCCCACAACATCGAGGCCCTGGAGTACAAACCAACCCCTCACTCGGTCGATGCAGTGCTGCTCGCTCTTTAGGACTCTCTCTCCCGCACAACACGACACCTAAACCTAAACCTAGGTCCCCCAGCCATTGTCTGATGTTGTAATATGCTCATGTTTTTCTTCCAAATGTTGTTGTTTTCATTGACTGCTCGTGGGGACGGGTTCCCCATGGGTTTTGAAAATACAATGGGTTTAGGGGACGGGCAAAAATTTAACCCCGCGCATGTTGATGGGGACGGGGACGGGTTTGCGATTTTCTCGTGGGGATGGGTTTGGGCAAGCAAAACCCGGTGGAAGCTGATGGAGGTGTCGATGCTCTTCTTCTTCCATGTCTTAAGCGCTGCAATTTTTGAAGTAATTGAGGTGTCGATGGAGGTGTCGATGCTCTTCTTCTTCCACCATCTTGTATCACGACTGGAGGTGGCAGCTGATGGAGGTGTCGATGCAGTAGAATGTGTGGAAGTAGAGGATGCACGCGGTGTCCATGATGAAGGTCGACCTACAGAATTGTTAGTTCGTGCCAATGCATGTCGATCCTGCACTTCACGTTCAGCTTTACAAGCAAGATGGAATAAACGAGTGATATTATTGTACTCCTTATACTCTAGAATGGTCTGAATCTCTCTATTTAATCCATCCATAAAACGTGCAAGCATAGCTTCATTATCCTCAACAATACCACATCTAATCATGCCAGTTTGTAATTCCTGATAATATTCCTCTACAGAATTTTTTCCTTGTCTTAAGCGCTGCAATTTTTGAAGTAATTCACATTGATAATATGGTGGAACCCAACGAGTACGCATAGCAGTTTTCAAAGCAGCCCAAGTAGTTAGAATATTATTCGGATATAATCTACGATGTTCAAACCACCACACACAAGAAAAACTAGTGAAAGCACAAAGTGTAGTAGCAACACATCTCTCCTCGGGATATTCTAAACATGTAAAACGTTGTTCGGTTTCTAACCCCCAACTAAGATATATATCAGGAACGTATCTACCCTCAAATGGTGGAATATTCAATTTCAGTTTAGGGGAGATGGTCATGATCTCGTACCTGAGGGGGAGCCCTACCATTGCAATTATTTGCATGTGGACGGCCTGGTGGTTGTGGTGCTGGTGGTTGCACGTAGTTCTGATTTTGATCAACCTCATCCTCATAATCTCCCGCATAATCATCTTCCTCCGCATCAGCAGCAGGAGCCACAGAAGTATTAACAGCAGCACCAACAGTTTGGCCGGGCTCAAGAGGGACACGGCTCGCTCGGCGGAGGGCTGTTTCACGACGTGGAGATAGTCGTTGTTGTTGTTGTTGTTTTTGTTGTTGTTGTTGTTGTTGTAGAGGTGCAGCAGGTGCAGTCGGTGGTGGTTGTGGAAGACGCGCAAGCAGTTCATTAAATTTGTTATCGAGCTTTGTTTCGAACGTCCTCTCAAAGCTAGTTATCTTATCCATGGCCTCTTCAAAATTGTTCAGCACATCTTGCACCTATTCAGTCATCATTTGCTGAAATTTATCATGCAACTCCTGATTCATCATGTTCTCCCAGTCAGTCTCATCGACTTGTGATCCTGCCATGGTTAGCAGCAATAGAAACACACAAGAATATGA